>NC_134322.1:3164400-3484200 GCF_964195595.1 Calonectris borealis | reverse complement strand
GGATCTGGAAGCACAGCCCTTCTCACCAAGCGAGATGCACAACGCTGGCCAGATGCAAATGCTGCAGCAGCGGGGACAGCCCAAATTAATGCCGCCTGCCCGATACGTCGCTCTCAAAACCAGCCTCATTAACTAATGTTCCTGTAATGCCGTATTGGAGCAGATCGGCTAGGAAATTACTGTGCGTGGGGTATACACAGGGAAGGGGATGAAGATGTTGATATGAGCGCTCGGGGCCAAGTTCGACAGCAGTACCTCTACCCAGGAGCAACCCCACTGATTTTGGCAGGATGGACCCCAGCGGACTCATTGCCCCAAAGGAACATTTACTGCCATGAATATCTGATTTCCCTAAGCACTACAGTACAGAATAAGGGTGGCAGAGCCTGGCACTGAATCACAAGGTAAAATTCAGTGCTGTCCTGGTGAAGCAAAGGGCTGGCTGAGCACCTTGTCGAGGACACGAGGTCCAGCTCCGGCCCCTTCCCTTGCCAGCTGTTGCATGAGGAGCGAAAAGAGAACAAGCCACAAGGGATTTAGGATGCACAATGCTCCCAAGGCATGGAAATGCGTATTGGAGAGCACATCTCCCGCCCGTGGGGGACACGCGATCCCACCTCCTCCCCTGCTCCTAACACGGCAGCAGGCTTTGGGGCCAGTGCCGAGACCTGTGCCTCCAAAAGCGCCCGGGGTGCTACCCTGGGGACATCTGGGTATGCTGATCGGTATCTAATGCTGTTTCTGTGGCGTAAGATGCAGGTCAGAGACCTCCGAAGGGACTCAGCTCTGGCTGGGGCATGCAAAAAGATTTGCCCCCTCTATCTGGGCACAAACAGAAATGTCAACCTTCAGGCAGGGATTTCATTTCTCCTCTCCATCACCTGCTTCGGAGAAGTCATGGGAACCCAGCTCTGCAGTGGCCCGAGCCGGGGATCAGAGACAGCAGGGTTAATTTAGAGGCAGGCAAAGAAGAGCCTGGGAGGATCAAAGGAACATCGCAGGAGTGCAACACACCAGACGGCTCTCACCGCTGGGGTTTTGCTAAGGCATGTGTCACGCGCCGAGCAGCACCGCCTGCCCGCAGCCGGTCCCCCACACACTGCCTTGCACCCCAGCATGACAGAGGCAAACGATGCCCTCGCTGTTTTTTTGCATGCCTTTGCTGCGGCTGTAAGCAGCAGCCTGTTTATCGCCAGTGCCAAAAAATAGCTGTATACCTCCCCAGGGTGAACTCAACCAGCAGAGACCTCCAGGGAATTGCTGCGACAAACCTCGGGCCAAACAAAAAACAAATCTTTAACAACTGAGGCACATTTCAGCATCCCCAGGTACAGCTGCTGTTGCACAGCCCAGGGAACCTCTTGGGGTCGCAGCGATGCCTTGCAACAAGCAGGTATTTGGGGATCCATCACTGTCACCGACAGCTGAGCTCCTGCTTACAGCACTAAGGGTAAACCCAGACCCTTTCTAATGACTTTGGATTCATAACCTATTCCCACAGATGGAAAATTTTATTCCCAAATGCACAGAGACCCACACGGCAGCAGCTTGAATGATTATGGTCTCTGCTCTGCGGAGCCGCTATCATTTGCAGGGAGGCAGAAACACTCCCATTTTACCTAAGGGGGAGGGTGGTAGCATATGGTAAGCGTAGGTTACACTCAGCCCCAGGAGCAATGCTGTAGCTCTTACACAGCTCACGCCGCCTCTGAATCGCGTTCCAGGTCTGTAATGTCCCACCAGAAAAGAGGTAGAATGGGGTGGGAGAACGGGAGAAAACCTCTCGACGCAATTAATTTGCCTCCAAATTCAAGCTAGTTGAAATAATCTGTTGGTAAACACAAAACACCATTGGGATAACAGCTGAGCAGAGGCTTATATTAAACAAGCATCTTCAGATGAAAATATCACTCATCTAAAAGGCATCACCATTCATTCATGCTCAATAAAACACAAAATGGTTACAGATAGAACTGATGGAAAATGAGAGAGAGAAATGGAAGTAAAGGTAAAGCTGCCAGGCAGGAAGCAGCACAAGAAGAAAAAAAAAACCAACACCATGAAGAGGTTGATTTAGCATTCTGCTTTAGGAGAGATTTCAAAAGCAGGTTTTAATATCTGATAAAACTTCACTGCTGGTTGCCATGCTGCCTGACGGAAGCACAGAAGGGGACTAACAGCCCTGGCGCACGACATGATAAAACATTTTAAGCTGCATAGCTTTACTTGGACTTGCTACTTTTAAGGACGTTTTATGGTTCACTGCTATCCCTCAGTGTCTTACAACAACGCCTGAGCACACACAAGCTCTCATCCACCCACCAGGCAGGTAACTTCCCCTAAGGCTGAGTTTTTCCAGCGTGCAGATTGCCACAGTTGAACATTAGCACTCGGCTGCATTGCTGCAAGTAACTGCAAGGGGCTGAGTGCAGGACCGCCTGGGCTGCTGGCTCTGGTTTTCCCACCTCACATCTGGCTTCTTCAGAGCTCTCCAGAGCCTGTCCCACTATAACGGGGCCCCTTCGAAGCCCCCCATCATGCAAACCCTCCATCCAACCAGCTGGATGCTGCTGACTTGGCATTAATGACAGACACGAAGGCTCAGTTTCCAATACACTTCTGCTTTATAGATGATTTTCCAATCTAATAAAGAGGCAAAACATCATCTGTCTTTTCTTCTCTTATTTCCCAAGGAACAGTAAGGCTGGAAACATCTTTCTGCTTCACTAATAGAACTTTTATAACCCACTTCCCTGAGCCCCTGAGCAACGGCCCTTTTCCCAGCGAGAGCCTGGGATAAGCAGGGAAAGGAGCGGTGCGATCTGTATTCACAGCCCGTCCTAGCTCAGGTGGCGGCGTGAAACGTCGGAGTCACACTTGGATGCAGGCTGCAAAAATACTCCCCTTCGCCGGCTGCCCAGGGATTGTTCTTGCCAGTCAATGCATGTAGAAGGCTTTATTGCACACAGGAAAGCAGAAGTCCCACTGCCAAGATTTAAAAGCTATCTGGCCACACCAGGAAAAAAAAATAAAGGCAACTAAAAAAATAAGGGCAACTAAGATGGAGTTTGTTGGCTGGTTTGAGGCCTATTTTGTTTGATTTTTTTTTTTTGCAATGGTCTGGTACCAGCTTGTATTTCCTGGCAGCCATCCTGCCATTTCCAGTTTGATTTTACATTAGGGGAAGAGTTGAAAACCAGACAAATTTGGCCAAGGGATGGACAGGTCTACCTGCACACTCCTCTGTACGACCGCAGGTCTCGGCGCAGCCTGCAGCTGCACTGCCACGCTGGCGCTGCTGCCAGGACAAACTGCTCTGGTTACCGGACAGACTGTGTGACAGCAGGAACAGTGTTCTTTTGACCCATAACTCTGCATTTCCAGGATTGCCAAACTGGTATAGGCGTATGGGCAAAACTGTTGAGACTACAGAGCAGGCTTATAGATACCTGGAGGCAGAAGATGACAGCAGGTTTTCCAAAAAGCATACGGTCATCAGTCAACAAATAAACCCAATAGGTATCAGTAATTTCCACACTATATTTCCAGCTGGAAGGAGGAAAAATCAGCACAAAACGGGCTGTCTGCAAGCAATAATCTTTCTCGGTTTTCCCTGCAATGCTGCCTGACACAGAATAACACTTTATAAATGATCCCTCCCCACGTGGGAGACAACCCCAGCAGGGCGAGCGAGAAGAGGCACAAACTCACTGACTCACGTCACAGCTCTGGGGCTGCACTGAGAAAGGACAGGGTTGGCCAAAGCCTTAGGAAGCCCTAATTAGGAGGATGGAGTGGAAGAACATGGAAGAGGAAAAAAATATCCAAAGCAATATGGCTTAATCACCCTGGAGGAGCCTTCCCCAACAGTCTGCTACTGCCTCCATGCACACATGGATCTCTTTTAAGACTGTTTCTAAATCCAGGAAACCTCTCCTGGCCACAAGCACAGGGTCAGGAGGAGGAAGAAAGGAGGAGGAAAGCTACTGAGGAGGAGAAGGAGGGCAGGAAACTTTTTTTTTTTTTTGAAAAATCACATAAATCAAGCCAGGAAAAAGACTTCATGCCCCAGAAACCCAAGGCCAGGTTACTCATACATTCAATCATAAACTCCAGGAAGGAGAGGTCTTTCCTTTCTTTCTGCAAAATGCTTTTTTTATGTCAGGAATGGTTTCAATTAGTGTGCCCAAAGCTTGTAAGCAGCTCTGGGAGCTGAGAAGCCTGCCCTGTTAACGGTCGCAGAGAAAGCTGAGCACCCCAGCAGGATTCGTCCCGGTTCCTAGGGACAGCTCATCCCCCCAGCTCCACACCGGAGAGACGGCAGGAAAACAGAGCACGGGGAAAGTGTCCACACCATGGAAGATGGTCAGGTTTCCAAAGGTCCTCACCATTTCTTGGCAGCCTCATGCTCGGCAGCAAGCTCCAGGTATGGCTCTGAGCAACACCAGCCCTTTCCTCCCCACTTTGAACGGTTTGCAGAGGTCAACACAAAGTCCCCTAACAGGCATTTCACCCAGCGCTGCGTCAGGCTAGAGCTTTCCACATGTGCCTGAATATTGATAAGAGCTCCAAAAGCAAATACCTGATTACAGGTCCAACTGGGCGCACCTCACCTGCCAAAAGGTCCAAGCCATTTGCAGGGTATGCATGCGACACCCATGCATTTTGCACTTGCCTGGACCACAAGTTTGCTCAGATCCTGGCTTGGCACACGGCAAACAGCTGGGGAAAAGCTCCTTTAGGAGGTAACATTACCCTTTCCCTATAATCCTTTAGCCCAACCAATGATAATAACCGTTCATTAAAGCAGAGTCTTGTTTAGAAGAGCACACACCACCTCCCTCTACATTAAAATAGCGACCTGACCTCAATAAAGTATAAAACAATTAACTTACTAATTAGTCAACAAATAACTGTTTCACCCAAGTAGGTACTAAGTTGTTAGGAAATCTATTAGCATTTCCACTGTAATTTCATGCTTTGCTGATGATGAATAAAACAAGGTTGAATGGGACCTATTCACGTCCAGAGCACAATGCCCAGTAGCTGTAAGATAGCTAGTGGGAAACTTCCTCAAAAGAGCCAAATACCGGGACCAGAACCACCGGCTGGATGGTGTCACGAACACCACAGTAGCACCGACACCCGGCAGGGACGGTGTGCGTGGCCAGAAGGAAAAGCAAGGGCTGAGAAGCTGCTAGGGAGGAAGCAAGATTTGCCTGCATTTCCCATCCAACATGTAGGACAAGTTCCTGCACATAAGCGGATCAGGCCAAAAAACCCCCAACATTTTGCTTAAATTGTTTTAAATTTTCCCAGTCAGCTCCACCATGGGCAATAGAAATCTTACCAAAAAAGCTAGGTTTTTGACACATCTCCATGTGCCCTTGTGCTATGGTCAACAAGCAAGGCCATCAAAAGCCACCAAATCCATCCCCTCTCCACTCCCTTCCAGAGAAACCAAGCACCCCTCCAGCACAAGCCAAAGATCAGACTGCATGAAGACCCCCAATTTACAGCACGCTGCTACCAGCCCTTCCACTTAATGTGGGCAAGTGTTAATGTGAGCGTCTGTGCTGGTCCCAAGGATGAAGACTGGGGTCTCCCAGGTGACATCCATTTACAAGGTCCTCTTCCCATGTCAGGATGTGCTGCTTGGCTGTATTCTGAAGATGCAACAGGGGAGATTTGAGTGTCTCCCAGCCCTGCCTGCCTTCTCGCCTGCCCTGGCTGTGAAACCTTGGTGTGCAGGCCAGATGGGACCCCATCACAGGAAGGGACAAGGACACAGCCAGCTCAAAAGGTAAGTCTACAGAGTCTTGGATGAGCACACGTGTCCAAAGATGTTCAGAGACAGCGATGATAATACCTAAGGCCAGAAAGAAGGGGCAAAGCATGTAAGCTGCTGTTTAACAGGATGTACCAAGAACTTCCTTAGGTCTGTGGTCTCTTTCCTACCTATGGATGAAAACCACGTAGAAAATGAGTGTGAAATTTGGATCCAAGACAGTGAATCAACAGGTGCTCTGGACTGGCACAGTCTGTCTGTTGGGGGTACATTCAGCACGCACACTGGTTTCACAGCCGTTTGCTGGGGAGGAGACGGAGGCTGTAGACCCGAGCTGTAGACCCATGGGCTGTAGGCCCATTCACACCAAAGCACAGGGGTTATCAAGCCCCACGGTAGGGACCTCCTAGGGAAAAAATGAGTCGCAAAGCTTGGACCAGTGAAATATTTGCAGTCATACACAGGTTTCCCCATCCAGGCAAAGGCTCTGTTCGGTTGCATTTAACTGGCACTTTATTCACCCAAAAACCAGCATCCTGCTTAGCAAACATCACCTTGTGACTCCTGAAGAGCTTCTCAGAGACCCTGCACCGCAACACACCCAGCCAGAAACAGGTCGACACATCCAATTGCCTGCAGAGTGCCTGATTCCACCCCCATAACATACACCCATGAAACACAGCCCCTGCCTTCCTTTCATCCTAACATACGCCCACTTTGGAAAAAATTTGCATGTTAGGACAATTAGACGTGAAACATTACGTGCCTTATCTCAATGATATTACATAATTGGATTTGCGGCGCATACAGATAATGAAAGCCAGAGCTTCCAGCAACCAGAAATATAAATCATGTGCTGCATTTTCTGCAGCTAAAGTTAGGAATATTTTAAGAGGCCCCAGCAAATACATTGTTTATATTAAGAAATCGAATCATGTTATTAGGCCTTCCATTTATCTAGTAAAATCTTTAAAAA
Organism: Calonectris borealis; assembly: GCF_964195595.1. Lineage (NCBI taxonomy): Eukaryota > Metazoa > Chordata > Aves > Procellariiformes > Procellariidae > Calonectris > Calonectris borealis. The sequence goes on along the minus strand of NC_134322.1, from coordinate 3,477,436 downwards.
GCTCATAAACTCGTTACTTTATTAGTTCAGACTTATTATATGTATTTGAAGCAATACTCAGAGGTATTGTTAAGCTACTGCAGGCAAGGGTTACAGGTCTTATGTATTTTCCTTTTGGTAGTACCAGATGTGTTGGAGGCTGTGGCTGTGCTGAGCTTGTTGGGAAGCTCAGAGGAAGCCCAAGCAAACTTTTGTGCATTACTGTTCACCGGAGACCTCTGGCACATTTAGCACACGGGCAGCTTTGCTTTTTCCATGGATAACTCTTCACCTGCCTGCCCACCCCTCCAACCCGTCCTCCCCCAGGAAGAAAGGCCACCTGAGAGCTGCCTGTGCAAACGCAGCTGTAATCCTGCTCCAGAGGTAATGATGCCTAGACTTCTTGCACTAATTAACCTGAGTTCCTGCTCTGCATCACTAGAGCACCCACGGAGAGCGTGCAGGACCCTAGTGCGACTTGCGTATCAGGGAATCATTTCCAGAGCTGCTCTTGCAGCAATTCATCTCCGTCATCCTCTCGGATCCAGGAGATTTATGCAAATAGCTTAATGTGTTAATTTACATATTTGATGAATATGCATTGTCGTGCCCATAGAAGTGACAGCAAACATCCTAATTACCAGCACACAAGCCTGATCGGGCTGCAGGATGGAAGGAGCTTGTGAAGCAGAGCTGTGCCATGTTTCTGCTGGCTTTGGCTGGGTTACACCGAACACTGTGCCACGCGCTGCCCGGCTGCTCCCGGAGCTGCTGCCCCTCATCTCATCGCCCAGCTCCTCCATCCCCACCCGATGTGCACCCTTCCTCAGGGCCCTCGGCTTTCATAGGGGCAGGTCAAAGAGCATCTGATCCCAGAAGCCTCCCAGTATTGCCAACACATGTGCTTTGATCTCCAGCCTCGCAGCGGCTGGCATTCCTCCCCGACCCCGCTTGAGGGGATCTGCAGGAGGATCTCAGTTTAGATTGGGATAAACAAACCCGACCCCAGCGGCTACAGAGAAAAGCCTCAATGGGAGACCCCAAAGCATCCTCAAGGCCCGGAGTGCAAAGTCACAGATCCCCAAAATGAGGGGGATTTTTTTCCTCTTTTGGCAATCTTGTCATTTTTAACCCACTCTCCTGATTTTTTGGGGTTGGATCTGATTCTGGAAAGCTTAAGGCCATCCAGAGCAGGACATATGAACACAAGGGCACTGAGCCTTGTAACCAGCCTCCAACATGAACACCCCCAGCAAGCCAAAATCATGCTCCAGAGTCTCCAAGAGACGTGCAGGACCCCTTTATATCATTTTAGGCAGCACTGCTCCAAGAGGACTACGCTTTTAACAGCTGCCCTAACCCACAGGCAGTGCTTCACACCATCATCTCGGCAGTGCTAAAGATCATGCCTCCCCAGCACACAACCTGCACACTGAATTCGGCAGGCTGCGGGGTGAAAGGCATCGGCAACGTGGCTTTCCCCATGCTGCCTCCTCTGTCCCTCTGCTTTCCCTGGGCTCCTTCCTCCTGGAGCAGCTGTGCACCAGGTGAGCCGGCCCGCGGGGAGGCTGGGCAAGGGGCTCGCAGCCCCCTGTGACCCCGCAGCTCCTCTCCCCCCTCCCCAATGCCTGCCTGCCTTTGAAGCCCGGCTAATGACAAAATGACATCCTGCTCCTTCCACCTCCCCCTGCCCGCTAACAGGGGGCCCCTCGCCTGACCTTAAGGTGTGACGGCTCCTCAGGTTCAAAGCAGAGAGAGGATGCTCGGAGCTGAGCCCCAGCCGGCTACGGCGGCGCTGCCTTTGGTGGGGGGGCTGGTGGGGGGGTCGAAGGGGCCGCAGCGAGGAGCCCCGCATTGCCCTGCGCTTCGGCTCTCCCCTCCGATCGCTCCTCGCCGCCTGGCCGAGAGGAAACCGGCCATTTCACAGCCCCAGGGGCGACAGCTCTAATGGACGTTGCAAACCACCACCACGTTTTTCCTTGCACTGCAGCCCCGAAAGACTCGGGGGAAGGCTGCTTTTCTCTGGCTCCTTTTTGCCAGCTGAAATGGTAGCAGATTCAATCACCGCATTGGGAGTTTTTACCTGGAAATCAAGCCCTTTCCAGGCGATCGGCCACTACAGCTCCCTGTGCCACCAGAGTCTAAATACTTTATAAGGTCTAATTATTGATGCAAGCAGACAGGGCACTGATCGCTCCTTGGCAGTGTTTCAAAGAGGTCTATCGGATGAGAGCTAGCTCTCTATTTGATATGTCATTAAATCAGGTTGCCCTTACCTGCTTCTACGCTCAAACACTGGCAAAAACAGACGAGGCTATTTCTTAAAGTGTTTCCTATCTCCTCTTTAAAAGAAAACCACAAAACTTGAACAAAGCCCTCCCAAGCTTTCCAAGCAGACAGGGAAAATACTTTTAATCTCTCCCTCTATGGTTTAATATCAGCAATCAGTTACCATTGGCTCAGATTTATTTAACGGGATGTACAGCATGAACAAGCAACCGTCTGCTATTAGAAACTGGGGATGCAAAACTCCATCACTGGCGGCTGCAACCATTGTAAAGGCCATTAAGGGAGCTAGTCTGCCTAAATGCACATAATCAGCAAATTTATGGCCTGTTTCTTCTGTTCAGTGAGGAATTGGCAGAGGCAACAAAGATGTGTGATGCTGACAGCTTACAGGCAGGGCTAGTGTGCAAGCTCAGAAATACCGTCTGCCCGAAACCTGCAACAGTTTGGTGTACAAACGTGCCACGCATCTCACGACAGCTCCATCGCATGCATACACAAAGCTGCCCGCTTCAATTTAATTGATTCCCCCAAGGGGTTTGGTATGGGTTTTATAGTGCATAACTAATACTGATAAGCAGGCGTGATAAGGTAGTGTTATTACCCAACTAATGGGTCACTTCATCCACAAATACTTTCTAATTTAATTGAAAACAGGAACATGAGCTGCGAGCAGTCAAAACCTCTGGTATCATCTGCACCAGCATTCCTGGCAGTTTTTTTGCTCTCCCCTTCCCACCTTCAGTAGCTGGTGAACCACGGCAGATGTCACAAAATCATGTTTTGTGGCTACGGATTCACAGTTGAAGATCTCTGGATTCAATTCAGCCATGCAGCAAGGAAGAGCAACTCCCAGGAACTTCAAAGAGAATTGCATCCATCACTTTCAGCAGGGCTGAATTGGCCTTTGCTTATACCTACCTCCCTAGGTCTGCCCTGGAAAGGAAATTCCTTGAATAACTTTCATGTGCTTAACCCTTCGGAAATGGTAGGCATTAATAAAGCCCCTCCTCAGCATCCGCTTGCCTGGCAGAGGTTGGAGGCCATCCCCGTCTGATCGGCAAAGATGTTTGCCGATCATTAGCAGAAAAACGCACCTCTGCATTTCCATTCTGCTGGAAAAGAGCATATTTCCAGTCTCTCCCGAGGACATTCCTGAAGAGCACAGCTACGATTACACAAATTGCTTTAACGAGAGCCTGGCCTCCTCTAATAACAGCTACGGGACCAGACAGAAATATCAGATGAACTTCTCAGTTACTGGGGTACTGGAGAAAAACGCAATGACTTCTAATTCACAGAGAATAAAGTATTTTCTCAATTTTCTCCATTTTCAGTTGGTCTAGTGCTAGCCCTCCTCCTCAGAGGTGTTTTTGCCCATTCTCACCGATCCTGTGCTCAGTACCATGGGGTGCTACCACATTGCAATGCTCTAGCTTGGCTCACACTTGGAAATCAGACCAAATCCTCTGGTTGGAACTGAGAATTATTGAAGTATTAGTGATTACATCTCCCCCTTGTGCCTACAAACTCTGCGAGAGGCTACAAGCCCAAGTTCTGCTGCTGTTAAACATCAGAAGTTTTCTTTGACTGGGAGAGACAGACCTTAGAGCAGAACTAAGCCCCGTCCAGGGCAAGGGCTCGACGTGGTCCGAGTACCAGAGCATCGCTCGTGCCATGGGTGGGCACATAAGCCACACCGTGAGTGCACACCTCGTCTGTCAGAAAACACCGAGTTTTGCAAAGCTTTGAAAATAAAATGCTTCCCAGCCCGTCCGTGAGTGCGTTTCCCTTCCTTAGCACTAAGATCAACAATTTAGCAGGAGCCAGCTAGGGGATAGCAAGACCAATCCAAACAGTTTTACTTGAATTCCATCTAAATGAACCCAGTTTTCTGGGCTTTTAGCAACGGTGGGATAATGTATGCCTATTAAAGAGCATGTCAAAGCCCCAGTCACACAGTCTGGGCATTCAGTTAAAGCGAAGGTCACAGATCTGTGCCCTGGGGCCAGGGGAGAAAGGCTCAGAGGAAGAGGAGTGGCCATCTGGTCCCCCCGCTTATGCAGAGGTCACTGCTTTCTGTCACCCTTCCTGTGGCCTCTGACTTCCAGGACTCAAAGAGAGAAAAAGAAAAAAAGCCAGGCATGATGAAAGCGGGGCCCTGATGTGCTGAGACAACTTGCTAAAAGAGGTCTAACTAAAAACAGCCCTATGCTCTGCACGGTTAAAGGGACAGCTCTCCCCTTCCCAGTGCCTGCTGCAACGCTTACTCCTGCACGGGAGCGTTTTTCCACGCGTGGAAAATAGCTGGGATGAAATACCGAGCGTGGTAAAAGCCTACTGAGCCATCAGCACTGCAGCAGCTGTAACGGGGAAGCAGAGAGCCTGGTGTAATACATATGAATACTGCAGCAGCATGATCAGGATGGAAAGCAAGGGGAAAAACAGAAAAAAGTATAGCCTGTTTGCAAATCTCTCTGAAGTGCCAGATACTTGCACATGCCTGAAAATAAGATTGATGCTATTCATGCCCGGCGTGCTTGTTTCCTGCTCGGCAATCGCATGTGCACTGAATCGAATCCGCTAATTGTTCTGTCCGCATCACGATCTGCAAACTAGATCGCTTAGGAGCCAAGAGAAAATAAATGAGGTGTTTATTAGAAGGAAGGCTGGTTTCATATTCTTCATAAAAGCAAAACAGCTCTGATTCTCAGCACCGTCTCCAAACTGCCTTTCTGGTTGAGATGTGACTTTGAGCTGCTAGGGCTTTTATTCCTCCAGAGATACTCATTCAGCATTCAAAGCAGAAAGGCATTATAGTAACTCTGCCATTTATTTTCAGAGTAAACAGGTTTCTTGTTCATTAATTACATGGGTCTTCAGATAACACACACTATTTCCCATTACCTGGACTCTGTGCAGTTTGTTCCCTGCATGCCAGAACACTGTAGACTTTTTATCACACAATTCTGCTTCATTTTAATCTGTGATTTATCTGAGGGCCCAGCATCGGTGCCTGAAGGGTATTGTTTAAGTAACAATACTGATGTACACATTCCCACATCAAATGTCAAGGGAAAAGAGGGCTGCTCCAGAGGATGCATGGACTCAAAGGAAATCATTAAAAGCCACTGGCCTGCAGAAACTAAATTGTATTCGAAAAGAAAAACTAACAACAGACAGGAAGCCACTGGCAACCAGGCATGGCTTAGGAAAGCGGCTCTGGGGGGAATAGCTCGGTTTCCCCTTACAAACTCTCATTACGGCCCAGTTTTCTTTTTCGGCAGTGACAGACCCAAATTCCAGTTCATACAAACAGCCCTGGTGCATGGATCGGTGTCATTTGGATTTAATTCTTGTTTTTCCCAAAGTGCAGCGGCGTCACACCACGTCCCTTTGAGGCAACAGCAAACCTGCCACCGCCTGTGGATGGAGCCGGGATTTCACCGGCCTTCCTCCCTCCCCGCCAGCTTTGAAGCCACTGGAAATTAGTGCAGCCCCATCAAAAGCAACAACTCCAATTAAAAGCTGTTGAGAACCTTTCCCACTTTATATCCCAAATGTGCTCCTGTTAAAGCACACCCTCGAGCAAGCGCAAATCAATCTCGGGGAATGCCACAGTTTTGTGACAATAGGGAAAAGGGATGCTTCATATTTGCTGACTCTTCCTGTATTTGCTCAGGAAAGAAGAAGTATTTATTCCTAAGATGCGATCTGCACTGCAATGGACTTAGAAGCTACTTTTCAATTAAGGGAAGGGTGCAGTGCTATGTAAAAGGCTAATCAGCACAACGCAGGGAGAGAGCAAACCATTAGTTTTGTCAGAATAATTTTTAAAAGAGGTAATAAAGCGAGACACCATTATCTCATCCCTGTTGCTCAAAAAAGGTCAACAGATGCTACTAACGCGCCAAGGATGGAGGCAGCTTTCAAAAGTGTTGTGCAAAGAGTCCTCAATCCAGTGGAGCAGTAAAGCACCTACACAACTTGCAGCTGAGAGTAATGCCACCAAGCGCTGACTTCGTGGCCCAGATCCTAGAAAAGCTAATGCTCCTGGAGACCCCACGGAGACGGGTACTACAGCCCTCCGGAAAGCCAAGCTGTGCACGTTCCTCCAAGGAGGTTGGATTGGAGCCCAGGAAGGATAGCAGAGAAAAGAGCTGCTGGTTTCATTTTTTTCAGTAACAGATCATATTAACAAAGTCTTCATGCTATGGAGGTCCTCTGCAAACATGGGGGAGCAGTGCCAGGGAGGGGGACCCTGGCACACCATGGTCCCAGGGACCCACGCATATGCCACTCTCTCTGCAGTCACATCTTCTCAATGAGTTTCCAGCCCTGGAGGTACCTGTTCTCTGAGGGAACGGGGCATTTTAGGGAAGAATTTGGGGCAGGACTACGAGCCCCAGCATCATCAGCAATTTTCCTCCAGGAAGCCCAACAGTTTTGCAGATCTCCAGGAGCACAGGGCACAAAGCTGTTACCACCGAGCTCTGGAGCATTTCCCAAGATAAAGGAGCTACAAAGGTGCTATTTCCTTAGGAAACCAATACAGAGCAAGCTTCACTAGCAGGCAAAACCACAGCTGCTTTCATTTCACTGTTGTTTACTGTGTTTTGTTCAAAATCAGACTCCATTTTACATTACCAATCATCAGCAGAGCAGCAGCAGAGGTCCATGTTCCCGGCTCGCTAATACAATGGTGCCTCCAGCAATTAGGGTTACCTCACGAGAGTGAATTAACACAGCTGGCACTGGCTGATCTGGTCCCAGTTTGGGAAACATCCCACCTAAGAACAGCCAAGTAACAGGCTGGTTTTAAAGGGACTTCAGCCCACACCTTGGTGCTGACCTGATTAGGGATGCTTTCCAAGAATAATCATCACAGGAAAAAAATGTCACCTTGCACCATTACCAACATTTTCCTGCGGGCTGTGGGACTCTCCCAGCTGAAGGACTGACACCTCAAACCACTCGCACAACTCCCAGCTACTTCTTTTCCTTCTTCCCCAAGGCTGAGGCCATTTCTCTGCTTTAGCCATCTCTAACGTGTTGTCGTGAGCCTGCACTTGCAGCCCATGTGAAGTCCACCAGCTCTCCGTGATCACAGCAGCCTGCCAGGAACCAACCTGGGCGGCAAGGTCCCAGGGATACACATTGTTTTTCTACCACTATGGGACTCTTGGTGATATCATGTCCAGAAAGCAATAGCATCACCAGAAATGCCACTTATAACTCAATAATTGATAGACATAGCTGTATGTAGAGCGGTTGCACTGCAAATTCAAAAAGCAGCTCCAAGATAAGCTGCAAATGCAGCAGATCTCACGGATCTCCTCTCAAAAAAATACAAAATATCAATTTCTTTAGGGAAAAAACATGTCCAGTGTACTTCACAATAAGGAAGGGATAGAGGAATTAGATGCTAATTCATCTGCAAATATAATTAAACTCTGCAACACTAAGACTTCACTGTTAATTTAGTTGCATGTCCATGTCACATGTGCAACAAATCAGAAACAGGCCTATTAATTTACAACTTTACGTATAATATATTCAGAATGTAGCATAAAATAGCAGGAATACAGGCAGTTCCATCTAAAACTCTGCAGTTGGTAAATTAAATCTATTTGCAGCAAAGTAAATTGAAATACATACTGAACTTATTACTGTGTCTAGTTTAATATCTACAAATGGGTTGGATTTCTCCAGGTGAGTATTAGCCATATGCAGTGAAAGAAATTTGGCTGTTTCCATCTCTCTGCTCACAATATTGCTCTCATCCTAGAGGGGCTACTTAGCCCCAACTGGCACTGGGGGTTTGGGGTGGACGGCGGGGGTGGAGTTGCCAGCACACAAAAGTTTCAACATTTGACTGTCCTCCAAATATTAATAGGAATAAATATTGTATTTTTAAAACATGGAAGTGTCTTGTAGTGTGCCTGCAAGATGTCAGACACACAACTGGAAAAATCAAGGTGTTTTGGTCCTTCACAGAAGCATTTGGATGTCTTTATACCCAGGGGACCATCAAACATGCACTCAGGAAGGTCAGGGATGTCCCACAGGCTATTACAGCTGAGGCCTTAGGACACAATTCAGGGTTGAGCAGAAATGTGAAGGGGAAGAAAATACTCATGTTTTTTCCACCCAAGACGGTCTACAGGATCCCTTTGCTGCTGAGCCAGCAGACCCAAAGACAGTCGGACCAAACATCTAACCAAGACACCCAGCCTGAGCTGTGCAATGATTTCCTGGCTTTATTTAAAGAAAATCCAGACCAGTACATGAGACTGCATTTGAATTCAATTTTCAGAAAAAAAACATCCCTTTTTTCCACCCCCACCACACTGCTCCTGCCTAACGGGCTTTATTTAAACAGGACTCACCAACAGCTCCCCCACACCCCCCTTCATACTTTCAATCCATAATGCCTGAAAGGCTCTTTCCCTGGACCTTGCATGGTTTATAGGGTTAATTGAATGCATACTGATCTACTAAGTGTCCATAAGAAGAAGCACCATTCTTTAAGATGTCATTTCTCCCCCCCGACCCCCTCCCCGGCCCCCCGGACAATGCTGCGGGGCTGTGCCCGGCTAGGGTTGGCCCCAGCGAGGTATTGTTCCCTGGCCGGGGGGGCTTTGGAAAACAAAGCAAAACAAAAGAATCCCTGACATGCCTAAAAAAGGAGACTTCATGCCAGAGCTAACCTTTGAAGATTTATTCCCTGCTGCCCTTGTGACCCAATTCAACCTCCATTACTCAGGAATTCCCCAGACAAGCCCCGAAAGGCAGGGATGGAATTTCGGACTTTCTAACTCATTTGTTTGTGCAGGACAGGGTGGTCTGGCAACCCCATCCAGACAGGGAACTCGTGTGCTGGGAGAGGCTTTATATAAATATACATCTGTATTTATAGGTACTTTAGGTATTATATGTAATTATTGTGACGATTCCCTCTCCCTCTGCTTAAAATTGCAAATCCCCACCTTGCACAATGCGACTGCATTGTAATAGGGTTTTGTGCGGTTGCTCCCCTCAAGCCTTAGAATTCACCGCCTACTTTTGGGGCTGGAAACGGGGTGGGGGCGGGGGGGGAGAAGAAAAGAGGCTCATCTACATCATAAAACTGAAGCATGTTTCTCTTGAGAATATCTCTAGTGGGGTGAGAACTTGGGAAATGCTCATTTGGGACATCTGCTCCAAAACACCTCTTGCAACAAAGCCTTGGGAGGGCTGTGGGGTGAGTGGGGTCCACAATGTGCCGGGCTGGGCAGCCCTTAATGCAGGGCCACGGGCAGCCCAGAGAGATGCATCTGTGCCTGGTAAAAAGTCAGAGAAACCCTAAAGGAAAGATGTAAGAGCCATAAACTCAGACAGACCCACCCCCAGGAACGTTATCTCTGCATCACTCTTCCGTCTGCAGATGGCTTTCCCAACAACACCGGGGGGGTGGGGGAAGGAATCCAATTTAACACTAAAAACTTGGAGGAAATAGCTTGGGAAGGAGTCATAAAAATGTCACATACGCCTAGTCTCATTAGTCCAGCAAGGGACGTGTCCCCCCTGCCGTGCTGAACGCAAACCAAACTGGAGAGTGTGTTTATCCCAGGTCCAATTCAATCCTCCGAACGCCATCTCTCGCAGAGCCCTGCTGAACACGGGCTCTCTCTGGGGACAAATGCCACAGCCCCACGGGAGCGAGGTTATTGCAGCCGCTGAGGTCCGGGGCAGGAGCTGCACCCTCTTCAGAGGGTCCACTTTCTCTCACTGCACAGTAATGTGCATGAGCTTTTTGGCCCGTTTTTTGCTCAGGGCTCACTACTCAGCCATGGTTACCCTTGGACCCTTCCTCCAGGATGGCAAGGGGGATTTTGCATGCCTCAGGTGCTGGGAACAATGAGGTCTTGCACTCTGGAGGAAGGGGAGAAATTCTCACCCCATGGGTAGTGGTAGGTGACAAAACCTGGCTGGACGGAAAATAACCACCTGGCTCTCTAGCTGCCCACTGGCGATGTTCTGCAAAAATAGCTAGAAGCTGCCTGCAGAATTCCTCAGCTTGGGAAGAGCTCAGGCCAAGGCATCTCTGCCTCAAGCCAACATCTCCCAAGATGGAAGGGGACTCCCCAAGGAATGGTCCTTATTCCAGCCCCACTGCATTGTGCTCAGTGGAGAAAAAGTAACACCGTTAGAGCTGCTGAACACTTCAGAAATCAAGAAGCCAACAGAGGTTTACCTGCAGGAGACCTCAGAGACATTTGTCTCAATAAGACAAGGTGCTCCACACTCCCACAACAAAAAATACTCACATCACTGCATCCCTCTTCCAAAAGGGAAGATCCTGCTTACCTACCTGGGTAGGAGCAGAGAGCACTCGCAGGCCATCAAGCATGATGTGAAAATATTCTGGGCCAAATGGAGCTTATATGCCGGCACAGATGTGCCTCTTTGGAGAGCAGACAGCTCTTGCCCGCTTGCAGAGCAGCAGCACTATCCAACCTCACCAGCAGGCAAAACCCCTGCTCTTCACTTACAGCGCCAGAAAGATTTCACCAGCTCTTGACTCTCACAAACACAGAGCGTTTAATCGCTGTAGTTGGTTAAGTGCAATAATTAATGATCTTACCACCATTTGTGTGTTAAAAAGCATCGAATTAGAATGGGACCCTTTGATGTTGACTTCGAACAAGCACGAATGACTCCAGCAGAGCAGGTCTGAATTCCTCTCTGTGCAGGGCACGCAACCCCAACAAGAGACTGAAGGCTTTCGCGCTCCACATCAGCTCTGCAACAGAGCTCTGGACTGTCTCAGCATCGTTCTACCCCCCCCATTCCTTCGTGTCCCCTCTGAAAAATGACATTCACCTGCTTTATCGGCCCTGCAAGAATTCCCTTGCTAATCTTGGCATAGTCCTTTGTAGATAGAGGGCTATTCTCTGCTGGAGCTGTGCTGATATACGCCAGCTGGAGGTCTGTCCCATTAAGGGGTAGGTGTTGGTTGGGTCTATGTTCAATACCTAGGAAGTAGGCTTGAGAAATGAGGTTATGCACACAGCATGGTGCTGCACGTGAACTAATAAAAAGAGCTTTACTTCTGCCTAGTTGATGCAGCCCTGAGTGACTGGCTGATTACTCCATCTATATACAGTAAGGCTACACTGTAAATATGTCAGCATCGTGTCAAACAAACCTCAGAAGTGGTAAGTACAAGGTGAGAGTTTGGTATGTAAAAACAATCACATTTTTTTGCTGGTATCTGCTAAGTACGTTGGCTAAATGTCTAAACTGTTATAGGAAAGAGCTTCAAAGCGACCGTCGCTTAGCACAGCACACAACTCAGAGATATATGCAAGACAGCCCGATGCACCATGCTAGCCAGGGAAAAGTTGTCTGCAAAATCCACTATATCGTTATCCAAATCATTTACCAAGTCACAGCAGGCATACCAGAAAGTCTCCTGGATTTCTTCCAAAACCTTTCTCCCTAGGAAAGACTTCAGAGGACATCAGCATTAAATCCCAGGTAGCCACACCACCTGAGCTAAAAAGTCCTGTGGACCCAAAACGTAGAGATGTCTCCCAAACAAACAAAGGGTAGGCTGAAACACCCTCACTAAGCAGAACTCCATTAAACTCCTGACCCTTCTCATTAAGATAAATGAGGTCTGACTGTCACTTTACCTTGCCACCCTTTCACTTAAAACTGAGAAGGAAGCAGATGCTTAATTAGCATCCATCATGGGTGTTCACAGGTCTCGGTGTAAGGAGTAAGCAATCTGCTACTTCTTAGAAATCCTGGGTGACATCCTCCATCCACCTGCAGCGACGCACGCTGCTGAAGTCCCTGGAGGGATGCCTGTGTATCGCTGCAGGGGACGGAGGGACAAAACTCCGGGTGTGAAACTAGGGCTTTGCTAGAAGCTCATCTCTAACCTCCACGTCTCAAGGCAGCCAGATGCCCAAGTCAAACACCTACAGCTACAGGGTCTGTACGATCTCTGTATCTGTGGTTAAGCTTTAAGATTTTCTAGCTCTTAGCCAAGATAACTCATCCACTCCAGTTACAGACCCAGGAATGGAGTATTGTACAGTCAAAAATCCCATACACTACTGCACGTGCATAAACTCCCCTTAGCTGGGGAGAGGCTGGGCGGTGAATGAGCTAAACTGGCTGCATTACAGAGCACTTGCTTTGTTATTGCTGGAGACTTCCCAGCCATGGACTGCAAAACTTCCGAATCAAGGAGCACTGAAAGGTTTCTGGAGGAAAAAAAGAAGAAAAAAAAAAACAAAACCAAAACAAAAAAACCCAGATCTGTTTTCAAAATTTTTTAAATAGTCAGGGTTTAAGCTACTCATTGAGGACCAGCAGCTACAAGGAGACTCTGACACAACCTATAGGACCCAAACAAAAAATGATGTGTATCAACTGGTGGGAAGCTCCAGTCTCTTTTCAGCCCCACAAGGACAAGTTGGTTTTAACACAACCATGAGCTCCCCTGGTCCTTCTCCCTGTGTAGGAGAGACACAGATTCTCAGCTAGGAGGCAACCACGGGGAAGCAGTTTGCACTTATACTAGCTTGGTCCAAGGACGCAACTACATGAAAAGCCAGTCTGCTTTAAGCTCTGTTCGCACCCTTTGCGCCTTCCCAACATTTTGCAGCACCCAGAGCAGTACAAATGTGGGTCTGAGTGGGCAAAGAGACTGGGCTCGGCACTGGTTCCCAAAGGGACTATTTACTAAGGAGGGTTTAAACGATCTTAGGAAAAATTTCTTCACCCAAAGGGTTGTCAAGCACTGGAACAGGCTGCCCAGGGAAGCGGCTGAGTCACCATCCCTGGAGGTATTTAAAAGATGTGTAGATGTGGTTCTTAGGGACATGGTTTAGTGGTGGACTTGGCAGTGCTAGGTTAACGGTTGGACTCGATGATCTTAAAGGTCTTTTCCAACGTAAACGATTCTACGATTATATGACTTTTCTCCAGTGAAAATACAGCAAGTCTCCAAGCGAGAAAGAGCAACAGATTAGACCCCTTAGGAAAAAGATAAAATGGACTATTGGCTGTTTAAGAGCCAAATCAATCTTTGATTTGAGGAGGATGGGATTGTGGTTCAATGTTATCAGCTGCTCAGTAGGTACATTTAATGAACTACATTGCTGACGGTCTCTTGACTCAGATGGGGATTAGCATTAAACTGGGAGAAAACAAAGCAATTTGATGGAAAAATGACTGGAGCAAACTGGGACGGAGACCACTTCGACCTCCACCATATCATGGAAATTTGTGGCTGAACCCATAAAAAAAGTCCACAAATATCCCAGGTTAAAAAATAAAATCCCCAAATCCTCCATTTATTTCCTATTAAAAACTCCTGGTTGTGTAAATTGGATTCAAATGAACATATTTACATTTACAGTAGGAACCTGAAGTCAAGCTGTCAAAATGTCACTCTGTCACTCATGTTTTCATTGCACCCCGTCACAACACTGAGACGTTTCCCCCCACCGCCTCGACAGCCTCCTTGGACACAAGGGAATGAGTGGCAGGAAGGAAGGATGGCTGCTGGGAGGGTGTCTCGTAAGGATGCTATAGTGGAAAAGTGTTATTTGCCTGTGAATTCTGGCACGCCGGGCTCTTATTGTCATTGGCTTTCAGCCAAGCACTGCCAGGACACAAAAAGTCAATTTATGTTGGGATTTTCATTGACTCACTACCCCTCGTTCCTCACGTTTTTGGGGCAACTTATTATGAAAGCTGGCACTGGCCATATGTGGAGTTTTCACATAAGCGTTCATCCTAATTAACAGCATGCCAGGATGGAGAGTAAATTACAGCGGGCCAGGACTGTGTTCACTGTGAAAAATAGTGTGTTATTAATCTGGGACAATCTATTGTGTGTCAAGGATTACATGACTCCTCTCATTTTCCTTAAAAAAAGCCCACGGGGGAAAAAAACAGTCTTTAAAACCAAACAGTTTAGAGCCATAAAATCTCGCTCTTCTAAGTGAAGTTTCTGAAGGCAGTAAAAATCTCCAGAATGAAAATAAATTCCAAGTAAGACCAAGATTTACCACTTGAGGCTAAACATTCAAGGGAAAGCATCAGTAAGTTATTACTTTTCTTTTCGTAATAGGATGCTAATGGTGCAGCAGAGATGAGGACTACATTTGCATCAGTCACTGTGCAAGGCCAGGGCAATGATAAAAGGACCTAACCCCATCTTTTTTTGTTTCTCCCCAAAAGAGCTCTTGCCAGGCTCTCTCTCCAGGCCTTTCGGCTAGCAACTCTCAAGTATTTGGGGACTGACTTTCTCTTGGGAAGACAAGCTGGAGCTGCACACGGGATGGTGAGAGGAGAGCAGCATTTTAGAGGAGACACCCACGCAACCCAAGGGAAGAAATTCATCTCCTTTTTGGCTACTACCTAATAGATATTCTTCCAGGATCAAGCAACAGAATAACCACAAACTGATACCACTCCTGAACAGAAGTCAGTGCTAACAAAGCTGGAAAACAGATCTGCAGCTCTGAGCATCAATGACAAAGTATACGAGCTGCTGATGGAAGGAAGAAACATCCAGCAGCCAGGGTGTGCATGCACCCGATGGCACGGACAGGGTCCAAGCGAGCACAAGGAAGCAAGAGATAAAATGGGCAATCCCACAGCTTTTGCTCGGCCAGACTCCCACCCCAGGGATCAGTGGGCCAGTCTCTGGAAACAGGGAGTACATCTCACTTAGTCTGAGTAACGTTATCTCTGGGAGGAGAGCCGTGGAAATAAGGCACGTTAATAGAAAAGCAAAGCAAATGATGGCAAAACTGGCAAGCACTGCCACTTCCAATAAGACACAGGAGATGGACTAACCCCTACAGACCATCCAGCCGCGTGCAGGCTTTAATCTGTAATGAGTGAGTACCGGTGCGATAGGAGATCTCAGTTGTCTGCCATACACGGCCTTAATTCTTCCAGCCAGGTCTGGAAAGCTCCCTGGTTTTGCAAACATGCCTCCATCTCTGGCAGGGAACACGACTGCAGTCAAACAGCATTGAGAAACACTTAAAAACACTGCCCAGTGGAAAATGAGGAATAAGCTTGGGTCCAACCGATAGCACAAGAATTACATTGATATCCCAAAGGATGTGCCAGTCCTCCCGGCTACACTGCGGCCTCTCAGGAAAAATGCCACCAAAGCCAGAATTGCTAGCATGGAGTAAGGTCTTCCAGCTCCTGCCTAGTTGCTTACCATGCCAGAGCAGTCTGCTAGCCTTTCTGGACCCTATGCCGTGAAGAAAAGCTGGAAAACAGGATGCTTACAGTCTCCAAAACCAGGAGACAACCCAAGATACCTCTTAGGAATGATCTCTAAGCCCAGATTCTGATTTTTAAACATAGCTGCTCCCAATCCAGAGATGGAAGCACATCCCATGTACCAGAATATCCCATGTTTTACTAATCAGCATTTAAAAAAAAAAAAAAACCAACAACTTATTCTCAATACCCATTACCCATGTCTTGCCCTTTTCACTGAACCAGCTGGTTTGGACCCTGTCAGAGTCAGGAGGCTGCATTAACCAGAGCTGATGTACCAACCCATCAATTCCGCACTCCTCTGAGATGTTGCCTACAAGCTCATTACCCAAAGCCTGAATTGCAAAGAATTAGATACCTTCACTCTGCATACCAGCAGGAAAAAAAAAAAAAAATCAAATAAAATTCACAAGCCCACAATCTAATTAGGAAAAAAACTTCAAGTCCTGAAGCGTTTGTCAGTTTTTCCCTCTGCAAAATGCATACTAATACCCTCTCCCCTGCACGCTGCATGGGACTGCCATTACGCTGCTTCCATAACATGTCAGAAGTGATCAGCATTAGGCCTTCCTAATGTGTCTCAGAAACAATAGCAATTACAGAGTCGCCCATTCATATCTAAAGGCTTACCAGACTACAACTTCCCTCAGGAGGCTAAAGACATTTCATTGAAGCAATTATATTTATGTAGCATTAAAGTACTTTCTTTAAAGCCACGGCAGTTACCTTTTTGCATTAGAAGCAGAGCAGTAACAAGGAGCCCTCTCACCCGATCCGAACTCCTCCAAGCATATTTTTTGCCTGTTTAAAGATTGCTAACACACACACACCTTGGGGTTTTTGCTGCCTTATTTTTAATGTTATTACATTCCCTTACCCAAGGGATCTGACATGCAGATTGGAGCCTATTTACATGACAAGGGACCAGAATGGAAGAAGCTCATCAGTTTATTCAGCTTTCCCAGCTCTCCTCATGTCATCAAGGACCTTGTGATGTCTGGCAATGCCGTGAAGCCCCAACTTTCAGCGTTTCGCAGCTCCGACAACCTTAGCTCTCATTATGTTAAAAGCGAGAGGTTTTCAAGCTTTTTTTTCTCCACGAATCACAAATGCTAGAAACATGATTTAAGTGTACCATAACAGCTAAAAGTCAATAGACAAGCTAAAGGAACTAATAATTTGTTATTTTTTAATATCAAGAATTCAGAACAAGTGTTACGATTTTAGGAGAGGAAAGACAGCTCGACTCAGGTTTTGAATGCTGGAAGCTGTCAATATAGTACATTATTTATTTTCCACTTTTTTCCCCCGTTTCCTACAGGAAGCCAAGCAGTTCTCTAGAAATATTCCACCTATGAATTTCACAGCATGCATCGAAAAAAATCGAAACACGAAGCCTTGGCGTGACGTCTCAAATCTCTGCCATTCAACAGCTGATCATATTTTCCCTTTGAGCTGCACCAGCTGCACCCCACCAGCACTCCTGGCTCGCGCAGGGCTGCTGGTGGCAAGTTCGGCAGCTGGCTTGAAGAGACATTTCCTTCAAAGCAAACGCTGCACCTAGTTCTGATACACAGGGAGGATTTTTTTAGTGCTTGAAGCACTAATAAGAGGAATGGATCCTTGTGTTTGACCAACATTTCCTTGGATCTGGGCTCTCCATCTTCCTTCCCAAACTCTTTGTGTTGGAGAACAAGAGCTATCACGACTCTGCACACCGGTGCTGCCCAGCTCAGGATCCCAAAAGGATCGCCCAGCGCCTCGCCTGTCCTTTTTGGGTAGGAAACCAGCAGCCTGAATTTTGCAGCTGGCAGAGCATCTTGCAGGCATGAAACCTAACCCCATCCCTCCTGCCTCCCTGGGTCCTTCTGGGGATGCCGCAAGGCCTTGCCACATTGCAGCCAACCGTTGTACTGGCCTAAGGATGAACTTGTTGCCATGGCAGGAGTCGAAGCATGCATTGCGCCGCCGGCATGGCGGCGAGCGGCAACACGGAGCGCCGGCTGCTCCTCCACAACGGCTTTTTGTTGTTCCTTTCTCACCGAGGCGACAACCGCCCATCCTCTCGCCGTGCTGGAGCAGCCTGGCAAAATCCAGCTGACCGTAAAGCACAGCAGCACCGCGGCCAAGGGCCCAACATCGCATTTCTCTGCTGCAAACTCTGCCTCTTCCCTGCCTGCTGCAGGGCACAGCATGGGAAAGCAGACCCCATGGCACAAGGCGAGCCTCCCGCTGCAAATACAGGACATAAAGGGATGCCAAAGTCTTGAAGCAGGAGCTCTGACCAATACAGGGAAGGAACTTTTAAGTGAGGGGAAACAGCATCACTCGAAAAGGAGGCTGTCTCCAGCTAATGCGTTTCCTCACTGCTGCTGGGATGTTTGTCACAGGACAGGCTTAGCTCAGCTGCCGGGTAGTGCCTTTTAAAACTCCCTTATAGCTTTGATTAGCCTTGCTAAAACTAAGGCCATCTCTTATTCACACACTAATTAATGGCAGGCTCAGAAGAGGTTGGTATCCCTCATCGCTACAGATTTTAACAAGGAGAAATACAAAGGTGGACTTAAAAATAAAAGCAATGCTCCTTCCTGAGCAGCGGTTTCAGTGCCTCGGAGATTACAAGCCAGCCCTGCTCTGTGTGTCAGCAAGCCTTTCCAAAATAATGAGCCTGCTTCCGTCCCAAGCAGCTCCTGTTGCACTGGAGAAATGAGCAGAAAGGTATTATGGGCTCACACTCACCAGATGGATGTCCTGCTTTGTTCTCCGCTTACAGAAAACCCTACACATACAGTTTGGATTATCTTCATTGTAATTCTAATCACCACCTCTCTGTAAGGGAGGGAGGGATCCTTGCCTCGGTCAGGAGAGCTAATTAAAAGTTGTGAGTCATCCAGACTTCTCCCCACATTGGAAATGCTTTTGGAAGATCAGGTAATCTCTCTTTCTTGGGGGAACCTAGTTAGCAGAAGAAAAATTAAGCAGGCTCCCCTTGGGCAGGGAGCTGTACAAGAACAAATCCCGTTTCCCCCGCAGGACGCGGCAGCATGAATCGCGGAGGTGCTTCAAACGTATGCAAACTACGCTTTAAAACAGAAAGGCTTGTACGTGTTCCCCAGCACAGAAACACAAACACCTCCTGTATACGTATACCCACGCTGGCTTTTAAAACTCGTTGTCTAAGAGGCTTTTGCATACGAATATACAATGCAGGGACCTCTGTCTTCCCCTAAAAGAACTTCTGAACCCTCTGGCTGGTTCCCGGATGGTTGGGTACCAGCTAAAAGGCCTCAGAAAAACCAGACCCAGGAGCCTCACGAAAATCAACAGCCGGCAGCAATGCAAGGTCCACGCAACACCCCAAATCCTCAATCTTGGTTAGCCACAGAGCAATCAGCGCTGAGCAGCGCGCCTGGAGGGAACCGGCCTCCCCAGACCTGCTGCGATGGGAACGAGCTGCCCGTGCTGATAACGGGCTCTGACAGCTTCAAGCGGGGTCAGGGCCCCCCGCAGCAGCTCAGCGCAGATGGGCTGCAGGCAACGGGCTCCCAAACCCAAAGGGGCTGGGAGGAGCTGGGGAGCACTACTGCCTCCATCCCCAATTCCTGGAGATACAAGGGCATCAGGAAAGCTGCCCAAGGTGACACTGGACAGCAGTAGTGGAGCCAGGCTTCCCAAGGCATCAACCACCACGCTGCTTCAGCTAAAATGGTCAAGCCTGAATCCTTAAAACTAGCACCCAGGCTCTGTATTTAAGATGTTGATCAGTCCCTGTCATTTAGAGGTGCTGGGCGCCTGCAGAGCCTGAGCCCTTGTGAGGGTCTAGAGTACCCATGGTTGTCCCAAGGGACAAGAAAGCTGTTTTCTCTTTGGCTACCATAAAATTAAAAAAAGATTATTTTTGTTGTCATCCTTCAAATGGCCGGTCCAGCACGAAAAGAGCCTCTTTCGCTTGGGCAACAAGCGTTGCTGCTCTTCCTGCTCCCCACCACCGACAGGAGAGATCGGGCAGAGCCCACTGCTGGGTTGGGGAAGGAGGGAGAAGGAGTGTAACTAACTGTATCCTCAGGGCTGGCAAAACTCGGCTGTGTTCATACAACCGGGCAGCCTGTCCTGCCACCCCAGGCATGAGGCAATGTCCTGCAGAGCCATTGCAGGCCCAGGGCATGGTAGGCACAGGGTTTCTCAGGGCAAGGGGAGCATAGCTGACGCGGCCCCATGTGTGCCCTGGAGCATCACCTCCACATCCCCCTTCTGCAAAGGTCTCTCTAATGCTGCAGAAGAACTTAAAGACAGATTTTTCCCAATGGTCATAAAACCTTTCCAAGTGTTATTACCTATAGGCTCACTTAAAATAAACTATTTTTATAAAAACTTTTATTTTCTCTCCCCTCCTCTTTTTTTTTTTTTTTTGAGACAAAGTTTGAGCTGACCCGCTTGGGGCCCTGCCTCTCCTCTCCCCCCAAGCATTAAGATCACTAATGAAAGACACAGTCAAGACTTTCCCTCCCACCTCTTTACACATTGCCGTGGGAAACCATGGTGAGCTGGATGTGGATGCTGCTCCAAGCAAACAAAGTGCCTCGGCATGTACCCTCACCTCGGCAGGAGCTGCCATGCTGGGAACCAAAGGGACGAGGCCTCATTGCTTGGCTATTCAGGGCAATGTCACTGCAGAGAGCTCAGAATGAGAGCAAACCCCTGGACCGAGACTGAATGTCCCACTGCTCTCTGGGGAAGATGCTGAGCTGCAGGGAAAAACGCTGGTAATGGGCAAACCACACCAAGGAGCGAAGGGAAACAGGGGACTGCTGCTTCCGCCTGATCATTTTGGAAGTTCGCTCAGTACCATAAATCTGTTTCCGTTCAAATCTACTTAGCCTTTGTTTTATGGGAACCCCACAGGCCCTGGAGAACCCTCTTGGCAAAAGGATGCGCCAGTCGATGCTCCTACCTTTCTGCCCGAGGCAAATCAAACCAAAAATAGACATGATGCATTTCTACTACCAAACCGATTTGCAAACTGATTTTAACTGGCACAGCTTGGGGACCTGGACATTTGCAACCAGCTCATCCCAAATACACATTAGCTCTGACTTTTTGTTGTATGTGAAGACTTGGGCAAACCTGAATCATGTTTCTTCAATGCTCAGTGAAGCCATGAACCCAGCTTGCGCACCCTTGGCTTTCTCTTGTCTCTCCTGCTGCATCCATGCCGTCCTTGTTGATGAGAGTTTACTGTCCGCCTTCCCTCTTTGACACCTCCTCCAAATCAGCGTTCCTTTGCAGTCTCAGCAAAGCAGTGCAATCCCTGGTAGGGTGAGCTATGGCCTGAGATGAGGATGGGCATCATCCTGCCCAGAGAGATGGGCAGGGAATGCAATGCACTGCACTCAAAAGCCACCAGCCAATTTGCAGTGCCGTGCTCCAAGATGAGCAACACAACTGAAAAAACACAAGCTCCTGCTCCTGCTGCTGGCCAAAAACATCTCGCAGGAATCAACCATGCCTTGATCTGTCAGGTTTGCTGTCCCTGCCCTTCCTGGGCACAGCAGGCAGGAAAACACTTGTTTTTTTCCTCAATTGAATAAGCACAGAAGTATCGATCAAATGCAGCCGAGTACAATGCTGCAGCTGAAGTATGCACACACCGAGCCTTTTCTGCTACCACAACACTGCCACTCATTTACACACCAGCAGCCTAAAACTATCTCTTTTGTACACCCAAATTGATCCTCACTCTTAATTAGCGCTCTCAGTTGCAGCAAAATTTCATTTGTTTCTTCCAAACGTGGCCTGATCCATTGTCCCTCTCCCGTGACCTATGAAAATTAGTCATTGAGCTCAGTGACAGTGGTAAGTGCGAAATGCAGCATCAAAGGGACATAATGGGGGCCTCTTAGGACTGACAAAAAAACACCATTAATCAAGGCATGCTCAAGAGGTGCCAACTTACTGAGGCATGTGAGTGGCGCCGGTCCCGAGCGCGGGCCCTCCCGCGGGAGGCTGGATGCAGAGGGATGTGTGGGCGCAGGAGAGCTCCCCACTACCCCCGGGACCGCAGCCTGCCCCAGGCTGGCGGGTGCTTGCAGGGAGGAACAGCTACCCCAGCATCGCTGCTCCCTGGGCAGATGGTCTCTGCTCTGCATGTCCCGAGGGTTTGTCCGCCTGCTTTCCAAAAGAGGTTATGGAGCCATGATTTTCCAGGCAGCTCCTTGGTTTAGAGAGTGGGGACGGAGCTTGTCTCGTGGTACTCAATGCACGACTTTAACTGCGTCCATGGCCCCTGCTACTGTCAGGAGCAATGCATGGGACACCACATCAGATCAGCAGGGAGATGTCAGCATCTCCATCTGTGTTTCCAGATCTAACTCGAGAGCCTGCAGGCTCCCAGAGCCAAACACACAACATTGTCCGTCCAGCAGCACCCTGCACTGGCCCCCTTGTGCGATCCCAGGACCAAGCTAAGGGGGGAACGCACAAACTGCACAGACAGACCAGAGCAATGTGGAAGCTGCAGCAAAATCACCCGGGGAATCATCCCAGGAATCGGGGCCGGAGAGCCCTATGGACAAACCTGCACAGGTACAAAGCCAGGGCAGCCCCACAGCTGGTGAGACGCAGCGGGGCAGCTGAAAGGGTAACGGGAGCAATTTTAGCTGGTCAGGGCAGAGAGAGTTTTAACATCAGAAAACCAAAGTAAAGCGGTAAATCTCTGCAAAATTCAAACCTCCGTAGCAAAGCAGTGTGTTTAAACCCTCTCCTGCAAATCCATGTCATTAAACAGAGTAACTTGGACTCGGCAAATCCAAATGACTCTCACTTTCAAGGTCCTGCATTCAGAAGCCCACAATGGAGAACAATGAGGTAGAGAAAAAGCCGAGGATCTTGACGCCGCATTCAGAAGGCCATCTGGTCCGGCCGGCACAGCCAGCGCTGGGAACGGGCAGCGTCGTGGGTTGAGATTTAATCTGAGCCACTTATTGAGTGACCTCAGGCGAATCGTTTGACCTCCTTTTGCCTCAGTCAACCCAACTGTAAAATTGGGTTTAAAGCAAGAACCTCTCTGAAAACCATATGCTGTGCCTAGGAGGAGTGGGAGCAGACTCCCTTCCCAGCAACAGGGCTGTGACGGCGGGTAGAGCCAAAACCAGAGCGGAAGAGGCGGTGCATGGAGCAGGGATCCAGCATCCCTCGGTGTCGGGGAGCTCTGGCTGACGGCTCTCCCGAGTCTCATCCTGCCATCCCTGGGAAAGCAGTTTTGGCCCCCGTGTGGGGACTCACCCGTAAAAGGGGATTTGTGAGGTCTGCCCTTGCTCCCATCACTACTGCACCCAAAGGCCCCAAACGTTCAAAGCAGGGTCCCTGAATCCCGATCTCATAGCAGGCAGGCTGCTGTGGGCAGGGATCAGCACAAAAGCCCTGACAAAATCAGGTATCTTTCTCTACAACTTCTGTGCCCTTTTATTTATTTACATATTTTGCTGTTTTCAGTAACTGTGGGTTACAGCCATGACCAGAGTTTCGAGGCAAATGCAGCGATGCTTTCCTTTAACTCGCTGGTTACCCACTAGATCAAGAGCATTGATTGCTCTGGTCAAACGCCCCCAAAAATCAATTCCTACTCACAGCCTTGCCAACGAACAGCGGCAGAAAAACAGCCCCCCTCTCACCTGGGCACCAGCCTTTCCCCGGCACTGCGCGCCCTTCGCCTCTTGGCAGGCTTGCAGGGAAGCATGGGCGCAGATGAAACACCATCCCCAGCTAATGCGGGTCTCCAATAAACACAAAATAGCAACTTGCCCCAACAAGGTGCTCACAGCAGTTTGCAAATGATGGCACTGAGGCAAACCCACCCTGGGTTCAGAGAGGGAAAACTGAGGCACAGATCGGTGTTACTGGCCACACCATGGTGACTGGCTCAGCCAGCTGGGACCCTTGTAGTGCAGTATGAGTGTGAAAGCCATATATAACCATCACCAGCCCGCTGGAAAAACAACCATATAACTAGTGGCATTACCAATCCTTAAGCTGAGACAAGCCTAAGCAGATAAAGAGCTGCTCTAGGTGACGGCACTGAAGAGATCCCGGGGTGATGACTGCAAGCAGGACACTAAGGTAGCAGAGACCTGCCCTGGCCCCATGCTTCAAGGAGAGGTTGGAGCAAAGCAGCAGCCAGAGGACCAAGCAGCGTGAAAGCACAGGAGGCTGAGCACCACACTGTCTCCACGGGTACCGGCAGAGCATCACCCTGTGTTAAAAACACAGGCAGAGAACTCGGGAGCAGCCTCATGCTGCAGGCAGGAGCTGCAGACATGTCAGAACTTCCTCAGCTGTGCTCCAAGAGTTAATTGAGACAAATAACTCAACAGTGCTACCATTAATGAAATTCTTCTGATATATTTCCCCTGAGCTTTCTATAAATGACTAAGTGACATTACTGCCTGCAGTGCAAAGCCCCTATATGAGAGATAGCATTGCTGGAGCTAAGGTTGGCGCATCCATGTTAGAAGCCTTGTGGAGAAGTGCAAGATGATATTTAAATAACTATCACACTGCTAAGAAATGAGCAGCCAAAAGAAATATGGTCTTATAATGTGCTCAAGTCTCAGGATGAATCCTGGCTGTTACATGCAGACACTGAAATGCAGTGGGTGGTAAGTGACCAACTCTTTTACTCCACAAACCTACTAAAATTCCCAGTCAAATCTCTCCGACCTCCGCCCGGTGACTCCTATATTTGTACATTTGTTTTGCAGCACACACAGGGCCAAATACTGCAACAGCACAGATGTGAGAGGCAGTATCACGTGAGCCAGCATGTCCTAGAGGCAGCCAAAAGAGCTGATGGAGAGAAATAACCCACTTACCCATCATATCCATCCCCTGGAAACCTCTCACAGTCTTTTTGCTTTACTTAATTTATTTTTCTTTCCTTTTTTTTTTTTTTTTTTTAGTAATTCCTCATGGGTATTTTTCCCCTCTGAGACCCACTGCTACAAGCCCAGAACTTGCTCTGGGCTTACCAAGAACCATGAGCATTCAAAGTACAGACAATAAAGAAACATCACCGGCATCAGGACTGAGTCCTTAAGCTCAGCATTTGGGAAGAAAGGGCATTAAATGCAAGCAGAGCCACAACTGGAAAAAAAAAAAGATCTTGTTTGTGGATGGAGGAAACTCGGCATGCAACACCAGGGGTTAAACTGCAATAAAATGCAAGCAACCACTAGCCAAAAGCTCCTGGGTGTAACACAACCATGTCTCCAGAGCCGCAAACCGACACCAGGGCAGTTGCTTTTAAAGCATACCTTTACCTCCAGCACGTGTTTCGCACAACTAAAACGTGTCATCACAAAAGTACCCCGCATCCAACTGCAGAAACAGGTTTACCTGATCTAAGCACAAGCTATAGGTAGGGCTTTGCTAACAATAGGGATACTGTACGTGCACAAGAAAAACCAACAGCAAACGCACGTGTTTAAGGTCTGCCTTGATGTTTTGAGCTGGGACTCGCAATCTGCATCCAAACAGTGGCATTGCCCAGGAAATACCTTGGTGACAACTTTGGTGCCACCTTATTTAAACCTTAATTTAAAATGCTAACTTCATAATGAGTGGAACAAAACTGTGTAAAAACATTTCCCACTGTAATCCTGGTTTGATCCCCCCAGTATGGCCTTCTTTTGTAATTACATCCCTTTGTGATCTCACTCTAATGCCTTGTATTGTGACCCATAAAATAATCAGCCCCCTTTGTCTCTCCCTAATCCTTTTAGACTTCCTTCTTGTCGCTACACTCTTATAAATGCTGCCATTATTTGGGCTCAGCAGCTCTTCCCACCACCCCAGAGCCTGGAAAGGGGGCTGCAGGTTAAACCCTGAATATATTCTGTTCAGAGGAGCTGAAACGATGGGAAGATCTCTCCTGCTTTAAAAACCCTGCAATTCCCAACCTCCTCCCCTAGCCACATAGCTTGGCAGGGAAACCAACTTGCAAGCATGCACATGCACCAGACCTCCCCCATTTTTATACTTTGCAGATGACCTTGAGACCCTTGGCCTGGAGGTCGCAGCAGCCAGCGTGTTTGCGGGGAGAGCGTGTTTGCCCCCAGGCTGGACGAGAGGAGCTGCTGCTGCTGTCTGCACGGATCGATGCGGAGAAGAGACGTAGCATCTGCCTTGCCCAGGCTATCAATCCTGCCCTCCTGCCGGCCGGTAAGTGCCACGGACGACCACGCACAGTGGGATGGAGGAGCAGGATTTGGGGCAGGATGCAGAAGGGAAGGGGGTAAGGGAGCAGAGAAGGGCGCAGGGATGTGTAGTGCTATGCTTGGCTACAAAACAGTCCCCCTGCAGCAAGACACGATGAGGAAAGCATCTTTACAAGCCCAGATCTCTCCAGAGCTATTCTCGGGTCCCACAGTACTTCAAATATTGGGCAGGTCCATTTCACCAAGCTTCAAGAAACCTCTTTGGCTCCAAGTTGCACAATTGACTTACTTTCCCTCTTTCCTTTTTTTTTTATAGCACCAGATCAAACAGGGAAAATTGCTACTCTCAAGCCGGATGCGTGCAGAGCCTGATCTGATACCCAGTTTGATGGTGATTTCCAATTAGTGGTAACTGCTTGTTATTGAGTGATATAATCAATGGGTCTTACTCCACCGGCCGGGCTGTGATTTATGATGATGTGGAGCCAGCTCCATCAAATTACAGCATCGGCAAAAAGGGCTGGAAATGCCACGAGACAACACAATCAGAGTCAAGTAAGGCCAAGTTAAGCGAAGGGTGGTGATGAGAAGAAAGGCAGCTGCGTTTTGGGGAGCTCACCTTCCGAAGGAGTGGACTCTAGCCATTACTATTGCTCAGAGGGTATCTTCATCCACAGACAGCAAAGGCATGCATCAGCTTCTGGCATGCACAAGGGAAATACAGCACCTCAAAAAGACCCATGAAGACACAGCCAAGCAGTGCCTCCGGAGAACACTCTGCCTATGAAACTGATTTTAATTAAGACAGCTCGGACTCATGTGAAATTATGAAACTGTCATTAGGAGAAAAAAAAGATCTGTATTCAATAACCTGATCAGATTATAAAAACATGTTGCATTCCACAACCTTTTAAACTTAACACACCAGGGTTTCAACAGACGTAGAAACAGCAACCGAAAAAATTCCAACTGGCGTGTTAGGCAGAGGGTGGAAATGCCGAGGGCTTCCGCTCAACTCAGTCATGCGTAGGCTTCTTGCACACTTGTACTTGTTCAAAAGAAGGTTACGCTACAAAAATATTATCAATGCGTTTAGCACCTGACCTGCCAATCCACAAACCAGCCAAGTTCGACTTCCCTCCGCTGAGCATCTTTGGTTAATAATGATGACATACACAAATTCCCCTGAATTTTAGTTAAATAAATTCAATAAGTCAATTTTTAGGAGGAAGGTTTTAAGAAGTGCTGGCTCGTGGGGAAACTGCATGCACCTCGAGCCCATCGGGGCTGCACGCGCAGTGGCTGAGAGCAGCATATTCTTCCAGTTAAATTTTACTCAATGCCAAGTGTTGAAGTAAATTTGAAACATAAAAATATGATATCCAGCCCACATTTCCTGAATGCAAATATGTACATTCCTCCGAGCCAAGAAGATTATATTCCACGCAATAATACAAAGCCAGGGTCTGTAACGGTGATATGAGACTAAGAGCCTGCCTTTGAAGACAGTGAAAAGTGCAGCAGAGCTCTCGAGGGGCTCCGGTCTGTCAGATCCCTTTTATTCCTCAGTAGCACGGCCTTGATCAACTTCCAAGATTTTTGTTTGTGAAAGGTTTTTATTTCTCCGTTGCTTTTGTGTTCAGATGTCAGGCTCAGAGAGAAGAAGAGATCAGCTTTGGGATGAGGTTTTACCCACCGGCAGTATTTACTCTGCTTCGCAAAGGTCTGCTTAGTGCATGTTTTTTTTTTTCCTTGCAGGCAGCTAGCACCTATTTCTTCGACACAGTGGTCCCCTCATCTCTAAAATGGGGATAATTACTCTCCTCCTTTGTTTGACTTGCTTATTGGGACTTGGGGCAAGGAAAATCGCTATTACTTGTGTGTAACCACCCTGAGACATGGGGGCTCGAGGGTACAACTGTCATTCTTAGGAGATTTCATCTATGTTTAAGTTACGTCTTAAGTGCAAGTGCATGCTCCTGCAGTTCAGGTACAGCGGGGGAGCTCACCCTGAGCAGCAGGTTACATTTGCCCACAACATCCCGTTTTATTCCCATTATTCGCAGGCACCTGTGGCATCGAGGCCAGGTGCCCCATGTTTTGTGCTGGCTTCACCCAGACCTTTTCTCAGGGCTGACAAGAAACCAAGCCTGAAGCCAGAACAGCATTTTCTGTTTCAGTCCGGAGCATTTTCAACACGATCCCTTTTTTATTTTGATTCACGCGAAACTACAGCTACAAAAGGAAATGCTATTCAGGGACACACAGCACATCACATACATATTGATGCAGGAGCCGAGATAACAGTGTTTATTGACAATCCACTATCCCAAAGGTAATTCCTTCGGCTCTCATGTCTCCTGTTTACAGGTCCGAGAAGTTTGACATTGTGCTTGTGCGTCAGCCAGCTCCCAGCTCATAAATGCCAGAGCCGTTCACCAAAAGTGCTCCAAGGTTTAGCACCACAAGACTGACGAGTTTGAGATCCAGCTGCTAATCTGGCATGGACCCAAAGCCCTTGGCTCCTGGACAATGTCACTTCTTACACTACTGAAAAGCTAGGTTTGCAGATGGCCACTTCATGCACTCAGGGATTGTTATACACAAGGGCTGGAGTGTTCCCTTGGTGCGCTGCCAGCCGGCCCCGGCGCTGCGGGGAGCAGGCAGCAGCACTCCGAAAGGCCACCCCAGTTTGGGGAGCGCAGCCAGGGGACCCTGGCCCCAGACTTTGCCATAGACTTTTCCTGCTTTGCACCAAAAAAATCACAGTGTGATTTACAAATGCAACAGAAGTGGTAACAAGTGGCTTGCACAGAAAGAAGAGTGGTAGCCATCTCCCAGACAAGTTGGAGAAGCCTTCAGTTAAGCTTATTTAACAAGCCAGCATTCAGCCAGGTCTCAGGGCTGCACTGGACACCTGTCCTCACACCCATGTATAAATTATGCCCAGCAGTGACTTCTGGTTGAATGCAAAAAGGATTAGCGGCTGTACCCCCAGAGCCTACAGACAATCTGTGGGCAAAGCTGGCCACCAAGACAACAGGGACAGAAACCACGACGACATCTCAGCTCTGCCATCAGTCCCGGGACAAACACAAACCAGCAACCAGAGCCAGCAAGGGGGAACCCAGGAGACCCAACAGGACCAACCGCTCTGGCCGTGGCGATGCGACGGGCTAAGCTGGGTACTGCGCAGGGCTGGAGTCACAGCCTGCCCTGTAATTCTTCCTCCCCCACCTTTAAATTTCATTCCCTCGTTGACATTTTCATCTCTCTCCTCCTCTGGGCTCCCCCACCAGACAATCTGTCTGGTGTTGTTAGCCTTGCCCCCAAAGGCACTGCCACGGCGGGTAGTAAATAAGACCCTGCTGCCTCCACACTGCTTGCCTTAAATAACAAAATGAAAGAAACCATGACCTTGAGAAGGTCTTTGCCTATGGTTTGGAAAGTGCTGCCTGCCAAGCAGAGCCCAGACGGGCTGCAAAGCAGAGGGGCTTCCAAACCCACCGCAGGAGATACACAAACCATGGACTATTTCACCGCATGACTTTAACATAACTTACCCCTCCGAGACAGGTAATTTACTGCTAGAAGGTGGCTTTTAGTTTTCTTCCCCTGAGAAGGCCGATTAGCTCTTCTTTCACACCTGGACAGCTACACAGATTAGATGCCAGCCAGATCCCCACACCAGCTCCAGGTTCTTTTTCCTCTTTCCCCTCTTTAATCCTCCCTCCCTGAACACCCAGCACCCACCACACTACCCTCCTGTTTCCCAGCAAAGCCAGGGCCCCTTGCGGGATTGCCCCATGAGGCGCAGGTGGGACGATGCCCATACTTACTCGCTGCCTGAATCTTTGCCTTCCGGCTCACCACCAGCCCGTAGTGGTTTTGCGCCATGCAATCGTACTCGCCTTCATCCGAGGACCCATCTCCCCGGATCCTCTGGAAGCGGGAGACGTAGAGCGACCCGTTGGCCAACATGAAGGCATTCTCGCTGTCCACGATCATCACACCATTCTTCCGCCACGTGATGGTGATGGGCTGGATCCCCTCCACCTGGCAGTAGAGGATCAAGGGTTGCTCCTGCACAGCTATGTCATCGCTAGGCTCCACAACGAATGCCAGCTCGGAGGAATGGCCAAAATCTAAAACAAACAGAAAAGGACAGAGTCAGCAGTGTTTCCACAAGAAGCAGCAAGAGCCAACTGCTACGGCAGCTAACAGGATGATGAAAGAATTTCAGATAGAGTGGGCTATGTTAGGGCTACAGGGTGCAAGAGTTTCAGAGAAACATGAAACCCTTGGGCGTGCTTTGCCTCCCAGGGCTTCGCTATCAAAATCTCAGGGTGCAGTTTCCAAAGGCACAAACAGGCACAGACCTCCAAGGCTGCCTTTGGAGACTCCAGTGAAGGGGTCGGCCAGGCACACCCCTCCAGTGGTTTGCCAAACCGCAGCTCCAATTCATACCCCCCTGCAGATTGCCTCTTCACCTCCCTTTGCAGGGAAACAGCAATACAGAATTAAAACTTGCACAAGCATGGAGCAGTGCTTACTTCACATCAGCCATTCCCACCCCAGGAGCAGAAGTTTACACCAATTCAAGAAATCCGCTCCCCTCCCCCATGTAACCAGGTGGGGAGGGGGCTGCGCCATGCCCCAGGCCCGTTTGCAGCGCAGCCGGCGGGGGTGAAGAAGAGGATCGGCAGCTCCTGATTCAGACCATATTGCCACCGGCATCATCGCGACACTTCTCCGGCTTGGCAGAGCAGGAGGCTGTTTGCCTCTTGCACATAACACCGTGCCCTTCTGTCGCTTTGGTCTCTCTCTCACTGTAACAGGCAAAGGATGGTGCTATTCAGTCCTTAATGAAGAGCAAGTTAAGCACCGAAATACAAATGCACAATGTTCTGGCTCAGCGACACAAAAGGTTTCTCAAAGCAATTACACTAAACGACGTCCACGAGAGATAAGTTACTGCAGAATTTGTACCAACAATAGGCAAACCCTCACTTCCCATCATACAGATACATACTAATTTACTTCTTTTGCCAACAGAACGTTTAAACACTATGTCTTTGGCATGTTATGCTTCACTTGGTCCAGCACACCTTTTTAGGGTATAATTTGCCATACAGTCATGATTAGACGCTACAGAAGACAACAGAAATAGAGCTATTGTTTAAAGATTAGTCCAAAATACATGCTGACATGAAAGACAAAAAGCGACCAAGAAACAGGAGTCATATAAATATTTGAAGGGTGTAAATGCAGGGATGGAGGCGAATTTTTTTTTTAAAGAGCAATGGAGAAGAAATTCCAACAGTAAGAAAACTACAATTTCATCCGAATATGGGGAAAGCCTTTCTTAATAGTTCTCTTGTGCAACAGCCCCTCAACGGGTGGAGGTTTCCAGCTGCTCAAACCTGCGATACAGCTTCTTCCCTCTTTCATGGGCTCAGGGGGACCGACTCCACAGCTGCTCACAGAATTGGCACACATGTGGGCAATTTCTCTTAGCAAACACCAGCCACAGCACAGTTTTTGTAATGCCCGTCCCTAATACAGATCCCACCGCACTAGGCTCAAAAACAGAGTGGAGGGCAGATCGTTAATGCATGGTAAAAATAAAAGAGATGAGAAGAGGCAGTTATCCTAAAGAAAGAGAAGAAAAAAAAGTCTGTCTTTTCTGCTCTGCAAACCCAGTAGATTTTTTTCTTTCTTTCTGTAAATCCCCATTGCTTTCTACGGCAACTTAAATTGGATTACGGGGGATAAACATTGAGTGCAACCTGAGCCGAGGCAGATGGATGGAGCAGACAAAGAAGGCAGGGGTAGTGCACGGCAGGTCAAAGGTACTGCTGTCAAGGTATGAGTGTGTGCAGGGAATGGACAAACTCTACTTAGTGACAGACACCTAAAATACACACTTTATTAACCCATTAAGTCTTAAAATGTCAGGCTAGCTCCAGCCATCTCAGTGATCTATCGCTCACTGTGACTTCTTTTTTATGAGATAGCCCTGGGGTCCTCTCAGCAAGTTAGACTACAGCCAGCACAAACCCATCAATTACTTTTTTTTGTGAAAATTAAGGAATTAGATGAATGCTCCACATTTTTCTGCAAAGTGGCCAGCGTCTCAACAGCACCTACCATGCTGGGGCCCCATTCCCTGCGTGGGTGCTCCTGGGAGCCAGGGAGGATAAGGACCCTTGTGTCCTGACTCCCCACTGAACGGAGGGGGACTTCTGACTCCAGAAAGATTGAACAAGATTTCAGGATTTAGTCTAACAGGCAATCAGAAAAAAATCGCTAATGAAATAAATGCCCCATCTTCCCCCAGCTCCCCTGTACACTTAGATAAAACAGCTTATTATTATATGTACAATAAAAGGAAGAATCAACATAATTACATGCCCTTCCCACAATAGCTGTCATTATAATAACCATCATTAAGGCCTGTGATTGGAGATAATCATGTTTACCTCCATAAACATTCGGTCTGCATCCTAACTCCAGGCTGCGCAAGCAGCAGAAGTGATGACACTCACAATTAGGACTGGTGCCCTCAAACACACACCAGGGTGGGGACGGACACTGGCTGGTCCTGGGGTCTCCTCGGGCTGTAATCGAGAGGGGGGTTGTGCCTCAAAGTGTAACACTGTGCAATGGACAGTGTGCAACTGGTTTGTAACCCGCAGATACCTCCCTATGTCTGGAAACACTGAAATTCCGCCTCAATGGATGCTTTTTTCATGGAATGCTTTCGTGACCTTGAAGAAATTCCACTGCCACTTTCCTGGGGCTTCAGGGCCAGGCGACCAAAAAAGCGGACGTACAGGGAAAACCAAGCCCACCCCATCTGGGGATGTGGGAGAAGCCAACTTCTATCTTTCACCCCGCCATGGGCCTTCCACGCAAACTCAGCCAAAAGTCTCTCTTCTCTCCAAATACTTAGATGCTGAAAGACGCAGAGAAGCATATACCTTTCCCTGGCACCATGGGCACATTAGACATCCTAAAGCTGCCTATCTACATTGTTAAACAGATAGATCTGAAACTGCCTTAAAAAAATGAGCTTTGGTCCTCAAGGGCCTCGGTACCCCACTCTGCAAAAACCACAGGCTCTGTCTTCCATGGGGTACAAGTCTGAGTCTCACAAATAGGTTAAGTCATTGGTGGCACAGCTGGCAAGAACCAAACTGGCAAGCTGACCTGAGCATGTTTCTGCCACCACCATGGCACTGCAGCCCAGCAGGTCCCCAGCATGCAGCAAGCTCTGAGGAAGCAACCATGGGCTCTTCCCCAGCCAAAGGTCACCTTGAAGCCAGCACTATTCCCTATGGCCCTCAGGCTTGTGGCTGAATTTGGGGGCAAAGAGTGGGCTTGGGGAGAAGGAGACCTTTCTCAATGCTGTGCTTCTACAGGGCATCATGTTCCTGGAGGTTTTCTCAAAAAAGAATGAGGCCCTGGGATGCTGCACACCATCAGGAATGGGTATGAGAAACGGGTCGACAAACAGCCCAACCTAAGATCCACATGGCCGATGCACAGCCACTCTGGAGAGAACTGTGTGCAAGGCATGGTAGAAACTGGGCACCTTACACCTTCTAAAGACCCCCCTTCATCCATTTGCCTGTAACCATGAGATTATTTGCATTAAAAGTGGTTTTCAAGGATCAGGTTTCAAACAAGGACACTGGGATTTGGCCTGCCGAGATTGGCACTGTGGGGCTTCAGGTCTCAAAGGTGGACTCTGAACACAGGGCCTTGCCTCCCCGGGGTGCTCAGGATGAGAGACAAAAGGACAGGGACACTCACAGAGGAGTCTCCATGGTGGGACAAGAAGGCTCCTGGCGTTTGCTCTAGAGGTGAGCTGAGACGGGCCAGAGGGAGAGCACACACAAAGCAAGGAGGTAACGGGGGAAGAGAGGGACCCAACTCCGTTAGCATAAATAACTGATTGTAGTTAGCAGTGAGGCACACAAATGATGCTGCTGGAAATAAATGACACTCCGAAGGCACATGGAAACAGTAAAAGTGCAATTAATTGAGAGAGACAGAGAGGAAATTGCCGAGGCCGTGCACATTCACTCGGGAAGCCTGAAAGCTCCATCCCTCTCCAACAGCTGGCTGCATATCCAAACCCAGCTCATCCCACACAACGTCCCGGACACCTCCCGAAACGGACTGCGAGGCAGCGTGGCTCACAGCCACTTTCTGCTCGATGCCGAAACTGTAAAACTCGGCTTACAGCAGCTTGAGTTTGTAGTTGGAGGCAGGGGTGTTACGCAGGCAGCTGAACAGACTGCTTGTCTCGACACCGGCAGGCTGCACCGGGGAGCACGCAAGGGAAAATTGCTTTGCTTTCTGCAAAAGGATGGAGGAGGAAGCGTTATTAGCTCTGACATAAAGGCCACAAGAAAATTATTGGAATCCTCATTCTACAAGTCTCCTTTTGAGAAACATTTACTATCTCCCTAAGCAATACAATATGTGACTATATGTGCAAATATTTAACAAAAACTACTTCCCCTATTGATCAAGCAGACAGGCATACTCAGAGAAACCAATTAGCACTTGCGCTTTTGAACCAAGAGATTTATTTAGCACTGAGAGAAAGAACTTCGAATTAATGGGAAGCTTAAAAGACACTTTGAAGTACGTTTAAAAAAAAATAAGTTTAATTATTTTTTACTTGACACTGTGATTCATGTTCAAAGCTTCAAAAGAACTTGCTCATACCCTAGCATTGTCCTTTTCCATTTGGGAAACACGATTTCAGCTTTCCTTCCTGTGCTTCTGAAAAATACAGCAGCTAATCTCCCTGCTCTAATTAGCGGTAACATCCATCGCAAAGGACCTCATCACATCACGGCTCATCCTCCTGGACCCTGTCCAGACCCACAGTCAGCAGGGCCATCCCTGCC
Source organism: Calonectris borealis (assembly GCF_964195595.1). Taxonomy (NCBI): domain Eukaryota; kingdom Metazoa; phylum Chordata; class Aves; order Procellariiformes; family Procellariidae; genus Calonectris; species Calonectris borealis. The sequence continues at coordinate 3,442,722 of NC_134322.1, read as the reverse complement.
CCGGGAGCACGCAGTCCCGACAGATGAAGCCCGTATTATTACTCCAGTTCTAGACAGGGGACATTAATCACAGAGAGATGAAGTGACCTGTCAAGGGCCCGGTCTGAGCTCGTGGCAAGGCGAGATATTGCAGGAGCAGTCGGGTCCGCCCTGCTCTTCCCAGCGCAGCATTGCCTGGAGCACTGGTGGGGAGATCGAGGCAGCCCCAGCTCCTCTCTCATCACACCAACACCACGACTTCCACCTGCGAACTGCCTCTCATGAGCAGAAATTTGCCCTCTCCTGACTTGCCGTGTTCGTTCCCAGCATAACACAGCATAAATCAGCAGCGACCCACCGGCGAGCCTTACCATCAGCAAGGATAGCCACTCTGGTCCTGCTTCAATAAAGCCAAAAGAAGATGCCCCTGGAGTCCCACGAGCCCAGGACCAGAGGTTTTTATAGCGGGATGCAGGTTAACATTAGGACCAAAAACCCGGGTGCAGGTTGGGACAGCCCTACAAAAAATGGCTCCTGTTTTTTCAGTGGTGATTTGGGTTTTTTTTAATCCCTTCTGCAAATGGGAGGATATGGAAGGAAGAGATATCTGGATCTGAAATATGTTCTCTAGCGGATTATAACAGGTTTCAGGTTGATGAAACTGGCAACCTAAAAATCCAGCTGGTGCTCCCTTAAATCTCCTTGAGGCTGTCCCAGACCCTAAGGAGAAAAGCACTACACTTCAGTAAAGTGCAAATTGGCTCTTTAGGGCATCCAGAAAAATTTACATTTAAAGAAGAGGAGAATAGGCTGTAACAGGCCCAACATCTTGCTGGCAGTAAAGTTTACTAGCTCAGAATTTTTTATTCCCTTTCCTTTCGGACAGGAGGTTATATAAAGCAATTTTTCCATCAGGGCACATAAACCACATCCACTCGTTAAGCGATTGCAGGAGGTCTCTGTCAAGGATAATGTGACTTCTTGGCTACCTGATGCGGAGCCCAGAGACATACCCGGCATCGCTGCCCTCGGTGGGGGCACAGATTTTAGCCAAAGAAGGCAAATACAGCCCAAAGAGCCAGAGAAGTGGCCCCAAATAATTTTCAGATGTTCAAGACCAGACTGGGCAAATCCCAGGAGGTCGCTTGTTAAACACAGCGTGGAAGCTGGAAGCGTTCACAGCACAAAGACCCTTTCCAGGATGAGTTCTGAGTCCTCGTGGGCTCCCCCATCTCTAAAGAAGGCAAGGTAAAACCTGTTGGTATAGCTGGAAAGGGCAAAGACCTTTTCTGAGTTAATTGCCCACAGTAGCTTCATCCACAGTGAGGCATCCAGAGAGCACAGCAGCAAGCCAAGCGTAGGATGTGTTGTTATTTGCATTCCCCACGTGTTTCACAGCCCTGACCAGATCACAGTCCTACCGCAGAGGCCATCAGCAATACAAATACGGAGCAGGAAACAACCGTGCACGAGAGGACGGCAAAGGCAGCGGCCACGATGGGAAACGCTGTGCCCAGAGCCGGGGTCCCTGCGGGCTTCAGCCCCCAAGGCTGCTCTAACGCAGAACAGCCTTCAGCCCCCCTTGCAGAGAAAGCATCAGGAAGGTGGCTGTCCCTGTGGCTGGTCCCTTGCACAGACCTGGCAGGGCACAGACCGGCCACACGGTACGTAACGATGCTTATGGATGAGAGACACAGCGGCTGGGAGAAGCATGAAGGCATGAGGCTGCCAAGAGAGCCACAGGCACCCTTTGGCATCACGGTGCCAAAACCACCAGCCAGCACAGCCCCGTCGCCCAGCCCTTGAAATTCAGCTTGAGTACTGGCAGGCAGGACTGGATGGTGTGCAAGGAAAGGAAAGGCAAGGCCCTTCTGGGAGGAAGAGAAGTTTCTGTGCACATTAAAACCTTTGAAACTCTTAGTTGCATCCAGGGGATTCAAAGCAAACACAGCGCTCTCTCCTCCCTGCCATCCCCTCTGCCTTATCACCTCCCACCCTGAAATTCAGGACGGAGAAAAGCATCGCCTCGCTCCTCTCGCTCCTGCCGAGCACTGCACTGATCCCTGCTTGCTCCAAAACCAGAGCCGTGTCAACAAAACAAAAGCACTTCCCTCCCTTTCCACGTACTTCCAGGTTTCAGCAGCAAAGATCCTTTTGCAAAAGCATCTTCACAACTCAGCAGAATCACCCGCCGCAACCCGCATCCTCCTGACTTGCCATTAGCTTCATCAACACAATCACATGCGCAAGAACAAAAAATAAAAAAAATAAAAAGGCAGCAAAACCTTGACTCTGCTCTGAAACTCTGGTTTTAAATTACCAACTCAGGAGCGGGTCTGGGTTGTTAAGTGACTGGGCTCCTCTCGAGTGGAGGGTGCGATACAACAGTGACATTTGATATAACAGCAAGGCCAGATCAGTATGCTGTGTACTTTTCTCAGTACGCTCGCCTATTTGCCTCTCTCTTCTCTTAAAGTGCAATTATTGACATGTTCGCCTCCTTAACCATCAGTTTTATATGCTTGCCAATGACTCCTGAACATGTGTAAACAATTATTTTTATTTTCTTGCAAAACCAAAATGTTGCATATTCTTTTGGATAAACGGGCTCGGGTAGATTTTCATGAGCCCTGCTACATAATTTATTAGTTTCTAAACTCTGTAAAACTAAAAGCTCCAGTAAAGTTCAAATAAGTTTGTGATTTCAAAGTAATTTTGAATGGACTATTCCTGTTCCTGCCCGACGTTATTCAGTTGATTTAAATGGGAATTCTTCATCTGCAGAGGGGGGCTCCTGCATTGTTTTGTTAGATCAAATAAAAGGACAATATCCGGGGTCAGAAGCCCAGGAGCACAAAGCATGAAATATAAGGGGGAAAGGGGGCACGGAGAAAAGCATCTTCTGTCCCAGATCTGTTGCAGGCTGCAAAATGAAGTGCATGGTCTGCTTGAACACGTGCTGGATCAGCTCGCTGCTTCGGGGGGGAAAGCAGGGCGCCGGCAGCGGCTTCGCACGAGCTCCGCTGCATGCTACTGCCTGTGCCGCAGCCCCGCGTCAGGGCCCCGTCCTGCGCCCGCCAGAGCCGGTGCTGGATTCTAATGCTGCGGCAAGGCGAGTGAGCCGGGTCTGGCCATCCCAGAGCGGAGGAGAAAGATGTTTGAAGGCAGCGGGATGGGAAGGTGTGGGGGGAGCAGCGTCCCAAGGGTTTGCGAAGCAGGAGGCTGGCATTGCACAGGGTCACTGCTTGGCACTTCACACACTGTGACACGGGACTCTCCCGAAAGAAGGAAATCGGAGAAAGAAAAGTTCAGGCAGACAGCAAAGAGGGAGAGAGGCTTTCTCATTTGCACACATAAAATGAGAGCAGTTTTGCAGCTCTCTGCCGGGCAGTACTGCTGCTGAGCTGCTCCACGCTGGCCTATGCCGGGCTCATCGCACCAGCGTACGTGGGCCAAAACTGGGACTGAGCAGAAAGGAGAGGAGTGGGGAACTGGGCTGTAATCTTGGATCTGGGACTCTCTGCCCAGCTCCTTTCCCTGGGACCGTCTCCCAGCTCCTAAGCGAGCATGGGAGCTTGCGCTGTGCAAGTTCCAAAGTCTGACAGGTAATAAGAAGAGGCGCAATTAGACTAATTTAAGATTTCTAACTCCCTGCGCAGTGGCTGGCAGGGCAGATCAGGAGGGGACTAACCCGCCCTATTCCCCTCTCTATCGGCTGGCTTTTAAATACTTCCAACGAGAAGTTTAGTTTTGGCACCATGGTGGCCCCAGCAGATGTTCGCATGCCACTGGCACGGGTGGCTGCACGCCCGCACCCCTGCGTGAGCTTCGCACCCAGTACCAGTCCCAAATGTGGTGCACAAGTGTACGGTTGTGAGACGACCACCCCATTTCACGGCCGCCTGCCACATCTACCACACAGGAAAACCACGTCCTGAGATTCTCCTGTTGAACTCCCCGAGAGGGACAAAGCCCAAACGTGGGCTTGAATTTCATATAGCGTCTCTGAGCGTTACTGGGGAAAAATGATACCAGATACCCTCTATGTATATTAAGAAAAAAGACGGGGTATTACACCAATTTAGGAGAAAGCAATCCTTTTTTTTGCATCTAAAAAAACCCAACAAAGCCACATAGAATAGGAATTAGTGAAAGCTTATAGCTTCAATAATTTAGAAGTTAGGCCTACTTAAATATAAATGACGATGTTTAATTCCAAGGCTGTACTGAGCAGAGCCGGGGAGCCTCTCGTATCCAATGCCTGCCTTTGAATGCCGGGCTCAGCAATAACAGACAAAAGCTGTCCACCACCCAGAACAAAGAGCTCCAGGAAATTAAAAAAAAAAAAAAAAAAAGAAAGAAAATACTGTCTCGCTGCTGAGCCCACTCCAGCACGCTGACCAGCAGCTCCCAACGCCTGGTTCACAGTCGCCAGGCCAGCATTTCGGGGAGTTTGAAAACCGCAGGGGTGGGAGCGGAGCGTCCCGTGCAGCGCGGCACCGCTCCCGATGCAGCATCCGTCCCCGCAGCTAGCTTTCTGCTCCGGCGCTGATTGACACCCATGCGGGAGGGTTTATTAAATTCTGCAGAGCGCAGAAAACGCGTTACCTCACTGTTAATCACGTCTAGAGCGTATAAGCCCACCGAGCGGGGAAAAAAAACTCAGAACAGAAAAACTTTTCAAGTGCAGCCAAGCACTCTTTAGCGGGGCCAGCAAAACACACCCCAAAGTCAGGAGCCACTGACCTGACAAGTCGCAGCATAAACAAACACACAGGGCAATTTGGACAGCAGCAGGCGATAAACTAGACACAAATTCAATTTACTAAAGTTTTGATTTCAAAAATTCACTTCTTTTCCTTTCCTCCCCCCAAAAAGAAGTACTTTTTCAACCATCCTCATTGCACTGCTGCGTACCCAGGAGTCCCAACAGAGTAACAAGACCTACTTCATTACATCCACTTCACTGATTGATAACTTATATTTTCCATGAGTTACACCGGCTTCTCCTCCTCGCCATTGCTGCTACGAACCACGTGGCGAGATTTATTATGGGAATAGCCCACAGCCTGGTTTCCTAAACACCCCAGCAGCTAATCTTCGATTAATCTAACACACGCTTTTTTCCCTCTGACGATGCTGGGCTGCTTGCACATTTTTTAAACAATTCCTACTTTTTCTGATCTTTAAGGCTGCTAAGTGAGGCGAGGGCAGGATGCACATGGGTATTTTGATGCAGAACAGCATCTTTCTCAAATTAGACCCACGCTTAAACAGCACCACTAGTAGAAGGACAATATTGCCATTTATCAGCAGGGCATGTGCACAGTAGGTCCAGGGAAAAACCCCTTTGATGTTTTTGTAGTTCGGCCCTGGTCCGGTGGGTGGTGTTACCAGTTGCAGCGGTGTGAACCGAGCCAGGCATTACAGGAGAGCATGATACTTGTAGGTTTAAAGTAGCTCGCCATCATCCCTGCAACTTGCAGTCCAACATCTCTTTTCGGTAGCTATCGCGCTTGCTAACAAACAACTGGTTTGCTCGAGCGCTGTCTCCCGCTCACATCACCGGTGATGATTTCGGGTCTGAGCGCAGATGCCCAACCACACCACTGCCACCCCATCCCTCCCCATCACTGGCCATGGAGGCGAGGGCCCCACAAACACCATGGTCCCCTCCCCGGAGCCCCCGCCGCGCAAGTGGGGTTTCCAACTGAAAAGACAACTTTGGGGGAACGTTTCGGGCCATCTGCAGATTCAGGTGTTGGATGGGCTGGTGTAGAAGTCTACAGTCGAGAGCCACGACCCCAGTGTGCCTTCCCGGGGGGACCAGCCCCCTGCTCCCACAGAGGGATGCTAACACGGCGGGCGACACGGACAGCCGTGGCCGCGCACCTCCTCGCTGCACAGGCGGACACACGCGTGCCGGAGCCGCGCTCGGTCCCTCCAGCCCCCGGAGCTGTTGGGCCCCGTTCAGCCTCCACGGCGCCCGATGCCACGGGGACGGGCTGAGCGCGGGGCTGGGAGTGACCGGGGAGGCGTGCGGGGCCGGGACCGGCTGGGGACGAGCGCTGGGGACCGGGACCGACCGCAGGGTGGGGAGGGACACGGGGGACCGGGGACGAGCATGGCCTCAGCCAACACGGGGGTGATGGGGGGATGCGAAGTGCGGGAGGGACCGCGGACGGGACCGACCGACCGACGGACCGGCCGAGGGGCGAGGGCGGCGGGGAGCAGCGCCGGTGCCGGGCGCGGCGGCGGCAGGTCCGTCCCCCCGCCCGCTCTCCGAGCCCAACCCGGCTCTTACCTCCGCGGCAGCCGAGCAGCAGCAGCCCCAGCAGGCAGGCGGGCAGCGCGGAGCCCGGCGGAGCCATGGCATCCCGGGCGGGCGGGCTCGCCTCCCTGCGCCCCACGGGGAGGGAGCAGCCCGCGCAGGAGGGAGGGAAGGAGGGAGGCGAGGCGAGAACCACCCCCCCAGTTACGGAGAGCGGGGCGGGGGGGGGGGGGGGGTGAGGAAAGGGGAAAAGAAAAGGCAAAAAGCGGATTTCAGCGCTGCTCCCCTCCGCGCGAGCACGCCGCCGCGCCGGGCGGGCGGGGGGGCGGCGCTGAGGGAGCGGGGCTGCCGGCGGGCGGGGGCGGGCGGGCAGCGCCTTGCGCCATCTTGCGCATCCGCTGGGACGCCGGCAGCGGCGTGCCGGGTCCGGCCGGGCTGCGGGGCCGGGGGAGGGGGGGCTGTCCCCGTGCGGGGCCGCTCAGCGCCCGCCGCTCCCGGGATCCGCGGGGACTGTGCCCGAGTCGTCGCCGGGGCTCCGCTCACAGGGCTCCCCTCACGGGGCAACCCCCACTGGAGCCCTCTCACCAGAGTCCCCTCAGAGATCTCCCCTCACCGGGGCTACTTCATGGGTCTGCCCTCACGAGGCTCTCGTCACGGGTCTCCCCTTACCGGCGCTGCCTCACAAGCCTCCCCTCACCAGAGACCGCTCACGGCTCTTCTTCCCCCACGGGTCTCCCCTCACCAGAGACCCCTCACGGCTCTTCCCTCATGGATCTCCCCTCACAGCTCTTCCCTCACCAGAGACCCCTCACGGCTCTTCCCTCATGGATCTCCCCTCACAGCTCTTCGCTCACCAGAGACCCCTCACGGCTCTTCCCTCATGGATCTCCCCTCACAGCTCTTCGCTCACCAGAGACCCCTCACGGCTCTCCCCTCACAGTTCTTCCCTCACGGGTCTCCCCTCACCAGAGACCCCTCACGGCTCTTCCCTCACGGGTCTCCCCTCACAGCTCTTCCCTCACGGGTCTCCCCTCACCAGAGATCCCTCACAGCTCTTCCCTCACAGGTCTCCCCTCACCAGAGACCCCTCATGGCTCTTCCCTCACGGGTCTCCCCTCACCAGAGATCCCTCACGGCTCTCCCCTCACGAGTCTCCCCTCACAGCTCTCCCCTTACCAGAGCCCCCTGATGGGTCTCCCCTCCTTCATGGCCTCCCTCCAGCCCAGCCCCATGGGCACTGTGGGCCCTCCAGAGCAGGAAAGCCCTCTAGGGGTGCAGCCTGGACTGCCCGGTCCTGGGTGGCCCCGCCATGGCCAGGGGATGGTGGCCCCGCCATGGCCAGGGGATGGCAGCCAGCGCCAGGCCTTCCTGAGATTGCAGTAACAATACGGGAAGAAGTTTCCTTGCTCTCTGCCCAACGGCCTCTCTCCTGCCCATCACTGCTCAAAGTGACTCGGTCTTGGCAATGGTGTCCGGGTCTGCCACAGTGGGCAAAGGCAAGGTCCCATCCCCGAGCCCGTGCCACTGTGCCCTGGGCCGGGGAGCTGACTCTTATCTGCCCTTAGGGATGGGACCCAAAAATCTGGCATTAAAACACTGGTGGGGAAAACACTGATGATTCAGCACAACTTCTGGTTGGTTCCACCAAGCGTTTCGCTTTCGGGCTTTGTTTTGAAGACCAAAACCACCCACCGAGGTGGCTGGCAATGCCTGGAGGTGCCCCAGGAAGCGGGGCAGTGGGATCACAGAGCGATGGCCATGAGGGGATCCCACATCCGGGAAGTCCCTGGGGACAGGAACGAAGAAGAGCTTGGCTTGTCCCACCTCAGTGCTCCTTATTTTAAACGCTATCATAAGGTGACTTACCCGGGTCAGTCACGCAGATGTTGCACCAACCAGCTCACCCCTGAAGAGGCCCTTACATCTGGTCCTGCCCAGTCCCTTGGCCCACGTTCTCCGCAAACGCAACTCCCTATCATCAGCAGCAGCAGTAAAACTCATCTCTTCAATGACAGCTCAAGGGCTTTTGTGGTGTTTGTTTGGGGAAGAAACAACAAAAAAAAAGTGGATCCTAACTTATTTTTTCAGAATAAAAACAGAGCTTGATGGACCGGGTTACTAAAACCTGTAACTGTGCCTGGAAACCTGGTGAAAAACCCTTTGTAAGGACAAGCACTGCTTGGCTCCCCTGGATGGTGCACCCTGAGCGTGTTGGAGTCGGCTAACGAGGAAAGAAGACGTCACTACATCTGCTCCACATTAAAGCGTCCCTCATTTAGCAGAGGGCTGAGCTGTACGAGGTTGCTTTCAGCTGGGGAAGAATTTGCTCTGGCTCCGTCAGCCTCTCGGTAACATCTGAATTTCTGCGCTGTCCCTGACCTTCTGGCACCAACCCTGCTCCTGTTCCCCAGCCGTCTCCCTGACTCCTGCCGCGGGGCCCCGCCAGCGTTTGTGTAACGCTCGCAGCCGTCGTGGGCTGGGATGCCGCTGGCACCGAGGACGGCTTGTGGGAATTAATAACTCCCAGGGAAATGAAGCGCCGTGGGCTTTACAAGGCTTGTTTTCCCCAGAAACCACAGATTTTGGGTGTTTTTCCTCCCGTGAGCAGGCGATGGCCTGTGTGGCGGTGGCAGGACGCAGGAGCGGGGGGAGGTAGCTACGTACGCGTTCAGGGCATCACCAAGTTCAGCCCCGCGTCTTGCAAATGACACTTGTGACATCGCCGGTGTCAAATTCAAAAATCACAAGTGCGAGTGGTCCTGCCAAACAACAGGACTCCGATGAAAAGCTATAAGATTTTTAAAGAAAAATGCAGCTTTTGAGCTCTCCTTAGAGCCACCTGAGTGCAGGAATCCGGAGCGCTCATGTTTTTTCTGTGCTCCTCTGTAACCATGAGGGCTTAAAAAAGTTGCTTTGTATTGGAGGCAGGGATTTGCTTATCACGCTGCGAGCAGAAATTGGAGCCTTTTGAAAAGCAGCGGGGTTACAGTGCCCAGCCCGAACCGAGGCTCCAAACCCCTTCCCTGCAGAGCGGTCGTGGGCTCCATCCCTCCACCCTCCCTCCTGCAGAGGGGCACAGGGTCTGTCCGTCCATCTGTCCTCCCTCCCCACAAGGTTATCCTCCACGAGCACCGGCCTCAGAGGGTGTCGCTCACCCCTCCTTGCACAGCGAATTTACATCAGCTCCAGTGGTGCTCCTGATTTACACCAATTAACTGCAAACTGAGGTTCCCCAAGACACCATTAGTAGTTTCAGCAGATGAAGTGGGAGATTAACTTGTCTGAATTCACTCCATTTATTATTCGATGGGTAATTGTGGTTTCCCTGTCTCCTAACAGCCTAGGAGCTTTTCACTTATGTACATACAAGCAGGGTTTTAGCATCTGTTTCGTGGTCAGTGAGCAACAGGGAAGGGAGCCAAAATTGTGGCACCCACCTCGAGGCACTGAGCTGAGAGCTGTCCCAGCAGCGGTGGGACAGCCCCGCGACGTGCTCCTGGGAGCTGCTTTCCCCAGCAGAAACCCTTTTCCATCCACTTTTGGCTGTATAAGGACACAGGCGTCGTGGTGGCAGGGGCCAGCACTTGTCACCAGACCGAGGGGATGCCTCCCGGCACTTAGCTGCCTGGCTGAGGAGGAGCTGCCTGTTCTCCGTTGTTGAAAACAATCGTACCACCGATCAGGCAGTTTTGCCATCAGTGGAAATGAGTGTGGGGAGCCAGCGCTAACGACGAAACCCACACAATTGTACCTGCCACACAAATCACGGAGATCTGACTGTGCTGCTGTAGCCGCTGCTCCAGTGCTTTGCTGGAGGGGAGGGGGTCAGAGGAGTCCCCATGCGATGCAGTTTCCACCACTGGTGACCGCTGCGCATCCGTGGAGCATCCCCGGCTGCCTCTCTGCACCACGCAGCCCATTGCCTCCTGGCGATTTGCCAGAGGGTTGAGCTGGGCAATGTGCTGCACCGGGCACTTGTAACTTACTGAGTTACCTGAGACCACGCGAGACCCAAGCCCGCTGTAGTAATATCGCCAGCTGCACCATACTGGGGTGATAAGGGCTGGGAAGAGAAAGAAACGCAAACAAACACCTCGCTCTTATCTTGACTTCTCCATTGTCCCGGCTCCCCTGTAACTGCTGGTCCATCCCTTCGCTCTGTTCACCCACGCGCTGCCGTGTTTGCAGCCACCCCACCGTGTCCCCTCTCGGCAACCTCCCACCAGCTTCTCATGCTGCAAACCGAGAGCTGGAAGTGGGACTTGCAGTCACCCGTCACCCCCCCCCAAGGTCCTTCCTTGCTCATTTGTGGGGTTACCTGTCGTTAGGAGAAAGACTCATCAGAGTTACGCAGTCTGACACAGTTCCCTTTAACCACTATCAGAGAACTCTATACTAAGTGTAGATTTATTACCTCTGTAATGCAGATAAAATGAGATTTTATGGCTCCGTAGTCCTGGCAGCATAAAGTAATAATGGAAACTATCTACTCAAGTAGGGATTGCATCCGAGGAAGAAAGGGAGATGCATGGGAGGTTAATAGTGTGTCCTCGGGCACTGCCAGATATCCTCTCGCCAATCTAGCTGGATGCAAGCCACTGAGTGTTCAGCTCAGCGCACCATCCAAGAGAAGGCTCACCATTCGTTTGCTAGATGCTTCTGCTTATTTTTGACATTAAAAAATTCCCCAGCAAGATAAAGCATGAAACTGGATAATTTATTTGCTATTTATTTCCTATTTATAGGAATTGGTTCAAAACTGAGAAATGAGCAAGCATCAAGAAATGCCTCATGCACCCAAACTCTGCCCACACCTGAAATCCCCGAAGTGATGTCTAAGGAACCAGGCACCCACCATCATCCCACATTCCCAACCTCCATGGTTATGAGCTCAGGCGCTGAACTGGCACGAGCGTGAATCCCGGGTCCTGCTCCCGCCGCTGGAGGTGCGGAAGGTGCTCCACCACATCACCCCGGGGCTGCCAGCTGCAGGGTCTTGTTCAGATCCATCCAGAAGTGAGTTACTCGGGTAAGCACGAGGCTGGATTTGGGCCGTTAGGCAATGCGCACGCAGGCCCCCCTGCACCGCAGCTCTAGCCAGGCTGACACTGCCTGCAGGGACACCCTGCAGGTCCGTCTCTGGCAACCCCACGCAGGCAGAGGGCTCTCTGGCCATCCTCTCCCTGCTTTGAGGGGCAGGGTACGGCCCAGCACCTAACAGCAAATTTCCCAGGGTCCAGCCACTCCAAGCCCAGCTGCAGGATCAGCCTTCCAGGACAACGTTCTCTCGGAGTAAGAGCTGTAACAGACTGAATCCTGAGACAAATTCCACTCTTTTTTGAAAATATTTTATTAATAACCCATTAGTTAAGGAATATAAGGACAATGTCTTCTTACACTTTAACACTAAAGAATATTTGTGGAGTAAGAACAGTCTCTGAAGAAAGAAAGTTATAATTAAGTACAGCATGGAACCAAACACAGACACAATCTTCAAACGAGATCAAGTTCTGGTTACACATCCTTATGCACTGTGTAGAAAATTAAACGAAGTTTAATTTTAAAATACAAGGAAGGGAATACAGTAACAGAACTAGATGGTAGATTTCTGCTGGACTAAACACCTTTTCTAACAAGGGTATTGATTAGAAAAGACACAATGATCCCTTCAAAACATCTATTTCTAATGAGATCAAAAACATATATAATGCTCTATTAAAATGGTTGTTTTCTTACACAGCGTATTTCATGGGCCGATCTCAGGATTGTTAGCTAGTAATGTAAAAAATTCTCAAAACCTAGATTATAAGTTATCTCATTTGAACTATTTAAACCAGAACTTTGCTGTCTGTTAAGTAAGAAATAAAATCAACAAAAAGTTGAAAGAGATTTTTATCCAAGTCGTGTTTCACGTAACAAGGAATTAAAAGAAAGAAAAGGATGAGAATTGTGACTCTCGCAGCAGCATGGGGAATATACAGTTGTGCAGCCAAATGGTAACATTAATACTACAAAATTATGCCAGTGAGACAAACCTGACATTTTAACAATGTAAAACAATATACACCAGCAAAAAGTTGAACAGCAATAATCTTTAGTGTTACTGAAAGGAAGAAAAGGGAGAAAGGAGCTTGATGCGTAGGAACATACATTACGTATGATGGGTAATTAAAGGTATCAACAGTTTGTGTGTCTGTGAGAAATCTGCAAGAAAGCTACTTATTTCATGATAAAAAAATATATGCACTGGTTGTTTCGGCTTTACACATAAAATGTGTATTATCTGTCTTCTTCCATTCATTTCTAGCTGAGACTAGAAAGGTCCCACGTGCGTTCAGGACAGGAGGGAGCTGAGGTACAGCCGCGTTAGACAAGGACACCCAGCACTCTGCGTGGACACGTGTTCGTACAGAGAACGGCTTCGCTGCTGCCCATCGGTGGTGATCTCTTGGCGCTGAGGGAATCGCCTTGGTTTCTGTAGCTGAGGTCTGGCATACCAGTCCACGGATACCATGTACTTGGACATCCAAACGCTGCCAGTTTCACACTCCGGTACAATTTGTTGGGATGTAACAAGATCAGAATAAGCTTCAGCGTGAGGAGACACAGTATTTTTGTGATGCATAAGCAGAACTGTTTGCACTCTGCTGCATCTCCCCCAAAGCTCTTGGAGCACGTAACTAACTTGGTGGTTTTGTGATCGGCCCAAGGTGATCCAGGGGAACGGTGCCACGCTGTGCCTGCTCGTGTTGGCTTCAGTGACAGGCGGGGATAGCTTTTAGGCAGATCAGCAACGCTCACCCCATTGCTACACGACTGCTAAAGTCAGTACAGACAAAGCAGAGGGTGAACATACAAAGGAGCACCCCAGAAACTATGGCACGCTCCTAAATCAGCCACTGGACTAGGCCTCCATCCCCACAGGCCCCTGGATGGAAAGCTCAGGGCTGGTACATGACCTGCCCCAGGTACAGTGTCACAACAGGGTGCCGGGAGGAGAACTCCGGTGCCTTGGTCATACCTGCTGCTGGCCAAACTCCTCCCGGCGCTGCCCTCCGGCAGCCAACAGGCTCAGCAGAAGTGGTCCTTTGGCATACTGTCATGCTTGCAGGCAGATGATTTGGTTTTGGAGGTAAAAGGAAGTCAGCAGGGGTTCCTCTGGAGTGAGATTTTTGGAGAAGGGTCCTTCTCCCTTTCTGCACATCAGCAGTGGCAATGTGGCTGGTACAGGGTCTGTTCTGTCACTGGGCAAGGGCAGGGACTCTTCCATGAGGAAGAGTCTGAAGAAGAGTCTTGCACGAACTGCGAACTGAGGTCCAGCTGCAGAAATCTCCCCCATCCTCCGCAGCTAGTGCCCGACACTCCCCAGCTGGAGGGTTTATACCTCTGCAATCGCATCCGCTCCCATATAACTGTGAATTGCCCTTATTGCCTGCAATAACACTCCACCGCCTTATCTGTAACCCTGCTAAGTCATTAGTTTCAAAGTCTTGTGGCAGTGAGTTCTGGAGGTTATTTACGCGCTTCCTCTGCCCAGTTATGATTTCTTGCTTTCTAGCTTCTTGCTCTGGTAGCACACACACACTAACTCCTGCCTCGCCTGCTCACTGGCTCTGATTTCCAGTCTCTGTGCCACAGCCTTTCAGAGTCATGGAACGGCATTTCTGAGGCCCCTCAAGATACCAAGCAGCAGCTGGAGCAACAGAGCAAGTGCAATGAGTGGAAATACCACCAGAATAGCGTGTCATGCTGGGAGGAGATGCTGTAGGATGGGGAGAGGTGGAAGTTCCAATATCCTTCCCAACAGGGTACGTGGAGGCTTGGAGGTACTCCTCTACTGAAGAGCTGGAGCTAACAGGGTTTGATGGAGGATTGCAAGGACATGGGCTGGTCCAGCTCAGCTCCAAACACAGGGCACACTGTGACATGGCTCTTCACAGCAGCAGCGGGGATAGGACTGGTGGAGCAAGCTTCTCCTGAGTGGTATCTCAGTCCAGATTTCACCACAAAAAACAAAGTCTAAAGTCTTTTACAGGATCTCAGGTCAGCACACAGCCCCCCATATAGCTTTGGGGGAATTTCGGTAGGAAAAAAGGGAGATGGGCATCTTTTCCCTCATTTTTTAAACAAACAAATGGCCAGATCTCTGAATCATCCAGGAAGGCAGAACATTTACCAAACACCCAATGAACAGAGTTACTGATCCTTTTCACTCCCGAGGAGCTGGTCCCATCCGTGGTGTTCGCAGTCAAACTCTGCAAGCCTGGAACAGGGCAGAGACAGGCTAAAGAAAAGGTAAAGTTCGCCCCACACCAGAAGGCCGGGCTGAGAGGTATGTCAGCAGTAAGCAAACAGTGTCAGCAAGGAAGAGTCACTGGATGATTTTCAAACGTTATCTGTAATAAACCCAGACTGACTGATATAAGAGCGAAGATTTTATTTTCATTTTTAAGCTCTGGTGGTGCTCTGGTCTTTAAAAAAAAAAAACCCCAAACCACTTTGGCCAGCACTCTCAGAAGTGACTGGAAAATTTCACCTCTTCATCCAAAGACTTCAGCAAGTCCACTGCTTACAGAAGGCTGAGAGCTGCTCCCTGGAAATCAAAACCGTCCGAGATGTCTCCAGTTCGGAACAAAAAAAAGGAACAGATGTCCCCAAAATCACAAGTTAATTTTGCAATTGTTGGTTCTTTTTTCTCTTTGCTAGTATAAGCTTCTTAAGGAAAGACGGATCAACATCCCGCCAGCTGAAGCGGTCTCCTTTGGCCAGCTCCTGCAGAACACAGTCCTACAGGGAAACACAACCCAACTCTCCAGCTGTAGGGAAGGTGTCCTACAGCACGACTTAGAAACAAAGCAAGAGAGACATCAGATCTGCAGCACTATGCATTAAAAAAGAGTCAACAACCAGTGCAAACATATTCTTTAGAAAAAGGCAGTATAAGAATAAGTTAAAACCTATCATGGACTATAACAAAAGAGTAGATCTACTGCTTTTTTTCTCCAACAGACATGAGGTAGTTGTGTTGTTAGGGAGGAAAAAAAATAAAGAAAGAGAGAAGTAGTAAAAATGCTACTCTATACCACACACTACTCCACTTTATAAAATTAAATAATATAAAGATGTTCCAAGGAAATAAAAATACATGTTGTACATTAAAAGGACAGATATGTACCTAAAATATTAGGTACAAGAACCTACATAAAACAAAGTCCAGGTTGGTGAAAGGACCCAGACACTGCAGAAGGTTCTATATAGTACAAGTTGTTAGAGGCACTCGTAGAGTGTGTAATAAAAGGCCACTACATCAGCCTGCTAGTAATAGTTACTTCGGTGGCGCACAAAGAGAGCCTTATAATCCTTTTAACCACGGGAGGGCAGAAAAGGCTGGTGGTTACAGCTCACTGAATTTGTTTGTGTTGGCTTCCACCCCCTTGCGGGACTCCTCTGACAAAATTCATCCCAACGCTGCGAGGCCGTAGGTAGTGCCAAGGCGCTCCCTGGTGAAGAGACAGTTGAGAAGAATCGCTCGGTGTACCCTGCCTCTTCCCAGCATTAAAAGATGTCTTGCCAGTCGCCTCGAGGACTACAGCGAAGTGACAGCCCCAGTCTAACGCAGAAGGCTCTGTTCTAGCCGTGGTTTCACGTCAGACTTTGGCAGATGGCTCAATCCTGCTCCCACGCAAACCAAGTTACTCATCAGCTGCAGCGGGAAGAAGATGGGCCCTTACCAATCTACCTACTGATTTCTTGAAGGCAGTATGTACAGCTGACAGGTCCGAATCCTGTTCTGGTGAGATGCTGCACCTTCTTAGCTCCTGCTGGGTTCAGTGAGTCGAGGGCAGGCAGCACCTCACAGGGACGGGCCCTTACTAGTGCTTCTAGCTCTCCCATGATCAAAATCAGATTAGTTCACTCTTTAACGATTGTGGACACATGCCATGTTCTCAGATGCTGAGGATGAACTTGTTAAACCAGAGTTACTACAGAGGGGGGCCTCCTCCGGGGCCGTGGAAAGCGATTGGCACTTGACTGGCTGCACATCCCCCCTGCCTTCTTGGATGGAGTTCGAATCTCCGCTCTCCACCGAATCCAGACTTTCCCCGTGCCTGTGGAAGCCATTGGTGAGCCCACGGATGCAAACAGCCTCTGTTTCGTTAGTCTTTCTGTCGGTACACAACAGCTCGTCCTGGGCCTGAGCCTCAGAATTGCCCGTGCAGTCCACCAACACTTGGCTAGCGTCCTGCTGGGTGCTGGGAGAGCCGGGGAGAGCCAGCTCTCCGGAAGGGAGCTCTTCAGGCTCCTGGTCCTCGGTTTCTGTCTCTGCGCTCTCCAGGGTGTGCAGCTGGGAGTCGTAGTCTCTGTCAGAGGCTGAAAAATCAGAATGGACAATGACCTCTGCTTCCACTTGGTGGAGGTTGGCTGGCGGGCGGCTTTTCTTTGCTTCATTCTGTTATCAAACAAGGGAAAAATTAAAAGAAGGTAAAGTAAATGAAATTCAGATAATTGAGGCTGTGACCCAACCAAGCACTGAAATGTACTTCTTTTTAATCCCACAGAGTGCAATGGGATGTACTGTGCCTCTATGAAGCATTATCTTGATATGTTCCTCAGAGCTGAAGTCTTCAGAAGCATCTCAAATCACCTCAGGATCGTTATTCCTATTTTACATTTGGGAAAGCAAGTCCCAAGGGAGTGAAGTGATTTGCCCACAGTTTCTTGGCAGGCTGGAGCAACCATTCCTCCAAGCCTCTGTCAGAGACCACAACTTTCAACACTCACCAGTCTGTTTCCATATTAAGGGCCAGATTTCTAGAGGGCGAGTGGGCACCAGAAAACTGGTTTCCAAGACAGCTCATGATCCAGACCCACAACTAGATACCAGGGCTCCCTTCACTTTCCTGGTTTAATTTTGGCTACACATCACAAAATGTTTGTTCGTTAGAGCCCTGGTCACAGCTTGCAAAAGTTGGTGTAAATTCAAGCACTTTAATTCAGAAAGAGAACAATCAGTTCTCCTCCGCAGTGTTTAAGCGGAGTTCAGGCTACAGGTCTCCACAAATCTGGCTAACATGCAGGTCATTCTGCTAGATCATCGTTCAATAATTTAACAGGCAAATTATTTTGGAAGCTCACAAAGAGCTCTCTAGGCAATCAGCGCTCAGATTCTGGGCTGAGTGTGATTTAGTAGCAAGAAGACAATTCAAAGTATGGAAGTGATATCCCACGTGTAATTTGCGCTTTCTGTTGAAGCCAACTTTGTGCATCATTTACATATTTTAACACTTTTCTCCTTTTGTTGACAAACTCTGATGGGTAAGCTGTGCTGTAAACGGTGCCCTGTAATTGGGTTGTAAAACATTGTCTTAACTCTATCCACAATGTTAATTACATCCTGTGTATAATTGATTTTCACACTACTATCTAGGAAGGAAACATAGGTAGGTTACTTAGAAGTATTTGCTGGGGTTGAGGGTGGGAGGTGAACTTTTTAAAGCTATAACCAAAGAAATCTTCTGGTACAGAGTCAATCTGAGCACGTGTCCGCTGGCTTTGCTGAGACTATGGCACAGACATCACGATCCCTGTACAAACTCTCCCAAACGCGGGAGTGCATATTTACTCCACTGAAGCAATATCAGAAACAGGATTTCCTCCCAGTCTATGCACCTACATAAAGACGACAAGTACAGTGGAAATTGCTCTACCCTATCTGGAAAAGGAGTTTAAATCAAGCCTTGATCTTTGACTCCTTTTACAGGCAAAAATGCAATTCCTCCTTCAGGCAAGCACACTGTAGATCTTAATGACTGCGCTGAGCATTGCAGCTCCTAACTCATTCGGCAGGCTGCTTGCTGCACGGCCACAGCGAAGACTCAAAGCAGACCGCTGGTGCCTGGCTCCGGGTCCTCAGGAACCGAGACTGCCACAACCCTGCTGACAACCGAGCTGTCTGACCCCCCCTGACCATCACCAGAAGAACAAGCCCACAGCACAGGCCCTCAAGGGTGGCCGGAGTCAAGACAGAAGATCAGGGGAGAGTTGAGGCTTTGAGCGATGCTTGGAAAAACCAAACAGCTTTTAATCAAATCCTTATCAGTCTCGCTGGCATACGCTCCTATAACCAGGAAAAAAAAATAAAGCCCACGATCAGCCAGCTAAAGCTAGCTCAGAGAAGAAAACATTTTCTCCCGTGCTGCAAAAAGGAGAAAGCAAGATAGGGAACATAAATGGAAAAATCATGTCAGAATACGCAAGTCAATAAAGGAGCGAAGACACCCACCATCACGGCATCGTAAACCAGAGCTTGTAACAAAAGCTTCTGTCCCGCGCTGGAGGGGAGCTTCAGCGATCCGTTCACAGCAGAGAGAGGGTCTTTTGTGATAGTGTCCCCGTACCTGGCTATGCTGTTTGTCCAGGGCTGGTTGGCTGATTTATTCCATGAAGGCTGCAGAAGAGAAGCGGGAGGAGAAAAGATCCAATTATCACAGATACAGATTCTTATCCTCACAAACCTGAAATGAGAAGCAGCTTGAAAAAGGCAAGCAGGAAAATACCATGGTGTTAGAAGACGCAAGTTAAATGCGGACGACACTTCTGATGGCATCAAAATACAAATGCTCGCTGCAACGGACTCACAGAGCCGCTGCATTAGAACAGGCTTTATTGCTCTGTTACATGGTCTGATGCAGAGCAAGTGGATGACAGTTGCCAGACGGTTCACAACTGGTCGCATAAGGGGCTTTCCACTGATTCTCAAATTTTGAGGCCAACGGGTATATCATGGCACAAGACATCATTCAAAGGTCCACTGAAACCAACTCCCTGCAAAGCTGCAAACAACCCAGAGCAGTACGAGCCTACTGAAAAATACCGCAAAGCTGGAAAGGAACAGGGACGGTGGAAATCTGGAGCTGAATGATTACAGTATTTGCTTTGGCAAGCGATGCTCTGCAGCATGGAGAAAGACCCTCACCTGTGTGCACTGGCACGTGTGCTCCACCAAGAGCTGAAGACAATGCTAAACTACTCGCTCTGCGGTGCAGCCAGATTTCCTGCTCTAAGCTAGGGCTTGGGTAAACACTCTGCCATTCCCCATCCACAGAGGCACAAAACTGGGGGCCTTATTTTTGAAAATTTTTTTTTTTGCAACAGACCACCAAGCAATTCTTAGCTCAGCTTTAAATCCCCTGGGCAACCAGTGTTACCCTGTTTGTAGATCTAATTAAATTATATGGGCTGAACGCAATTTGTTCTGGGTTCTCTCAGCTTCCCCTTGCAATAAACTGTTGAATGCACACCTCTGTGTATGGGAAATGTGTGCCTTTAAGAGCTGAAGTTATTTAACAGCTCAGACTATTAGTTCACAGGCAGAAAAGTATTTTCTTTCTAGGTTTTGATTTTATTGGGCTGTCCTGCATATACCTGAGCTCAGCTTTGCTACTGACTCATATACATATACATACATACACACACACACGCTCACATTTAAGGACCACGTGAGCCAGTTATCTCTGGGCTCATTCCACAGACGTTACACGTTGCCTGAATGGAAGTGAGAGGCCGACGCAAGGCTGAAGTGAAGAGAAAATCCTGACCTGACACAACTGTGAGTGTGCACGTGTGCACACGCGTACTGAATACCGGTGGTGTGAGCTGTGTAGGGTGAACATATATGGCACATTTATTCCAACCCAGTAACCACCTATTGCTCACTGTCAGGCAGGAGAAACCCAGGTTTCTGCTCTGCATATGTGGACGCTACTTACACAGGCCAGATCTAGTCCAACAACAGCCAACGTAGCACGAGTCCAGCCGAGGTGGCAAGGAGATTTCTGACATCAGCCTGACCTTGTGTGAGTCATTTGACCTCCTTGTGCCTCGGTCCATCTGGCTGGAAATTAGGTAGAAATACATGACCAGATGTTGTGTGCGAGCCAGGCATTCCTAAGTCAGCTATTTTGCAAGAAGCAAGTGCTACCTCGTGCTGTCCGAAGGCACATTAAAGCACTCGTGTATGCACTGAAGGGCTGCCTGAGCCTTTCCTGAGCACTCTCTGTCCACCCTGACTCAAGCACCAAAGGGGCTCAACACCTTGCGAGAGGTAGAGCAGCGTTACATCTCAGCACCAACCCTAAGTCATAGGAGCTCGGCCACTGCCTCAGGATCGAACCTTAAGAAAACAAGTAGTAAAGGGCCTCGTTTATATGACAGCACCCTGCGGAACAGTCACGTCCAAACCCAGCGCTGTGGCTATCCAGCATTCGCTAATTTAGAAGTGGACACTGGGGGCAGTGTCTTTGCCATTCCTCTCTCTGCTATCCTCAACAACATATTCTGAGCCAAGAGCATTCCCTAATTGCTCCCTTTTTAAGTGGACAATCATTAAACTACACTTTAATAGCAAGAAATCAACCAAGCGATCACACACAGCTCACAATAAGGAATATCACTACATGCAAGTACTCAAGTAACGTGTTCAATTTGCTTCTGCTGCCATCTGAAAGGCTTTCTGCAGCTACATCGCTGACTGATGGCTTCTGTGCCTTTTCCAAGGAACATACGTTACCGAGCAAATACTGCCTGGAAATTTCAGCGTTGAACCTACACAAATATGCACACATGCACACAAATGTGTGTCCTATTATAGATGCTTACATGCATATTTGCCATCAGAAAGATCTGAGCATCATACGCATACACACACACAAAGCAAACTTGAAAACCTTCTTGCAGGCATCTTGTGAATACCAAAAAAAGTGGAAAGAAACAGGCAGCTCTACTGCAATCCCCAATGGACCATCTGTTAGCGGAAATGTCAATCTGCCATGTTTACATAGGTTTTGATGACTCTGGGAACAGCCTGTTCAGCTCTGGCTGAAATTGGCTGCAATGAAGAACAAACTTGTTTTGTACCAGTTTGCAACTTTCAACAAACAGAAAAAACCATCAGCCACACAACATAGCCTATATCCCACATGTTGTTCAAGCACATTATGTTGGGGGGGGCGGGGGGGAATCTCTCTTGGGGCTCAGTCGCTAAGATTGGGCAGCGGCAATTAACTCTAGGTCTGTTTTCATCACAGACCTGAAGAAGGTCTTGTGTGCCTGAAAGCTTCTCTGCTTTTTTAAGCAGTATCTTTTGGTGTAATAAATGGTACTGTTTCTTTCTACTCGAGGGGGGCTACTCGAATTCTTTCTACTCGAATGGCTGAACGAGGACAAGGAAATGTTCTCTTGGTTTTTACGATAGAATAACGAAGGCAAGGAGTGTCAGCCTCATACTAATTTAAAGAGGGAAAAACCCCTTTGTCAGTTCACTGCAAACACAAGAATGAAAACTAATAAAAACATCTTTCAGTAAAAGGTGTTTCCATTACAGCTAAATCCTTATCAAAGCAAACAAGCCTTTTCATTTTAGCCTTTTTATAGAAGCTCCAACTGGTAAAAATGCGCCTAGATCATGTTACCTTTTCAGTGACAAGTAATGATTTCATGCAAATATATGAGCTGAGAATGAACATGTAAGGAAATGTTGATCTTGAAACCTTCCCTGTTTTATGAGGATGGTTATTTAAACTAGCTTGAAATCCTGTGCAAAACAAGGCTGGGGACACTTCAGATCTGCCCAGCTTTTAAGGGTATCATAGCGGAGAAAGGATTCATCGCTGAACAGCACCACAGCAGCCAGTGGGAGTAGGAAAGCTCCATGTCATGCAAACATACAGGCACCCCTGCTCGCAGCTGCGCCTCTAAACAAGATGCGACATAACACAGACCTCTCCCCCACCAGATAAAGGAGAATCTCTGCTAGCTGTCAACGGGAGCATAGCTCTCATCTAAGACTTTTCAGAAAACATTGGGACTTTTTTTCCCCCACAGAAAAATTTCAACACGAAAATGACAAACAACCTGGGTAGATCCAAGTTCCCTGATGCATTACAGCTTTTGCTCTCCGAGTCACGGGGATGCTTCATGGGAAACGCAGTCCCGCGGGGAGGAGGCCCACAGGGAAGGAGCGGGGCAGCAAGTAAGGAAGGTTCCAGTTCGCAAGAAGCACAATGGCAAACATTTCCAAGCCAAAATGCTTGGGTTTGGCTTCATTCAATGAAAAGCTGAAGTCTTCCATGGAAAGCAGATGCTTTTTAACATTCTCCCCCACCCCCTAAATTGCTTGGCCCAAAAGCAGCAGTGACAGAGATGTCTGGAGCAGAGCCATTTTATCATCCTCAGTCCATCTGTCAGGGGAAAGAGAGCTGCACCACCACAGCCTGTGCATTACGGTGTCATTTATAACGCCGGCTACTGAGGGCATCAGTCTGGGGGTCACTTGGAAGGGGAAGAGAGTAAGAGAGGAAAATCACTTGTCAGTGTATTTACAAATCCTTGTGTGAGACCACTGGGAAACACACAGAAAGCCAGGAAAAGGGCCCGCTAAATGGCCGAGCATACTCCTGCCTAATGGAGCTGTCAGCCGTCCAGAGGGGACCCGAGCTGACAGCTCGGTTGCAGTAGCACCTTGCTGTCCTGCAAGCAGGGGCAGGGTGGCCAGGCGGCTCCCGTGGGCTGTCCAGCAGCACAAACACTGTCCCACCTTCCACTTGCACCATCCTGCGCCCCCCAGCATTACTTGTAACGGCTCAGGAGGAATCACGGCCCTACGTTCGAAGGAACTGGTGATCTTGACTTGAAAATGACCAAGGGGACTTCTCAAAACGCTTGCCCACGATTCTTTGCAGGAGTCAGTTCAAATCTCAGCATTGTTAAAGTCTTCCTGCCCTTGGTCTCGCTGTTCTCCAGTCCCCATACCCGCAAAGTGACATTCACTCACTTCTGACTGCTTGTGACACGGGGACGGTCCCTTCTTTGTGTTTGTACGTCTCCCAACAACACGGAGCCTCCAATCTCCACTGGAACCTCAGGCTGCCACAAGAATAAAACCAATAAAGAATAATCCATGAAACGCTAAGTAACGAGCCAGCATGTGAAAAGCCTGCAAGCACGGGAGCAGCTATCACTGCCACTGCTAATGGCAAGTGCCACCCAACCAACACACACAGGTTTCAGGAGCGTAACTTGAGGACGGAGAGGCAAGCAGGCAACTGGAGGTCACAGAGGCCTGGAGATGCCAGTTCCTTGGCATCACAGCTACACAAACCTGCACAACAGTGGCAGCAGCATCGGACTAAGAGTCTGTCCCAGCCAACATCCTGAGCTCTGTGGTGACATGATACGCTGTTAAATAAAAGGGATCCTTGAGACATTTCTCACTCCCTTTCTTTATTGACTAGGAACTGCAAGTGATTTTTTTAGTGGTTAAGATGGGAGCTTCTACTCTGGTATGAATTAGAAGGAAGGTCCAGCCTGTCTTTGCTCCTATTTAATTTCCAGTCTAGAGCACCCTGGGGAGCTTCCCCTTGCCAAGCTGGACCAGGAATTTCCTTCCACAAGGATTTTCTCTTTCCTGTGTCTCTACCACATTCCTTGCCATGGGTTTTCACAGCCCCAACCACACACAGCATGAGAGAAGAAAAGAGACGGCAACAAAAGCAGCTGGTCACTGTAGGGCACAAAGTTCCCGGCAACACTCGGTTCCAGGCAGGGTCTCTGGGGGTTTTTGGCAGCCTAGCTTAAATGGCTGCTGGAGGAAGCTATTTGCAGCACACCAGACAACCCACGGAACCTACAACCCACTCCTGGGCCCTTGCTAGTAGCATTTTGTCTACAAGCAGGGAGATGCGCACACACACAACCGCACCTGACTCTGATTTACATCTCTTGTGGGGACCAGGAATGTGTGCACCAGTCCGGCCATGCTTATGAGACCTGCCAAACTCCTTGACCGCCCAGCCAGGTAAAATCACATCGCCATCCGGACATGTGGCCTCTTGGCAACTGCAGCATAAAGATGTTTTTGGCCCGTGTCTTTTCACTCTTGATTATACACGTCAGAGTACAGAGAGGATACAACAGTGCTCAGGGCTGGCTCAGGTGGCACTTCCAGCAGGAACTGGGCAGTGGAGGGAGCAGGGCCTCCTGCGTGGGAGCACATCTCCCTCCAGTGCCCACTCCCAGCAACAACAGCCTGTTGCTCCTGGCCGCCGCTCAAGCTCTCCTTCACCTGCCAGGTCATCCTCACCGGTCGGCATGGGTGACAACACTGCTCTCCGGGTGGCTGCGTGCGGCTGCTCCTCACTGATCCTTGCTTCCCTATCCACATCCATCAAAAAAACAAGCTCTTTATTCTGCTGGCAAAAATCCTCAGTGAATTTAACTCTCAGTGGTGTTTCCCCATCCAATTATGGAGGCAGAGACACTACAGCCAGAATCGCCCCTCTCCCCCAAGCTCTGATCTCTGAACACATCTCCGCTGCTGGACACGGCCAGCCTCTGCAACAGACACCGGGGGCCCCAAGCTCTCAGGCTAAGCCCCGAGCGGCCAGGCCTTGGCACTGCCCTCTCCAGCCCCTGCTCTGCACACGTTAAAATCTTTGTGTAAACCTTTGCAGACAGGATTGCTGCTTTGGAAGAGAGATCTGGATATGCTGCCCCCAGAAAGGCCTCCCAAGGGAGGGAACTTCCCCCCACTCTGACCTGTTCTCAGGGTAAGTCACCATCACTGAAAACATTTGATCCTTATTTAACAGAAAGCTGTAGGAAATTCCTCACACTCTTTGGCTTGGGTCCAGACAGGGAGCTACATTCCACCAAAATCCATAGATGCGGCTTGGCTGCACGCTGCCTCTCCTTCAGCTGAGCACTGATCTGCCACGGCACTTGGGGATGGCCAAGAGCACGGCTTCAGCTCGCAGGACTATTAAAGCCAGCAGAAGACGTTGTGTTTCCAAAAGACCGTACCTTCACTGCTACTGCGGCAGGGACGGGTCTCGCGGTTAGCCAGGTATCCCGAACTCACCTTCCCTCCAGTGACACACGAGTGCGTCGCCGATACAAACGTGAAATCCCATGCGCTCACAATGCATTTGTTTTACTGAACCTCCTAATTACTTTACATGCTCTCCCTGGGCTACAAAGAGAGACATAAACAGATTAACTAAATTAGGCCAATTAAAGGTTCCCTAATGGAATGAAATGTTTCAGGCAAGCTTAAGAGCGGAAATGGGCAGGGAGGACTGAAAGACAATGCAATGTCAGGCAAACCAAGCAGGGCAGGAAAAGACTACTTCAAAAAATAAGGTTCACAAATAAGATATACCCTTGTATATCTTCAAGGGTATTCCAGTGAACACGCTATTTATGGACAACGCTCATTTTACTCTAAGCAAAATTGTATCCTGGAAGGCAGAGCATCTATTCTAGACATGACACTTTCTCACACCATCTGTACGCCACAGCAACAGGAATGTGCAGCTTTCTGCAGCAGTAAGCTTGGTAGCTGCTTCTCTGGGGCGGAGATGAAAAGGGGTGGTAGATGGCACAGGGATCCCAAACTTAGACCTGACAGCCAAGACTGAGCCAGTCAGTTTTACAGAGGGAAATGCACGGCTGCCCAGCACCAGCCTGCAGCCAAGACCACCAGCACTTCGCAGAGCCAGGACAGGATCAGACCCTGGCTTCCCAGCAGCGACACACCAAACAAAGGCTCTTGCCTAGGGTGGGAGCCCAGTCACCACGTCATGGGTCCTTACCTTCCTCTTCCCATGGACGATGTCCTCAGGGAGGCTCGTGTGGATGAGGCTGTGCACTTCCGTCAGTTCTGTGATGTCCCCCAGGGGCACGGGTGCATCCTCCGGGAGTGGGGACATGAGGGACTCTAGCTCATGCGAGTCCAAGGTGGCACTGGGAGCTGCCACCCCTTGCCTGCTCCGGTGGTAGTAAGCGTGGTTGCCGGCTGCCTGGGAATCCAGGCCTGGCAGGGCCTCCCTGAGGGAAAACAAGCAGGAGCTGACATCTCTCATGAGCCTCACTCTCCTCTGGCCCAAACAGCCATGGACTGCCAGACAAAGTGATCCCCTCCGGGCCACTCAGCCTGTCCTTGTGGAAGCGACCAGGCCCCAGCCCCTGCCCTGACGCTCCTGAGGAAGGGGATCCTCTATCCACATCCTGCTGTAACAGCTTTCACTGCAGTAGCCTCTCCGCAGAGGCATCTCTTCACCACCTTCACTAATCCTAAAGCTCATACAAAGCATGGTGCTGGATGCAAAGCCCCCCCCTCGCCAGTGGACCACAAGGGCAGCAGACAACACGAGTGCCAGCACTAGAGCAAGCGCTCTCCAACCCCTGCCCGTGGGGAGTTGTGTCCCTCCTGTCATCTCTGCTTTACAGGTAGGAGATGCATCAGGACAGAAAAGTTTGGTGGCCACATTAGGACGAGACTTCAGAAGTTGCTTCTGAGATCTGCCGCCAGCTCAAAGCTCTTCTCAACAACTAAGCTGGTTTCCAGTCACGGTCTTCCCAAATGCTTGTGGCTGGATTCAGACTCCTGGGATAGCAGGGGGCTTTGGGCTGAGTCCAACCCTCCTTAAACCAGCCTGTCACTCACCGGGAAGTCTTTCATCATTTTCCCAGGTGGAAGTTAACAAACCCTTTCCAAATATCCTTAGAGCTGTCCACCCTCAGAAGCAAAATACTGCCCACAGTAACAGACACAGGTAATAATCTGGCAAACAGTGTTTTTTCCCTTTTCTTGTTTGTTTGGGTTTGGGTTTTTTTTTATTTTTTTCTCTGAAAAAAACCCTATTAGTCTAACAACGCAAAGTAAAGAGAAACTACTGAGAAAATAAATCAGTGGAAAGACTACTAAATACGTTCCTTAGCCAGCTAGCACTCCCAAGACTCAATCTTAGTATTAACTGATGTCATACACTGCATCCCAAAGAGCCTAGCTGAACGCAGGGAAGCAGCTCACAGTGTATTTCGTCTCCTTCCACACCTGCCTCCTTTACCTCCTGCAAAGGCGAGGTGCCACCTACCTCTGCTTGCTGTTGCGGAAGCTGGCACACATGCAGAAGAGTATGCAGAGCAGCCCCAGGCAGACCCCCACAATGATTCCTGTGACAGAGTGGATATCCAGAACATCTAGTAGGGGAAGGACAGATACATCATTTCAGCTGCTAGCAGGAAGAAGGTACAAGCGTCTTATGTTCAGAGAAGCACCAGCTTCGCTAAAACCAATAGGTGATGCCTCTGTACACATAAAGGAAGAAGGTTACTTGGCAGCGACAATTTAGCGCAGCTTAAAGCAAATTGGCATCTATGCGCCTTCATTAATTTCACGCTACGCAGGCCTAACAGAAAGGCAGCAAGATGCAGGTTGTGCCTTCCACAGGAGCTGGGATGGGGAAGAGAGATGAAGTTCGGCTGTGGGATGGGTTCTGGAGCTGCCTGAGGCCTGTGGAGCTGCACATCTGAGGACTCTGCCGTGATCCTCCGCACTGCCTACGCACAGTCATATCGCGCATCCTGCGCGGCGACGTCAGGCAATTGCTTGGCAAACAGAAATGCCATTGCTGACAAATCGCGGTCTTCAGCAACGCAACTCGCTTCCTGCACGGGGACAAAGGGGAAATTCATACCAGACAACTTCTCCCGGAGGGTGTGCACATCCTTAACGTTTGAATAGGGACCAGATCCCACGACTGTCTTTGCTCCCATCTTGAAGAAGTATCTGGTATCACTTTCCAGGCCATGCACTTCAGTGCTGAAGATATTTCCTGATCAAAAGCAAGTCAAAAGAGGTTTAAAATGTGCAGTTTCAAGCGTATTCATAGGCTGCAGCAAAGCAGCAGTGGAACTCCTTTGGACCCTCAGAAGCGAGGGATTTTGCGTCATGAGCTCCAAGAGGTAATTCATACATCTCTTCGGTATTAAGGAACTTGCTGCTTAAAGAGCTGATGATACAGATTGCACGTGGTGTTGCTGGCATACGTTCTCCTGGGAATTACTGGCTGCCAGCCTATATCTGCAGGATGTTTACTGGATAATAATGGCTATTTCAGCCCTAGACATGAATGATTTCATGTCTCTCAGTAGTCGTGTCGCTGGACTCTCCTATATGACCAGGAGTAAGGCCCAGCACATGTTCCAAGAAAGCTGGCAGCATGAGCTCTTGAATGTTTATTTGTATGTGCTCAAAGTGAGGCAAAAATCAGGGCAGGAGGACTGACCAACCAGGGCTCCGTAGGCAGGGAAGAAGGCAGGAGGGGGAGGACCTGGTGGGGCATTACAGTACCTCGAGGAGGCTCACCTTCTCGCGTCAGCAAGGTCCACATGTCATCGGGCTGTGTGTTGTTGGCGTTGTACAGGATGAGGTACTCCACAATGATGCCATTGGGCTCGGCAGGGGGGCACCAGTGCACCTGGACAGCGTAGGGGTTGAGCGGGTGCAGTCGCAGGTCAGATGGAGGAGTTGAGGGGCCTGGCAGAGACAAGTAAAGACCCAGCGTGAACAGCAAAAAAGGAAAGCATTCAATCTGCAGGGCATGACAACTGCTCTGTGCCTTCTCTCAGTGGTGCTACAGCCATGTTTGCAAGCACGAAATGATGGGCAGGCTGGGTGGCCGGACACCTCATCCAAACAAGCTGCGGAGAGCGCAGAGAGGGGGCTGAGCCCGATATAGGCAGGACTTGTGCATCACGGCCAACCGGCCAAGGGAAACGTGACAGTGCTGATGAAGCCACGCAGCTCAGTTTGAGGCTATTTAACGTTGCTCATCTTTGAGAGAATATTCCCAGCACACACTCGCTCCTTGTTGCTTTCTTCTCCATGTTCCCCAAAGCCCTGCTTGCACTGCAACTAGTCCCAGCTAGGGGCAGGACACACAACACCTCCAAAGGCCATCGCTGCTGCTCTGTGAAGCTGAATACCGGAGAAGCTGTCACAGAGTAAGGAGCTCATCCACCACATCACCTCTGCCTCCCAGCCTTCACCAGGCCTGAAGCTAAGAGGTGGAGGAAAACCAGACTAGGCAAGGCACTCTTGTTCTGACAGTGACATTCAGCACCGGGGAAGACCTAGCACTTGAACGATGCATAATCAGCTCTCTCTAATGAGCAGGATTTCTCTGAACCCAGAGGGAACCCCACAGTAACAGCAATCGTTGCCCCAATTCTCTTTACATGCTCCTCTCTGTTTACAAAGCAGCATTCCTTTAACGGGCTTGGGAAAGCCACCAGGATGCTTAGTGGCTCTCAGCATCAGGGGCATCAGAGCTTAGAGGTGATCTGAGATCACATCTCTCAGGGGCACATTAGGAGGCATTTGATAGAGATTCAGGGAAAGCCAGGAGAAATGAGGATTCAATTCCCATAAATACTCACGGTCAGGAAGGGTGAACCGCTCCACCACGCTGCCGAAGGGCCCGTCGATGCCAACACCGTTGGACTGCACTGCAAACTCATACCTGGTGTAGGGCTTCAACCCACTAATGAGAATGTCTTCATCCGAGCTGCCGAAAGATGACACATTCACAAGGCCATGAACACTAGATGGTTCTCCCACCCACCGTCACCTTGATACCTTACCAGGAACCCTGCAAGAGATTATCCTAACTCTTACATTATTTGATTTTTCACCTAAAGCTTCATCTCCTGCAGTCATGTGAATGCAAGAGCACTCAGCTCCCAAATACAGAGCAAAGTAGGTTCCCAGCCTCCAGGACCATTTCTGACGTATTTGCAGAGAAAAGCTTGAAAACACAGCCTGGTTATAGGCTGAAAACCTGCACAGGAATCCAGATTTAAAATACATCCCCAAACTATTATAACTGCTTAAATTCTGGCAATTTTTAAATCAAACTTGTGAGGACCATCTCACAAATCATGAATGCATAGAGACTGAACATAATTGCACCTGGCTGTGTTATTAACAGGGAAACAAGCATGTACGGTCCAACCAGAGCAGAAAAGATGCAGAGACCAGCCAGTAAATGATCCCTTGGTATTCAAGTCATAGACAAGTCCCAGTGCCACATTTCAGCAGTTCTGGTTGTATCTGTGACCAAGGCAGACGTTTCCAGCATGTGAAACACCCAGGATTTTGCTCAGTACTGGAACTCCATGCCGGTTCCTCCTGGCCTGTGTTTATTCTGACATGAGCAATACATGGCAGATGAGCCCTCAGCATCCCTCTTTACCTTGTGTAGTATGTAACAAGAGAGGCATTTTTCAGGCCCCAGGGGCTGAACCGCACGGTGTAGTTGACAATTTTGACTGTTGTGAAGTCAGGTTTCTTCCACCTGAGCCATATGGAAGTGGAGCTGTTGGACTCTGCATAGACTTGGACTGGAGGCAGCGGAGGACCCTTCTGCACAGGGGGATCTACGGTGCAAGACAAAAAGAGAAAAGCGATGTGGAGACATACATGACAGTAAGGCAAGGGACAGCCATCACGGACACAGAAAACACAGAAAACAGGCCTAGGTTGTGAAGCCTGCACTGATATGCTGGCCTCCAGCGTAAGCCTAGATGTCCAGCTTAGCCCTTCTGTGCATAGTGGTCTACGCTTTCCTCACGTGGGGGAAAGATCACAATGAGGATCCACGCACCAAGGTGCTGGTGTACTACTGTGGAGCCAGGAGGCCAGCTTCAAAGCTACCCACCTGACAGGCCCACACCAGGGTAAGGAGGAGCCCAGACTGTTCACCATCCCACAACAGACTGGCAGAGCTGAGAATGGAGCCTCAGTCTTCAGAGCTTTTACTTTCTTCATAACACTGCAAAAAGCCTGACATGCTGCTAATTCACATTCTCAAATCTTTATAATGTAAGAGATAAAACCCAAGTTATTTGGCATTTCCAAGACCATCCCTGAGCCACTAACGGGGCCAGAAAGAACACGGTGAAGGCCATCCACACCCAGGATAAGAACAACCCTAATGAGAAGGGGGATATTTTGCTCCTTTCTCTCCTTCCCAAGATAATTCCTCCAACGCAATTTGCAATGACTGTCAAAGAGAGCTTCCTTATATTGGAACCTTCCCCATTTTCGTATTGTCCTTCTTCAAATTAATCTTCTGTAACTTTACTTCTAGCCTTGCTTGAAGCCACATGCCAAGCAGAAGAGACAGACAACAAATGAAGGGCATTCCTCACCTACTGCTGTTGCAGGTGCCTTTTCTGTTTTGCCCTTCCAAACCGCTGCATAACCATCTTCGTGCTTATTGAATGCCACCAGCTTCACCTCATAGAGTTTCCCAGGAGCTGGAAAAATCAATAAGCGTTTGTCTGGGGTTATTTTTGTTACCAGCCCTCCCCAGTTAGACATGTTTTCTTTGATCTGACCAGCTTTTCTCACCATCCAAGAAAGTAGCTTGAGCAGAGTTGTATTTGCTAAAATACAGCAGGGAGTCCCCCTTCCACTTACAGGCTTTCCACATTCAAACACTGTCTCACAACAGGTGCTCACATCATCACAGCTACTCTCTAGTTCTCCCCTCACTTTCTACAGAAATTATCAGCAGCAATTGGACTTGCCCCAGCCACCAAGGGTTAACCAGTGTCATGGCCTGTAGCGCATCATCTCAGCATCTCCTGAACTTTCTCCCTTGCAAACTACTAAAGAAACCTATGCACGATGACTCCTCTCTCCCCCCCATGGAAGCGGATGCACTGCATTGTTTATTCTTGAGGAGTGAGGACATCCTCTCCTCTCCAAAATGCACCTCCCATTTCTAAAGTCTTTTCTGATTTATTCACTGCTGCGAGGATCTTCCTTCCAACAAGTCCTCACACGCTCTGTTAAGTCACTGGCAGCTTTTGTTGTATGGTGACTATTTTGCTTCCATAACAGAGTTTCTTGATTTGCGATTAGAAAAGCAACAGCGCACACAAAACCCTCACCAGAAACCTGAGGGTCCTCATTACACGCTCTTCCCATCAGACAGCCACGCACTCTGTGGGCAACCTCACGCTTGGACCCAAACTGAGCCGCAGGACAGGGTGCTCTGTCTCCAAGCAGTGCTGCCCTGGTCCAAAATTCCCTTCCCTCTTTCCTCCGGCCTTTCATCAGCTGAATATCCTCTGCTGTGTTAAGTAACACCTGAGTTTTTTTTTCATGGAGATGTTTAATCGAGGAAACAACTTGGGAGATACAAAGTTCTCAAATAAGACACTCGCCAGCTTCTCCCTTCAGCAGCCAGCCCATTCAGAAACCCAGCGAGAACAGTCCAGACTGTCTTTGGTTGCCTTGGCTGCAGCGCATTGATGAAGTTTGTTAATTTGGGACGTGCCTGTTCATTCCCTGCCCTGACAGATCACTGCTCTCTTTGCCAGACAACGTAAGCAGAATAAAACCTTTCTTATTGATGCCAATTTTATTATTACTGCACTGATTATGCTCCCAGAGGCTAATGGTACCAATTACCAAAGGCTTTCTCTGCTCCACAACACATGTTCGCGCTCAGAATATAAAAACAGTTCAGCCACATTTTTCTTCCCGAAAGAATCCCAAAAGCAAACAGAGTTTTGTCTGCCTCCAAGGCAGCCTGATCTGCATTTCCACACTCTCCAGCCACAGGAAAACATTTCAAAGTCACACAAGGGGGATGAGACCAAAGGGCACTCAACTTCCAAATGGCTGGGACCACGGGCTTGGCGGAACAAAGAGCCCCACAGCCTGTCTCTCGCCAGCACACACACTCCACCTCCTGCCTGAGCATTTGGCTGGGCTTCACTGGGACACGAGCTCATCACGGATGATGCGATCCAAAACGAGGAGGAAGAGCTCACAGATGTGATGCAGCTGTGGGCAGCTCCTGTTGGAGAATGAAGTGAAGGAAAGGACAAGTCCTCCATCTCCATTCCTGGGTAGGATCAATACAGCAGCCACTTACACGTGAAGCCAAAGGAGCTGCACTACAAGATCAAGCAATTCACATTCTGAAAATAGGGTTATTTTGGATTTCTCAGTCAGAGGCTTGGCTTCAGTTTTTTATACACAGGCCCAGATGTTCAAGCTCTTAGAACATGCAGACATAAAGCTCTATCAAGCTGTCAAGAAGCTAGTAGGCAGCACGAAAACAGATGTATTTCACTGCATTCCATCATACATTAAATATAAGCAGAATAATCTAGTCCAGATCATTTCAAATCACTAATCTGGATGACTGCATAATATATCCAATATGCTAAATATGTTGTTTTATTCAGTTTTTCAAGGTGTTCATGTTGGCCAGATGCCATATCCCATACTTTCCTTTAAGTGGGAAAATACCCGGATCTCCAGGGAGTCACTCCAAGAGGAATGCACTCTTCCTTCATGGGAATGTGGAAGACAGGATCAGATCCTGACCATTTATTTTTCATGTAAATGACAGCCCTGGTAGTTGCACACCATTACAGAGAATAACCGCTAGAACGTAGATGGAAATGAATGAGAATTTCTCAGGGAAAAGCCCTCCTGTGATTCAGGACAGCTTCCTTCTGATTTTGTGGGCTCATGAAATTGCTGTATTTCTTATGTGCCTTTGAACAGCTGCCCACCTCTCCCACAGGATTTCAGCACATAACTCTCAGGCAAGATACAAGGTGCGTCATTAGCGATATCACTCTAAGGAGACATGGTTTGCTCCAGAGGTTAGCACGAGCATGGGAGAAAAGTCTTCTTTTATTTCAGACAGCTTATTTCTTTTATTTGGGACATTACCAAAGGCGAAATCAAGAAGCCAGATGTTGGGGGTAAGGTAAAGGATGAGGAAGCCTGCAGGACAGAGAAGAGGTAGTGGACAATGCTGGCACCATTTTAGTAGCAGGATCAGCCAGTGCAAGAGAAGACAAAACACGAATCTTGCACCGGACCAGCACAAGGACCCTTACTGCAGCGTAAAACACAGCCTGATGTTACAGGAAACTATGGGAGGGAAACATGGGCTCTTTGCTGGTGTAAAAATTGTGCTATCGCTGTGAATAAAGAATAACTGTGCTCAGAAAGCTCTGTCCAAAGCTGCATTCTGCACACCCATCCACCTCTGTCTGAGGCGTGCCTTGAAAGGAGCTCTGTCCCCACAAAGTGCTTCCCCTCTTGCCCTGCTGTGCTGCTGGGAAAAAAACAAGGAAAAATCAGGAAATCAAAATCAAGCTATGCAGGAACAAGCAGCGGGACAGGAGTTCTTGTCTCTCAGGCCACACCCCAAACGAACACAAGAGGCAGAGCGCTGGCTTCACTGAGACTGCGGAGACGTGGAGCTAAGGGGCATTTAGCGACCGCGCTGCAGCAGTACGCAGCTTCCAATGGGGAACGTGGATCTTGTTGGAACGTGGATCTTTGCACTGACACGGTGTGCAACCACGTCTGAGCTACAGCCTTGTATTCCCAGTGCCTAAACCTGGGATTTCCTGACACCTTACCTCTTCAAGCTCTTAACCCAATTTGTAGTTTCAGCCATGACACCTCTTCAACAGCCCACCTCCCGTGGGGCAGCCTGGGCACATCTCACTCTCCCACCAGACAGCACTGTTCACCACACGCAGCCCCCTTACCCGATGTCAAGAGATACTCCCAAGAGACAGCGTTGGGTATTTTGTTTGTTTGTTTTTACAGAGGGATCTTAGGCGACGTTTCCACTGCTGTGCTTCCCAGGCAGACATCCATGAGCTGAGAAATCCCCCCAGCCGATTCCCCATCAGCCCACGTGCAGCAGCGTAGATCACGTTAGGGCTGCCAACCGTTCCCGAGACTGCTACCCACTTTGCCTACAAGACCCCTAATACAGATGTAAGTACGGGCGCAGGGTAGCTCCCCACCATAAAACCAACCGCTTCTAAATCCCAACTACTCCTCCTCGTTTCACGTCCAGAGCCCCTGTCTTCCTCCATACAGGCAGATTCCTGACCCCTTCCTTTACTGTACGCATGCAGGAGCACGTCATTCAACAGCGTAAGGGGGAGAAAAGAGAACATCCACGGCTGGAAGAAACCCGAGACTCTCTTCCTGACACAATGATAGCCGATACACAACCACCAAATCATAAGGAAACCATTAGGGCTTGATGGATGCCCAAATTTAAGGAAGTAATTACAGAAGAACAAGCAGCCTTCTCAGCATCATCGTGCCAGAGCATTTGGAACCAATTCAGCCCACTCCCGAGTCCCTCTGCTAACTGACTTGCCAGTGGTTAGTGCAGCGCGTGATGATGTTCACATGTGGTTTCCTCAGTGCAATAATTACAGACCTAAATTCTTCAGAGAAACTCATAACTGTTAACACCCTCTCGGTGGCAGGATGGCTGCAACATGGCTGGAAACCTCCTTAGCGATGACACAAACTGTCTTTTCAGGTGCTGCAGCCTGACCTTTACACCATGCATAATATATATGCTAGACGTGTAAGATGAGCCAGCACGAGAAACGCTCGCCCCACGGTCTCAGCTCACGGGGCAGTAACAGGGATGAAGCATGAAGTGGGGGATGGAAGAACTCTAAGAAGCAGAATCCTGTTTCAAGGATGCATCTGTCATGACTCTCTTCTCTCTCTCCATCCTGTATCAGTGGGCAAATCAACTAATTGGTATGATCAGATGTTAGAAACATAACTCCTTACGGGAAACACCAAGTGCAGTTAGCCAGGCAGGCAGATCTGACCGTGGTGCAGACTTGTTCTCCAGCCATGGACACCCAGTCTTCTATCCCTTTTCCCTTAGGGGGAGGTGGAGGAGAATACCGACCCAAAATTAGCATGCTATGAATTAACCATCTCTGCATTTTAATACAGAGAGATTTCAAATAGCATTCAGTTACGGAGCTTCTTAGAAATACACAAGAAAGAAGAGATCATTGGAGATTTTAATCTAGGAACTCTTTATAGTGACACAATAGAAAGCACTAATTGATTCAGATCCACTTATTAGCATATACTAAGTATATTAGTAGCCCTTGGTTAAAAATACAATCCCTGCTACACTGGCATCAGAAATTTCTGTGTTTTAAACTCTGCTTAGAACAAGTCCCAAGAGCCCCACTCCTGAAATTATTTTGGGTGCTCTTAAAAAAGTTTAGCTCACACGGACCTGGTCCTATGTATCTGCAGCCAAGCAGATAACTGAGCCTCTTGGAAACATCCCGGGACTGCTACAAAGAGACAGACCTTGGGCTTCCACACCAACTGCTAAGAAGATGTAACCAGCTAACCTAGTCGAGTCAGCTCGTATTGCTTCACTTTCTTCTTTAGTTTTATGGGTCCTACGTCCCAGCTCTCATCTTCAGTACCATCCAAAGGGCTTTCATCGCTGGACTCCTCCGGGCCCACTTCTCGGTAGTAGAGCTTGTAGCCAGATATCTGCGCATGGTTGGCTGGGGGCTGCCATGTTATCAGGAGAGACTCCATCTTTGCTTGGACTTTTAATTCTGTTGGGGCAAAGGGAACTAGAAGAAGAACAAGACAAGAGAAGAAAGTTCAGCCACTCGTTTCCATTTCCCCGCTCTACTGAATCCTTCCCACCCTCGGCCATGAGGCGGGAGGGTGAGGAGAGGCCATCCTGTGAGCGGGACATCTCCACAGTCTGACAGAATGGTGCAGTTATGCTCTACCGTGACTTTACCAGCTGAGTGATACAGGAAAAAACAGTGTCACAAAGCCACTATGGAAGTTTCTCAATGTATTCTGAGATACCACCACCTTTAACCACCGCTGGAGTCTGGCTTGGGCTCAGCTCTGTTTGGCAGAATTGTCTACCCACTCCCAAATGTCATAACATTGGGGTTTGGGGGTTTTTTTGTTTGTTTCTTTCTTTCCTTTTTTTAAGAATTTTCACAGCTGCACATGGAGGGAGGAAAGACCAAGTACCCAGGCAAGCAGCAAGACATACAGGGGCTGCTCAACAGAAAGATAAAGGTGGGTACTCAGGTCTAACCAAAACCAATGGTTATAATTCTGTAATGAAAGCAAACATCTCCGATCATGCCTCAAGTTCCCCAATGTCCTGCACACCCCACCCTGAATCCCAGGCATCACCCAGCCTCCTACCATGCATCTGGTTGTCTCTGTCAGGAGTCCGATGCTGGGTCCACTCAGAAGGGGCACCATAGCCCACGCTGGTGCTGGCTGCGATGCGAACTTTGTATACTTTGTTGGGATGGAGAGAGTAGAGAGTGATTTGTGTCTCGTTTCCACCCACTTCAATGGAGGTAACCTGATCTGCTGGAACCAAGGCGATGTCATTGAAAACATGGCTTTCCCAGTCAAAGGGAAATATAACTGAGCAGCCACAAAGCCTAGCTACCCCGACGTGGTCCGCACGCCCGGGCTGGCTTGGCTTTGCCCAGTGCAATCTCATGCCACCAGGAAAAACTAGAACTAAAGACTGGGCAGAGCAGATATCCTGACTGACAACCCCCTTCATCACATTCAAAACTGCAGGCTGCCTTCAGCACCACCGCGCCCGCCTGGAGGGGAGCTGTCAGAAACCTTGCTGGTGCTGACGTGATGGCAGAACATGAGCACAGCCCATGGTAGCTGATGGTACATTCCAGTGCAGCTCATTGCTGTATTTAAATCCTCACCTTAATTTGAACCAGAACTGTCCAGCAGCCCTGCTTTCTGCAAAATTTACACCCTCACTCACACCAGACTGAGGTTTTATCGCTCCCTTTTCAGCCCGCCCAAGCTCATAAGGGAGATAACAGGAAATTTAAACCGAGAATGGCCTGGGATTTTCACTGTAACAACTAACTGGTCTTGCTGAAGATTCATATTGCCTGTCTGGTGAACGCAGAGGTCTTGCTTTTCAGCTTCACCTGGCGTAAACTCAGCTGGGAGCACTGTCCCTGCTATGTAACAGCGTATCGCTGAGTGTGATCCCTGGACTGCAAACATTTCCAAGGTTTTATGATGCCACAGAGCCACGTGCAGGCTCAGGGCAAAAAAACAAGAGCCAGGACAGCACAGACTACTAATCCGGATCAAATACATGGGAACATGTCCAGCACTTCATCACACTCCCCATCCTTCTCTGAGTAAGAACCATGACCCTGGGAAGTGAGAAGCTGCAGAGCTTTGATGGTTTTAAGAGCAAATTCCCAGAAGGATTTGCAAAGCAAGCACACATGGAATTGGAACAACTGCATCCAGCATAGGGAAACGTTACCATCCCTGCTGAAGGCTTCTTAGAGTGTCTGACAATACAAATAAAACCTGATAGAACTCAGCAATAGACCAACACAGCCTGGCCAGGATACTTGCTTCTTCTCACAAGGATCACTTTGATTAGACTCCATTTTAAAGGAATCAAATGCATTTACTCCTCTTCCCCAACCAGCATGAAGCTCTTCCCCCAAAACACACAGTGCAGATGGCACCAAAGGGTTGCTCATGCGGACATTCATGGGGCAGCACAAACACGCGCCAGGCCATTCCCCTGGGGACACAGGCTTGTCCACAATCACAGAAAAAGGCACCTCAAAGTAGTGTGAAGTAGCACAGCACCAGCACTGCTATGACCACCAACAGCAGAGCCAGGCTAAGAGAGGGCTGTTCTCCTCCCTTGGGTAAAAAGGGGGTCCCTCCGTTTTCAGCCTTGCACCTCCTCCCCTTGACATGACATGCTGTTAACACTGCTGGAGCAGAAGACACAACCCCCCCAAATGGTGTTTCCTTCACCTTCCTTGAGGGTGCAGTAGTCGATCTTGTACTTCGTTATCCTGCCGTTACTCAGCTCTGGAGGAGGAGGCAGCCATGTCACACGGATGTCACCAGGAGTCATACTTGACAGGGACAGCTGAGGGGCCGCACTAGGAACTGGGCAGAAGCAAGAATGGGAAGTCAGCAAAGACCAGGCCAAGACCTCAACACATCTCTGCCAGCTCTCTCAGTTGGCTGGAGGCCACCACCTGGTCTTGGTCCTGCAGAGCCGCTGGTGACATGCTGTCTGTCACGAGGGGAACCAATACCCCGCAGCTCTTCAACAGCTCAGATCATCGGCAGGGTGTCTGCGGAGGGGAGACAGTGGGCTGCTCAGCTTCAACAGGCTGATCAGAGCCTGCTGGCCACACCACTTCTTCTCTCCACACATATTTGCTTCTCTAGGGAAGCAAAATGTAAGTGACCCTGTGTCCACTGCAAACTGGGCAGGTTGGCACAGACCAGCTAATCAGCCTACGCTGTACTGTGGAGCAAGAAGGAGACGCTAAAGAAAATGGCTCGTAGATCCAGACTTCAGTCTGGGAATCGCCATTCCCTCGAGAACCACAGCTCTGTGCTGCAGACAGCTTTCGTGCTTTCAATTCAGCTTTCCAGGCTTCAGACACATACACGTGGGACCACGCAGTTCACTACGTCAGGAGTATTAAAAGCACATAATGCACCCTGCAGCATAGCAGGGGCTTGCATGAGGTCTGCCAAAACCATCGCTTCTTGCCTCTGTCCTGCAGTCTGTTGAAAGCTGTCCATGTCCTCCTCTGTTGGGCAGCTGTCCTTCTGGCACTCTGCCTTTACTGCTCGCAAAATGCTACGTGATAAATGGTAAAATCAACACAAACTACTAGCTCTTAAGGGATCCAATCTCCAGGCTGCTCCCACCCCTACAAATTGCAATAGATGTCTTTATTCTGAGTTAAAATCAAGACTGGCCCAGAGTCAAGTTTGGAGCAATATCACATTAGCGAGGTGAAAGCCCAGAGGAGCTGACTGCAGTTCCTGCAGGATTCTCACAGGCCCCAGTGTCAGTGAGATCATTTTCACGCTGTTCATCACCCAAGCTGACAATCAGACCAGGGTGCTTTGGTTTTGGTTGGTTTGTTGTTTGTTTTTTTTAAAAGGGCTTCTGGCAAGAAGCTGTAGGAGCAGCAGGTATACGTTTCTAGGAGCTGATACTATTCTCCATAGCGTATTCAATGCTCACCATGAGAAACATGCCAAGAACATTTTTTAGGCACCAGTACCCATCTAATTCAACGCACCGTCCTCCAGGGTCTGAACAATGATGGAAGAGGATGTCCGGCTGGCTCCGAGCTGAGAATACGCGACCACGTAGAAGACATAGTTGGTATTGGGTTCTAGGTCCTTGACTTGCAGCTCAGTGGTATCATTATTGACAGCAAACTGATATTCCACATTATCTGTTCCTAGAGCAAAGGAAACACCGATCAGCAGGTCAGTGAACTGCCAAGACACTCCTCGAAAAATCACTTAACTCATAAGGTCCATAGTGTAAATCTACCTTAAAAATCACTGTCTTCTCCAATTTCCCCAGCACCTGCACAAAACCCATCTCTTATGTGAACTCTTTGGACAGAAACATTCAATGCCTCAATGTTAACATCTCCATTTTGACTCAAGGTCCTTAATCCATGCTAAGGCAGCTGAAGTTACCAGCTTTATTTTCAGAGGAGCTCTGGCAACAGTTCAGCAAGAGTATTGGCTTGCTGGCTGTTTGAGAAGACAGACCCCAAGAGACCCAAGTGCCTCACTTCAGATTCTGGGTGTGAATAATTTAGTGATTACTCCTGTACACAATGTAGCTGCTTAATATCTTCATTAATAATCACACTCTCTGCATATAAAATCAATGTGTTGGAGGAAAAAGTAAAGAACAGAAATAAATTTCCAGAAGTGCCTGGTCCCACTAGAATCCAGACAACTTAGCTACGTGGATACGCCACCGCTGGTCAACAAGTTAGTATATGTCGGCTAATCCACAGGCACTGTCACAGGCTGATGCTGTCTCCAAGAGAAAACTCCTTTACCTGCAATGAAAAGGGCTAAACTAACTGAAATTGCCTCACACTTGTCACTAGCTGGGAAAGAAAGCCAACCTGTGCCTTGTGTCTTGTACCTGCAACACAGCTGTGTTGCACAGGCAGGTAACACCTACCCACAGCCCGCTGGTAATGTAATGAGAAGCCAATGATCTGCTCGCTGTTGTACTCTGGCCGCTCCCAGGACACGAGGACTGTGGTGCTGGAGAGGGACACGGCTGACACCTTCTTGGGAGCGCTGGGCAATCCCTCCCGCACGATCACCGAGAGCTTGGCAGTGGCACAAGCCATGCCCAAGCTGTTCTCAGCCACGCACTGATAGTAGCCAGCATCCTCCAACCCGATCTGATTGATCACGAGGCTCCCGCTGCTCTGCACCTTCACCCGCCCGTTGGAGAGGATGGCCTCGCCGTTCTTCAGCCAGTGAATGGTCGGGGTTGGTTCACCCTCTGCCTTGCAGACAAACCGGGCCGTGCTGGCTCGGGTGCGTGAGATGGTTTCAGGAGCCTGGGAGATGCTGGGTGTAGCTGGGAAGAGAGAGGACAAATTAATGCAGGAAGGAGGAGAAAAGATAGCAAAGCAAATCCCTTCTCCTCCCCACCCGGTGCTATGTTTTATTCAGTAGCAGCTTTGCTTACAAGATAGGATTTGCCAGGCAGACTCTAGAGGCTTAATTTAGACTCTGTCCAAAAGGAAAAATAAATTCTGTATCAATCATGTGCTGCGTTCCCTGATCCTAGGCTGTTCTCCCTGCTGGCTTCCACGATACTGAAAGTTAATTGCCGATACAGATTTCCACGGGGGGAAACCTGGAGAACAAGAATAAGGGATAGAATGCTTCAGTAAACAGAAGGAACTAAACCCCAAATTAAAGAGATGACACTCCCACCGAGAGCTATCCCAGCCCAGGGCCTCCTGGCTCTAACCTGGCTCCCACCTTACCCAGCACGGACCACAAACACAACTTCTTGGGGATGTCCTGGATGTCAGCCCAGGTAACGCACAGCTACCTGGCCAGCGTTTCCACCTGGAGCATTTATCCTGTTCTCTACTCACCAAGGACCCGGAGCTCAGCTGCAGCTGTAGCGAACTGCCTGGTCTGGGGTTTGTTAGCGCGGCAGACGTACACCCCTGAGTGATGGGGCTGGCTGGAAGGAATGAGGAGATTTGTCCGGCCCAGCACAATCACATCTGTGGAAACGGGCTTTCCATCTGCAGGAAGAAACATGCACAAATGTGGGAGGGAGCCCCAAGCAGCTCTTTAGGAGGGCTTGTAAACAACGCATCTACTAGAGCCAGGATTCACAGCTGGGGAGCAGAGAGACCCCCAAATCCCAAACCCCAGCCCAGAGAAGGATTCCTGCTGGGACACTCCTCACTGCTTGACTGAGCGTCAGCCAGCCCAAGCCAACGTTGGCCCAAGGTTTAGTTTAGCCTGTAATAACCAAAAAAGTTCTGGTTTGGATCAAAATAGTTTCTGATGCCTAGGGTGTGCCTGCAACGAGACCCCCCTAGGAATAGCACGTTCAAGGGAAAGCTACGCTAACACTTATTTTGGAAAAGCTGTTGGATCTGCCTGCTGACCCCCATGCACGAACACACACACCTCCTCCCCTCACTATTAATGCACATGTCAGCAAGAGCACTGAATCACTAACAACTCAGGGGTTCTTCCTCCTCTGGGTCCTGGACATGAACCCAAATTTACTGAGCTTCCCAATTCATTCTTTGCCCCCAGCTTGGCTCCTGACCTGTAAGGTAGCAGGAAGACACCAGGTTCTCCTTGGGGCTCTGATGCTTGGGTCAGAGACATGGGCCATGAGCTGCCCTCTGCCCACTCTCCTGGCTAGATGCTCAGCACTGCTGAGTAGGGAAGGAGGAAAGGGTGGCTTTCCAGAAGCTGAGCCATCCTTTTACAACTTCAAATAGCCCTAGGCTCCTCAGCATATCATGGACAAGGCAATAGGCTGGTGCTGGGCACTGCTTATTCTCAGCACTGCTCTGATGTGAGAAACATGGGGACCATGGCATTGGTACCTCTGAACGAGTGCAGGGGGGCAAAGCCAAGAGCTGGGGACAGAGTACGGGCAAGCACAGTCTGGCTGAGGAAAGGCTCGGATGGGAGGTCAGGAACCCACGGCCAGCTCTTGGCATCAGTTAGTGGGTTGGGAGAGCCAGCTGGCTTGTGCAGTACCTGTGCAACACCAGACCTTGTCCCTCTCCACCTGCAGAAGAAGGAATGTCCTTCAGACAGCAAAAATTCAGTACTCGCCTGCCTTCGCCCTCACAGATTCAGCTGAGCCTGTGTCTCGAGACAGAAGCAAGCTCTCCACCACCAGGAGCATCTGCACCTACTTAGCACCATCAGCAGGGAACGCAGCTGAGATCAGATCCTCTGCCCCCTCCATCCATTTTGGG
The DNA here is from genome assembly GCF_964195595.1 of Calonectris borealis. Classification (NCBI taxonomy): domain Eukaryota; kingdom Metazoa; phylum Chordata; class Aves; order Procellariiformes; family Procellariidae; genus Calonectris; species Calonectris borealis. The sequence continues at coordinate 3,399,407 of NC_134322.1, read as the reverse complement.
GGTCTTCAGATGGCCTCACAGTTCAGTGGCTGCACACTCAGAGGAGAAAATCTGTGCACCCCATTTGTGCTGGAGTGGTTTGAAAATCTAACTCCAGATGGTAGCAATTAGCTGACACCACCAAGGCTGGCAAGAGCCAAACTGGCAACCTGGAGGTACAATCCTCGGTGTTACCTGCATGACTAATTGTCCAGTAAGCCAGCCTGCTCCTTAATGACGTCTTGGAAAGAAACATGCTTGTATAACACAGAACTGCCAGCACAGTTAATCCATCTTTTCTAATTTGAAGAGTCCACACCGGGAAGCAGAGAGGGATCACACAGAGACTTTAAAATAAAGCATGCAAGGAACTGTTTCGCCAACCTTTCCCCCCTTCCCCCTCCTCTTCCCCCTATCCAAAAAACTCTAATAATTAGCTCTGATAGTTAACTCTAATAATATCTACTCTGCTCTAGGCATGAGTAGCTCTCAGTAAAATAATGAATAAGTGATCTAGCATAGGAAAGCTGAGTATTTGTAATTGTGAAGTTCACAGGATAAACCAAAAACATTTCTGCCAGAACATTTAATACTTGCTGATTTGATTTCCAAAGTTGTGTCCTCTGAGATTTTTTTTTTGCCCCTTTTTTGTGGGGAAGAGGAAGTATTTGTACACACTAAAATCACTGCCTACGGACAAGTCTGGGCTGAAGACCAACCACAATAAATGGTTACAGGGGAGAGGAGTCTTAAATCGTGACCCGGATTTATGAAAATGACTGAGAGCCTTTTCTGGGGTAGACTCGACCCCTGAGCTGAGAATGTCTTCAGTCAGAGCCTCTGAAACACATCTGATGGATGTGACTCGGTGAAGTGACACTAGCATCCTACTCATGACTTAGTCTATCAGCCCTGGGTAACGTATGCCAGTCTGGCTCATTTGTACACCTCTGATGAGACCTAAGCATCTTCTCGATCCTTCCATTACCAATCTCACCACAGTAAGATTTTTGAATAAAAACCTCCCAGCAACACTACCAGCCACTCTAATGATTAATAGATCTTATCATGTTTTATAATCCTGCAAGATAATACAAGTTATTTCTTCAATGCAGTGGCAGATTCCACAGAATCCCCGCTAATCTCTGAGTCCCCGGAGGAGTGGCACAGACCTGACCCCATCTCATGACCTTCACTGCTCAAGCTCATACAATGAGGATGACTAATTTAGATCAAAAGGCATCCAGGCACTAGAACTTCATATATTTCACAGGTCAAACAACTATAAAGTGAACTGCGTGCTTTGTAACCTTCTAGATTTAATTAGTAATTGCAGTTTAGCAAGGACACCCTACACTGCGACACCACCTGTGTCGTTAGGTGCCGATGTAACAAGCGCCCTTCCTGTCCCACAGATTTTTCTACCTTTTAATAGATTTTTAAAATAAAGTGTCCACAGGTTCCTCTTGACAACAAAAGCTTAATTCTATCCCTCGCGCTCACCCTGTCGTATCCAGGAGACAAAGGGGGTGGGATCAGCAGCCGCCATGCACTCCATCACCACGCTCTCCCCGGCCACCACCGTGGTGTTCTCTGGAGCGGCGATGATGGTGACATCTCCTCCTGCTGGTTGGGAACCTAATGTCAAAAATAAAAGGAAAAGTCTGTCCTTCCAAATTGCAAAGTCCCTAAAAAAGCACAGAATGCAGAGCCCAGATGCCCCAGCTGTGCTTTCTCAAGTAGTCTCATGTGTGGTAACGGCTCACGCCTAGTTGGAGGAGAAAAGCAGATCTTGCTTTTACTACAATATTTTTGCAAAAGAAATGAACAAAGGGGTGCCTTGCAGATCTACTCTAATCATGCTGGCCCTAGTAAAAATTAATATCAGGATTTTCACATGGAAAATAAGTAGAGTTTCAACCCAGCACCTTCATCGACTGTTGCTAAATGAATGTTTGTTAATTAGATGAAACAAGACACCGCTATCCTCAAACAGAGAAACAGCAACACAACACACCCTTTGCCAGAGCATTGTAATAGCTCAGAAAGAATCTAGTAACTTGGTTAAAGAAATTCTAACATCCAGATGCTGTACTGTAAACTGCCACAAAGAGAGGTCAAGCCTCTGTGTCCAGGCCTTCACCTGGTGGCACAAAGACTAAATCAGTCATTACACACCTGGAGGAGAGAGACCTATTTAGCTTATACATGCACAGACGAACAGCCAACACGTAAATCAAGCAACGTTTACAGGAAGATCTACAGGCTGCATTGCACAATGTCTTGAGAACGGGACGGGGATTTTTTGCTTGAAATGAACCTTTTGCCTGCGTCTGCCCACTGCTGAGCAGAGGTTAAGGGAAGGTTAAGGAAATGCCTTTGCAGCAGCCAAATTTCTGTTGTCAGATGAAAACAACCAGAGCGCTCTTGAGCAGACCAGACTGTTCATGACCCTCAACCGTAGCAACCTTGTTCTTCCAGCTCTCCCAAACATGTTTAACACTGAGGGAGACTTTTGTTGTTGTCCTCATGAAGGGAGAAATAACTGCAGAGGAGTCATGTAGTACAAGTAATTCTTAGGCCTGCTCCAGGTGCTCCCGTGATCTAGCAGAGAAAGTTGTTGGCCAGCAAGTCTCAAATAAAAGCAGGACCTTTTTGCACAGTACAAACTCACTGTCTCAAGATGCTGCAGAGTTCAAAAACCAAGAGGTTCAGATAAGCTCATGAACGACACATTTACCGGCACTGTTAAATACGAAGGTCTCACTGCAGTCCCCAGCCCAAGATGTTCCCATATCCCTGACTCTCAGATGCTGAGGGAGATATGTCCAAGGAAAGCACCATGTCCTCCCTGCTCAGTTTTTTTACATGCTTTCCTCTAGCATCTGCTGTGATCACTTTTGGAGATGGCACCGCAATGGCGGGACCTCTGGCCTGACCCACACTGGCCATTCATGTGGCATCCAAGCAATCCTCATTCGTACTTGACTTTCTTGTGAATATAAACCAGAGAAGCTTTGGCCTCAGCACGTCGGTCTGCCTGCATGGCAGGAGGCTACACATCGCTGCACCGAACGCGCCGCGCTCAGCCCGTCTCCAGGCTTGTTGCCATCTACGCTACCACAGAAGACTTGCCAAAAAGAGTTGGTTCAACACTGAAATTTTCTTGCAGTCCATACATGCGTGAAAGTGATTTCCATCTGTAGTATTACGTGAGCACAGTTGAAAAGGAGCTAATAAAATCCCCAAGGCACTGAAGGAAAACAGGAGAGAGCAGGAGCCAGTGCTTGTCCAGCAGATGGAAGCAGAGACCGAGGAGTGCCCATGGACCCCTACCCGGGGCAATGGCTGGACCACACTAAACTTCAACCCCAGCCCTGGGCAAACACCAGCAATAAGAGCTGCCATGGGGCACGAAGGAAAAGCCAAGCCAGCTATCCTGCCGGTGGAACAAGGAAGCTACACAGAGGGCCTGGTGTGCTCAGGCACATACAGTCTCCTTCTGTGCTTACAGCACGGTGTGGGCTGGCCAGGGCTTTGCTACCTTCACGTACATTAGATGTTCACATCGTTCATGCCCACAGACACTTTCAGCCTCACAGCCATCACGTCCAGCCGCAGCAGGACAACTTGGGGGACAGAACAGGGACAAGAAACCACATCAGACTACGGATTCAGAGGCCTCATTGACAAACAGATCAAAGTCCTGGGAGCGCCAAGGCTGGGCTTGAGAACTACTGAGACAGCAAATGGGCTCAATGCAAAAACAGGCACGAGAGCTTCCACAACAGATACGTAAGCTGAAGGATCAGAGAAACACAAGGCTCTTTGGAACAGCAGCTTTCTTTTACTCCAGCTCCAGTTCAACAAAGCACTAAAATCCATGAGTAATCATTAGTCCTGCAAAACAACTGAGTGTAGGGACTCCAGCGAGACCTGGCTGGACGGGTGAGGCTGCTCAGCACATTGCTAATGCGAGGCCTCTACCCCTTCTCTACCCCATGCGGCAGAGAGGGATGAGGCAACATCAGAGAAAGAACAAGGAGAAGGAGCTTTCCAGCCAGGATTTGGAAAGAAACACATGAGAAAGCACCAGAAGCAAAGGAAAAGGCTGCTTTTATAGCAGCCATTGCAGGGAAGGCCACAGTGCTAGGAAGACACTGGAGAACCAACAAGCTGTGATGAGGTCGGTTTTAAGAAGTGAGTTGAGGAAAGAGGTGCAAAGGAGCCAGGCGAGGAGTTGCTCTCTGCTGAGGGGCTGGCAGCATGGCTGGATGTGGTCACACATCTCCACAGACCACAGGCCCGGCTCACCCTGCGCGGGGCTCAGCGAGCCTCATCTGCCCACCTTGGAGACCCATTACCCACTGTGGGGCCATGGCAGCTTTTGATGAAAATGAACAGGACAGGAGATTACATCCCAGGTCCTGGGAGCAGCAGTATACACGGACAGACTTCCAGCCTACCACGGGAGAGAGCTTCTTTACCCGACACCACCTGCTGGTACCAGGGGTACCTGCTGGGCAGGACATGGCTGAAACGAATCTGTGTGCATAAAGCTGTCCTCTTCTGCAGCGCTGGGGAAAAAAAAATAAATCTAGAGTAAAAAAATAACACCAGCCAGATGGCAATATATTCTCTGCCAGATTTCCAAGCAGCTTTCTCCGCCAAGCTTAGGGCAGAGGAAGAGAGAAAGCTCCTCAAATGTGACTTAAACACTTGTCTGTTGCGTTCAGGTGCATGGCCCCAGGTGCTGGCTGGCAAAGGCACCTTACACGTTATAGAAACTTCATGTGAAGGCACTTGTCCCCTATCACTCGGTCCCTCAACAGCTGTCTTGTAGCGCTGTCAGTCTCTAGGAGAGGGATTTTATGAGCTGTACAAACCCTCACTCTGAAACAGCCCCAGGAGCCACCAGCCCAGCTCTGCAGTCTCCTGGTTTAGCAGAGCCACCGCGAAGCGCTGCTGTAAAGGCACAGCCTATAGCTTCACCTTTCCCTGGGGCCTTGCATTTCTCTTGGCTGGGGAAGGGCCAACAAAACGCTTCACCACCCTCACCCTGAACAGTCCTGCAGCAGCACCACGTGCCGCCCTTCCCTGGTGCTGCCCGTCCCACACCCTGGGTGCTCGGGAAGGGAAAGAGCAAGGAGCTCGCTGGTGGTCAGGTAACCAGCCAGCAGAAACCAGGCCTGCCGACCCAGAAGGGCTGACAACGAGCTACTTATTAGCTCCATAGTTACTCTGCAGAAGGTATAAGGAGAGATGATGTTGGGGCTTCCTGGCAGTCAAATCCAAGGGCACAACTCAAGGTCTCTCTGACAATCAAGAGCGGCAACAGCCACAGGGACCTGTAGCTCAAACATCCACTTCTGCTTCCTTCTCCCTCGGCCGAAACTCTGGTTTCAGCTTTGAAAAACTATTGGGAAAACATATTAGCCCAGACCCCACATCTGTTTGTCGCTGATTATTATTGAAATTATATTACAAAACCAAACAGTTCTGCTTGCTTTCCCAGTGCGCTCCTGGGTGTGTGCATGGATGAACGCCCCATACGCCTCTTGCGCACACAAACGCATTTCTCTGCAGCTTTGTATTTCACTGTGGGTCTGTCAGAGCAAGTCTACAAGTCAAGCTCCTCTTTAAACTGAGACCCCTTTAGAGCACGTTTCTCACCTGCTATCTCAATAGGTTGGTTGGACAGGATGGATCGCAGGTTAACTTGCTACGAAACCGCTAAGGTTTCGTTTGGTTTGAAAAGTTCCCAAGAACTGTACTAAGCTTACCAGGAAAACCTCCACACAGGGGATTCCAACAAACACCAAAGAGTAAAACCAACGTGAGTTTTTTTGACTCCACTGCCATTAAGATTATTTCAGGTCAAGAGGGAATATTGTTAGAACGAAAGGAAAGAAGAGCCACCGTTTCCAAGACATCTTTCACTGCCTGAACAAAACAGGTCACTGAACGCACCTGCGCCATGCTGTCCGTTCTGTGGCACTAAAAGCTTTCACAGTGCTCCTATTTAAAGCTTCATCTTTGAGATTTCTGCGCCCCCCCCCCCCCAGCTTTGTCCTGTCTCTCCAAGTAGCAAAGCTGCTCTAGGCAAAAGCTTTGCACAGCCCAAGGCACAACCCGTGGAGTCATATCAAAACTCGCTGTCACTGATGGCCTTTGTGGATTTTTTGCCCTTCTGAATCAGACGGATCAATTTTACCCTCTTTTACTGAAAAAACGCCTGTAGGGTGCCAAACACGGCTCTGGGATGACTCGGAGTAGTGCACTAGGACTGAGAGAAATCCTCTGGGCACTGAAAAGAGTTAAGAGATGAAGGCTCTTTTCCTGCACGGTTCGTCAACCTGTGCACATGCTTGTGTTCGCACAGGGAGACGGCAAGGGTTCCATCACAGAGCGAGAGACAAGACTTCCTGATAATCTGCAGAAATATTTCAAAATATTCTGCCAGGTTTTCTTGTTTATGAACGACTCACTACAGCAGACTTCTCAGTTTATGAGCTTTTCCACTTTCCTATCATGAGACTGGCAAGTCAGGCCAAATTCGGGTGCTCCACTTTTTTGTAACATTGCTCTCCCGGGCATCTCTCAGCACCTGGAGCTGGGCTCCAGGGCCAGGTGATGGGCAGGCACAGAGGAAATACAACAAATTGCTTATGATCAAGTGTAGTATAAAACCAAAAGGAGCTGGGGAGGGGAGCACATGGAACCTTGCGACAGCAAGCAGCATGCCAGACAGATCTCAGCACAAATGCTGCCTAACCTCTGAAAATCCAGTCTGGGTCGTTTCACAGTGAAGGAGAATGGTAGGCAGGGATGTGAAGGGAGGCACCATGGGGAGCTGCTTGGGAAAAAGCTCAAAAAGTTTTTTTGAAGTTCTAGCTAGAGTTATAACATACACGAGTGATTTCAAACTCCAGAAGTTTACAACTTGGGTCTGCCTCTAATGCATCCATAATTCATCACCTATCCTCTCCTGCCTCCCTGCTCTTGTTAGTGCAGAGTATCAGCAAAGAATTCGGGCAGTGCAACAGGAGGAAAATGTTTTTTGTTCAGCCAATTTGTGACGGTCATTTGCAGTGACAAGAGGATGACTTCTTGGACAGGAACTAACACCTCTCTCCTGACTCTATAAACACCCTGCCTCGGCGAAAGTGCTGGAAGGTTAAACATGACTTGCATGGTGACACATTCAGCTCTCAGCTGTCGGCAATTCAAGATTTGGAGATATCCAACAATCACGCAACAATCTTCTGTTCTGCGAACTTTCTCACCCTCTCTGGAGGAGGAGCATGAAACCTTATTCATCCCTGCGAGCCTCCCCCGGGAATAGATTCTAGCACTGAGCAGCTGTTCATTAGAGAAAGTCAATGCTGTCACTGCTGTTATTCTGCAGACAATAAAGGAGCAAATTACCCATTGCAAAGCACACACCTTCAAAAATGCAGGTGCTGTGTTTGCAGAGCATGTCCTACTCCCACTCCCTAGCGCTCTGCCTTTTCTCAGACAACTCACAGACCTCCTGGATGTTCAGGGAGAAAGCTGACAGCAACCATGGAGGAGAAAAAACATCCTCCACACCTGCCTTCCTCCTCCCTTTACACTTTCCTGGAAATTTATCTACAATTTATTTCTACTTCTGGGCTCGACCCAGGACAGGAGATAACCAGCATGTAAAATCTCTAGGCAGGGCACTTGCCTAACTGTATCCTAACACTTTGGCACACCTGCTTTGGGGGCAATATAAACAATGTCAGATCTCAAACCTGAGCAAGCTTAGCAAGAAGCATTTCTTCTTTTGTAACTGTTCTCATCTGAACACAGCAATGCACAGCTTTGCAAACAGGAAAGCAAAACAGCCAAGAGAGGACCAGCACCAGTAATTTTTCAGAAATGGCTAGTGATGTTGAGTGCTGCCCTTCCAACACCCTACAATCCAGGCCTCCCCAAAGTGTCCCCAGTCAAACACCGCCTCCTCTTCTCCCCAAACGCAGCTCTCGCAACCATGCATCCTTTCTGAAAATTACAATTTGCTTTTTTGGGTTTTTCTTCCACCTTTGCTATACCAGTCCCTGTGGCAGTTTGGATCCAAGTTCTGTTTTCCTCCGCCACTGAAGCTGGTGAGGGATGACTTTTGGTTACACGATTATGGATTCGGTTCACTAAACATTTGGTACTGTTTTGATGGTTCTCAGCATTGGAAACTCCTCCTCTGCAGAGGATCAGGCTTTGATTCACAAGACTTGCAGGAGCTTTTAGACGTGTACCTCAACAGAAGCTCCAGCACTGACCATGCTTAGGTACTGGGACTGCAAAAGTTGTCCCAGTGCAATCTGGCAGCACCAGTGCCCATAGCCTCCGTCATTAGAAATGCCCCTTTCTTTCCCTGTTCAGGCAGCTGCAGTGTGCCGGGGTCAGCGCACGAGTCATCTTGGAAGGGAGGCTGAAAAGCAACCCGGCTTTTATTGCACTAGTGACACTGTATTGGCATAACGGGTTTTTTCTGCCCAATAATATAAATGAGGTCAGTACATCAGTTTTGTATTGTCTTTTTACCTCACATCCTCGAAACATTTTGTAAGCGGTTATGCATTTGTCAATGCAAAGATTTAACTGAAAAGCTGAACAGGGAAGAATATATCTCCAAGTTTTGGAACGGGGAGAGAGTCTCTCTTCCTACTTATAAGTTAGTGCTCCAGCAGAGCAGCTACACATCAGTTGTTATCTTTAAAGCAGCATACAAACACGCACAAATGATTAAAACACAGAAGTTCAATCACTTTTTTAGCGCTATTAAGAGACTTCCACATGTTGTATCTCAAACTACTATCACAAAATCCCCAAAAAAGAAATCAGCAAACAGATCCCAAAATACATGGTGCAACCTACACTTCTAATAGCAGGCACAAACCCTGCTCCTTTAATGTCTGCATATACGTACATGCAAAATGGAGAAGTTAATAGAGGAAATACACTTCTATGATTTTTTTTTTTAAAAAAAAAAAAAAAAGAGATTAATGAGTTTGGATGAGGAGTGTTCATTTACTACCTGGACACGCTCCGCAGACCAGCACCTGCCACAGCTCCTGGGGTCTCTCCACGGAGCGTGTTACAGGCCTCCGAGGAGGAGCTGCTCTAGGACCTGCTTCTCACTTGGCTTGAGAAAACGCCTGTTAAACGTTTTCCCCAGCTCTGTGTCCTGCCTGTGGAAGCCTGGGGAGCGCACAGATCCCAGTCCAGCCAGGCAATCCTCTTTCATTCCCCTCGACTTCTTTACACAGCTGACAGATTTCAGCTCAGAAATTAAATCCTTTAATGTACTAGCTCAGCTACAGGTTGACACCCTGAACTATACGTAACCAGAAGCCCAGAAAGAGGCTGAGCAGTGGCAGGTTTCCAGGCTTGGATTTTTAGGGGGCTCTTCCCCCACTCGAAACCCTTGAACCTTCAGGGCATGGAGTTTTACACGTCCAGGGAATGTTTAGTTCTGCTGCAAAGCAGTCAGAGTGTGCTCTGCCCACCACTCCACCTCCTGAAAAGCTGTCAACATTGGCTCTCTGTTTGCGTACATGCGTTTGGAACTGCTCTTCATCACGCCAAAAGGGATGGGAGCCAGCCAGACTGCACAACAAATTCCTGCTCGCTTCCCCGGCGAGCGCTTGGAAGCGCCTACATTTGCACCGCTCCGAGCGGGAGCTAGGCAAAATAAACAGGAGGTGCCGCGCCGACAGCCATGGCCATGCGGCCCTGTAGCCCCACAGAGCTGCTGCTTCTTATGAGAATTAGGGCTCTTTTGGTCTTCTGCTGCAGGCCCAAGTTAGCCAAAGGGTTGGAGACCTCAGGCCATGCATCTGAATCCTCAGAAGCCTGCAGATACGTCACAGGGAGTTTCTGGGAGGCGGAAGAAGCAGACCACAAGCTGGAATGGGGCAGAGACAATAGGAAACCCAAGCTTAGGGCACAGTGGACACTGAGACCTATCGGAAGGACCGTGTTGGAGCACCATTGATAATGTCACCATTGTGTAATTAACAAGCCTTTAGCCATTCTTGGCACATTTTCACTGCTCTTAGTGCAAACAAAGTCCTTGAAGGAAAGTCACTCAGTGTACAATAGGATTTAAGCCTCTAGATCAGATGAGAGGCCAACAAAAAAAGAGGTGAAGAAAGAAGCAGAGGTACCTCAGTGTTTCTGAAGCAGTCTGGGGAATGGCAGAGCAGTCTCCCTGCCCTAACCCTAAGGCACAGACAGCTGAGCCCTTAAAGCACTGCGAGCCCCAGCCATTCCCCAGTGGCTGCCACGAACACAGACAAGAAAGACAAGAGTTGGAAGAGGATGCTTTGCAAAATTATCACCACAACAGGAACCACCACGCTACACCAGGCATGTCCCACGGCTGACAACACTGATGCTACTGCAACACGCCGTTCTCAGCAGCACAAAGGGTAGAGCCAGACCCCATCCTTGATGCGACCTGTGCTGCTCCAGTCCAGTCCTTCAACCTGCCTGGCTGCTGTGGGCACCAATCCTCCACACAGCTCCAGCACAGTGCCTCAGCCCTGACAGCCAGGATGATGTCCCAGCTTCTCAGCAGGGCCAGGCTCTGGTCCAGTGGTTCAAGAGAAAGAGAGTGTCCCCTGGTCTCTGCCACTAACTCACTGTGCTGCTGTGGGCACATCTCTCTGCATCTCCATGACTCCATCTGCTCAGAGTTCGTAACATAGCTAATTCACAGAAGTGAAGATGCAAAAGTAATAGCCAGAAAGCATCAGAAGACCCTTAACAAAAGTCACAGTATCAGAGATTTAAATACAGACACCCCCCCCCAAAACAGTAAACACCAAATGGCCCTGGGGACCTAAGCTTGCCAGCCTCTGGGATTCAGTGGGAACATTCCCACACTTCTTTAGCCATCATTACACCAGCTCTCTTTGTCATTTTCCGAGGCCAGCACATCAGCTTCCAGGATGGTGCAGGAGAAACCTCCAAGAAAAAAGCTGTAAGGCAGGTAAAGATACCTCTGTTACCTCTTGCACAGAAATGAGACAGAGACATGGTCAACAGAAGATCCTTCTGGCTCACAGGTCACAAGCCCTGAAACTCCTCCTTACTCAGTCGCCTCACCTTGTCTCAGTGACTGGGGCCATTTCACTCCAGTAACTTCCTCCTTGTGCTCAGAGGCTGACGTTTCCCAGGGGCTGACACCTATTTCATCAGATCTATTTGCAATTCAGATTTATTTGCAACATCAGACCTATTTGCAATTCACACACATCTAGCGACAACAGAGAGGGAACGGGCTGGAGGCCCTGGGCTGTGCAGAAGGACACAACCTGCTTTCTTTGCGAGCAGGGCTTGTGCTCTGCCCCATTCCGTCTGCCAGAGATGGCCGTTCACATTACTGTCATGCACAGCTTTGAAAAGAGAAACATTATGGGAAGCCACCTCATATCGTGGTCTCCCTGATGCCAGGTACGCAGAATGCTTCCTACAAGCTACGCTTCGAACACACAACATGCTGGGAGCCTACAGTAACACAGTCTGGCAGCAAACGAAGACTGCCAACTTGGAAGGAAGAACTAAAAGCAGATGGATGCATCTGCATTAACTCAGGACAATGCAAATCTGGTTTTCTAGGAAAAGTCTGGAAGGAAAGCTGGCTTTCCATGGGGAAGGATCATTAGTGATACCCACAGATTCTGTCAAGGCCCTTAGGCTGGACACTTGTTGAGCGCTGCAGAGAGCCCCGATCTGTCTAAGGCTGTGCCTGAAGACACAGTGTGTGGCAACCCACCTGCCCCTCCATATCCCATCCTTCTTCTCTTTTCCTCCTTCTCACTCTTGTCCACAATCCATGTGGCATTGCCCCTGGGCTGCACTGGAAACAGAGCTGGGCAGAAGCATCTCTCAGTTACTGAAGGCAAACTCCCAGCTGTGTCCTGAGCGATCCCTAGCATCAGAGCGAGCGCTCAGCTCCCGATTCAGCCTCCCCCCGCTGACTCACCCCATTCTTGTTCCTTAGCACCACCAGGCCTGTAGATACTGGTGGGTCTTTGAGACAGGGACAATCCTCCTCCATATGTCTGTCCCATGTCTAAAGCAACGGGACCGTGAGATTTGCTATGCCGCTGGACACTTGCAACATCTTTACCTCAGCTGTTAGGATGCTGTAAGTGCCGCAGGGCACCGCTAGCCCTCGACCTCGGAGAGCTACTGAGGCTCCGCTGTAACACAGATGATTAATAATTAACAAGTGCCATCAGGAACCCAACCACATCAACCTTCCTGTCCCACAGCCCATTGCAAGCTGGTGACCTAATTATGATCTCTATTCTTAGCTCCCTTCCAGCCTCACTGTGCCGGCACAGCCTGTTCAGTACCCTCCGGGAGAGGCCAGGTGTGATCCCTGCAGCGCAGATGTGCTGATGCACCACAGCGTTACACCAGCACCAAGAGACTCTCAGAGGAGAGCTGAATGGAGACTGCCGCTTAAACTCTGCCTCAGTCAGAGCCTTACCAAACACCAACTCTTATTTCAGGAAGCCTCAAAAGCGCAACAGATCTGGATTAATGAGAGATGCACGTGGAGTACACCGGAGGGCCGCAAACCATCCCTGAATGCAGCCATCCCTGATCTTCAGGAGTCGGAAGCAGAGCTGCCTGTAACAGAGGAGCCTGGCCATACCTGACAGCTCCAAACATAACGCACAGCCAACGCTGCGTGTGGGAGAGACCAGTTTCCCCTCAGGACCTGGAAACAGCTCACCTGTTCCCAGCTGTACATCCCGTGTTCTGCTCTATTATCCTTGACACCTCTGTTGCCACTCACTTCGGTGCCAACCCCAGGCTTAGCTGTTATGTTTAATGGGAGGTGAGGGCTCTGAATTTTGTATCAAACCTTCTGTCACTGCAGGCTGCTAGAGCTGTCAGGAGTGTGGCATATCATAGCCCCACCGAACTTCACAGACAGCTGAGCTGAAACTCCCCACCAGCTCCTGGGAACAGGCACTTGAGCTACAAGAAGCTTTCCCTCGGCGATGTGAGTGGTGTGATGCATGCTGGCCCCGTACAAACTCCAGTCAAGGAGAGAGCTGTGTGTTTGGGTGGGTGCCTGACGCATGTCTGCACCAGCCCTTCACAAGTTTCACCCAAAATCTGTGGTCTCAGTCCTGTTCCACGCGTGCTTGAAATCGCTAGCATTGCCAGGCTCAGTAAAAGGGAGATGGAGTGAAAGTTTACAGCTCATGTTAGGCAGGTCACTTCTAGCTTTAAAGATCTATTTATTAAGCTAGAAATGCTGTGTATCTCCTCCTCGATCTTGCCATTCTCTGAATTCACACTTACCGTGGTTCGCTTAGCATCCTCTGCTACAGAGGAGGATCAAAAGCATTCTTCACAACCCAGCAGATGCATTATGCAAACAGCTTCAGATACCTGCTGCCCAGGAAACTGGAGCTTCAAAACACACATAAACAGAGTCCTCGTGGCTGAGTTTTGGGGATGTCAAGTGGAGAGCAGTTCCCTGCTTAATTGCTAGTAAAACGAGAGAGTGGAGGGCAAAGAAAAACAGGATGCTAAAAGAAGAGAGGGAAAAGTGACAGAGGTCTGTGCCCAGCAGAAGCAGCACAAGGAACTGGGACACAGCAATTGCAGGTTGGAACTGGGATGCCTCCTTCTCCAGAGGTGAAGCATCACTTCCCGGTTAAGCCAACAACTCACAGTAAAAATACAGCTGCCTTATCCCACCCCATGTTTTCTATCCCTATGCATTTCCACGAGCCTCTTGGCTCCCGGAAGCAGGGCCTCAGGCAGTCTCCTGTGCCCACAGACACAGCTGTGGATAGCTCTCCCCCCACAGCTCTGCCCCCACAACACCCCAGGGCCCTACTGCCTCTGCTGCATGGGTTCCTACCAGAGGAAGGCCACCCCTGACCAGGTGGGACCATCACTCCACTTTGGTTAACGCTGCCCTTCTCCGTCAATGGCAGCACACACAACGGGATCAACGCCCGGCTGCGGTCAGGGAGGTCAGGCTCGAGCAGCACTGACCCGAATCTGAACTGCCCTGTTCCTACATTGCACGGTATCCATGTTCAAAGCTGCGAGGGGAGCACAGCACGTGTCGTCAGGGCTCAGGCTGAGCGCCAGCCCAGCATCCAGCACGTCATTCGCACATGCAGGGACTGAAAATCCACTTGTGGTAACAGCACGTCTGTTTCTGCGAGGTGGTGGCCAACTGCGAGTGCTGCTCACTTCATCACCACCTTCCCCTCCATGCCCAAAGCTCATCCCATTCAATAGCTGTATTCTCCTACAACCCTTTGGAGCAGGAACCGCTCAGGTCCCAGCACCCAGAGCCAGCCTCTCCCTTGGTACCCGCGAGCCACTGCAATACAAACACCAAAAGAACAAAAACCATGAAGGTGTTTCAGCTGCCTCCAAGCTCTGTCCCTGTTATCATATTTCATACAAATATTTGGCTGAAAAATACATTTCCTGGGACACTGCTGCAGCAAGCTGCTACAACTGTCAACGTAAATGATGTTCTGCCAACGGCAATCTTGCAGTGTCATCTCTAATAACACAGTACTAAACCCCAACTCACGGGGGACGTGCTCATCTGCTGGAAGACTCTTCAGTGGCACGCTCAGCCCAGACCTGCTGTACTGATGCCCATCGCCCTGATCTGTTCTCCCCAATCCTGCATTTATTGCAGCACAGGCACAGGATCACGTGGAGCATGACTGTTGAGACCACCGCAGGAGTATCGCTGCATAGATGTTTTGTTGGTGCTGGGGGAAGGCTGTTGCACATTCTTGCCAGCCTGGCCTGAGGCAAAGGTTTTACCCATATACCAGAGTGATGTGTCACAGCAATCACGGCTACTCTGCACGCACAGATCAGGAACAGGGTGCAGAGGACACAAGGAAGAAAAACCCCACACCCAGGTACGTATCTGCAGCTTCCTCTGCAACTGCACCTTGATGCCCAGCTCACTCGAGCAGACAAACTTCCAGCACCAAATGCCCATAATCACTCTACAGATTGATTCTAAGAGGGCAACTCCAAGCCTATGACATTAATTTCTACCTCTGTAAATAGGGATAAAGTGTTAAGGAATTGATTCTCCTCTGTAGTCTGACAACAGAGAGAAAAGGAGAACCCAAGAGTCCTGGCTCCCAGGACCACACTTTGTTGACTCTGACGGTTATTTGTGCTGCACTGGGGACACAAGCCACAGTGCACCAGACGTGGGGCAAACACATAGCAAGAGGTAGTCCCCATGCCCAAGAAAATACTCAAAGAGCAAGCACGTGCATGACATGGAGGGGAAAAGCGAAGTGATAGGCAAAGTGACCTGCTGAGACCACACGTCACATGCCCCAAGCCTTTCTGCTACTCTTCTTCAAGAGCTGCTTTATGAAGCATGGCAGCACTTCCTTGTGTATGCCAAGGACCTGGGAACACGACCAGGACACACTGAGAATTAACTCTTTATATACGAGTCCAAAGTAGGACTCCAGAGCTTGCTTCCAGAAAAAGGAGCTAAAAGAAATAAGACACAGCCCCGTCGAGACCTGACTCCAAGCAAAGGCAGCACGCACAGACGGAGTGCCTGGGAAAAGCACCCTGCAGCCAGCTCCTAATGCCCTTTTTGGCAGAGCACGCAGCAGGGCTGCAGTGTTCATTCATCATCTGTCCAGGTGAGGGGTGAAGGGACGGAGCTACCAGATGTGCTTGGCACTCTGTCCGCTGGGGAGCAGTGGAGATCCAAGGGGAAAATCCAAGTTATCCCTATGCCAACAGCAGGCTCTGTTTCAGGGCTGCGTGACTGCATCCCGCTCTCCGCCTGCTCTCTTCCTTTTCAGCTCAAAACACCGCTTCCCCAGGGAACGTCTGGAAATTTGCACCATGAAGTCTGCACAGCCGAAACATCTGCAGCACTTACAGCACCACCATGCACCGCCGCTCTCTGCCCTGCCTGTGTAAGGCCAGTGTGTGTTTAGCCACCGACACACAATACAGCCTTCCCCACGTGACAGGGAAGTCACACCGTCAAGGGAAACGACACTTTTGGGGTTTTTAGGCCATGCAAATATGACAGAAGGGGGTCGTGCTAATTGCTGCCTCTACTGGGAAAAGGCCTTTAATAAGGGAGATGGAACAATTGCCAGCCATCATATCGGGAACAAGGGGTAGAAGGGGGAGGAAAAGGACAACTGGGCAGAAGAGCTATAGGGAAACGGATTCTTTTGCTATGCACAGCCAGTTCAAATCCAGCGCTGTCTGTCAGGGGCAGAGGCACGAACACAAGACGTTCCCAGGCCTGGGAACAAAACCCGTCATGAGCACAGAGACTTGGTCATCATCGCATGGCACTGCCCAGTGTTGTCACTGGGACACCAAAGCTGCAGGCACAGCTGGTAAGGAGACACCAGGTCCCACTGCACAAACCTCTTCCAGGAGCCTTGGCAGTGCAGCGGGACTGAAAGACTGGACCCCAAATGACTCACTAGCCATCAGCAGGCAGGGAAGAAGTAGTTCAGTTGTTCCTGCCTGCAGACACATAGGAGTTTGGTCCCTGAAATTTCCAAATAAGCAACTCAAGCAACACTAAATAGCTGTATTTCAGGCTATTGTTCTTTTTTTCTGTTTGTTTGTTTGTTTGTTTGTTTCTTCCTTGGATTTTTTGATTGTTTTGGTTTAGTTTGGTTTTATTTTTTTACAACCGGCAAAGGATTTCTGCCTGACCAGTTCACTCCAACTGCTATCAGCTGCTTCTGAACAGGGAGGAAAGACTCCTCAAGCAGTCCAGGCATCCAAAAATGTGCCTCTGATAGTGAAGTGCTGAAACAAAAAAGGATCAATACCATGCCAGTCACTCATGGAGGAGTTTGCAGCCTGCACAGGTCACTGCAGTTTCCCATCTGTCTCAGAGATACTTCTCCCCAATTATAAAAAAACCCCAGAGATTTAACAGGCATGTTTTTCATCACTATCAGCTCAATCTGGTGAAAAACTCAACCTCGCATATTTGTTTTTGCAGCCAGCGGGTGGTGTGGTGCTGCAGAAGCGAGATTTGGGTGAGAACTCCAGGCAGAAATCTGCTCGGGCCGGCTGGTGCTCCAGAAGGAACGCTTCCCATTTAACCTCTTCCATTGCCTACATTTGCAAAGCAGATTAAACATTGCAGAGTCACAAGATACTATTATGCAGAACGAGTTATGATGCCAAGGACAGCATATTCACCTTTGTAGCTTGATCAATATTACTCATCAATAGTGAACCAGACCCAACATGGGAGCTCTCTCTGGAGTGTGGAACTGCCCATAGCAAGCGCTCCCCTCGCCTCTGTGCTTCATTAAGCACACAGGGGATCTGGCAGAGGCTGGCAGTTAGATACAGAGCATTCAACCCTCACGAATTCTCTGCAGATTCCACACAGATTACCTCCACGACACAATCCATTGATCAGAGGTGTATTCTCAGGCTCCACAGTTAATTACACTCCCTGCTGATGGATGAACAGCAAAGCCACCTCTGTGAAAATACATTGGTAGCAGAATGCCAAGCAATGCAATCCTAAACAAAGACAAAAGGGGCTGGGAAGGATTTCAGAGCTTTCAAGGTTACAGCTGCCTACAAAATACACTGGGGTCAGCATGAACAGGAGACAGACGTGGCAGGGGGGCACTGTCACAAGAGAAGGGACAGCTCAGCCAGACTCCCAGCCCTGGTGAGTTTGCCCGCTTGCAAACGGGGATTATACAATACTGGGGAGGCAGCCAGGCGTGCAGGGAAGGATGCTGGAGTATGGAGACCCCCACTGCACTTATGCTCTCAGCTACGTTCTCATGTCCAGACTTGCCCATTGCGCTCTTGGTTTATAGAAAAAAATGCATTAAGAGACTGAGGCCCAGACTGGGAGGCGAAGGACAGCACACATCCAAAGCCTTGCTCCAACGGTCTGTGTCACCAGAAGAAATCCCAGCTGAGGCTGTTTCCAACTACCACAAAAACGTCTCTGGAGCCTACCCAACAGCTCAGCAAAGAGCCAGCAACACGGACACAGAATGAAAGTCGGACGTCACTGTGCCTAACCTCCTCCGGACCCTGCTAGGCAATGCAGGGTAGACACAGCCCTGTCAACTACTGCAGCCTCCAACTGTTTCTCTTGCTAGCTTGGGCAAGCGTCTTCCTCTGTCCATGCCAGCCTTTGCTTGTCCCGCCATCCAAGGTCACTGGAGATAAGATTGCAACAACCTGCACTTCCCCAAGGTGCAAGCAGGGTGCCTGACCCCTTCTAAGAGCATAAAGGAGTCTAGGGCTGTTAAAATCCAATTGCTGCTACAATCCACCTGCAGAGAGAAACCACCCCATTATTCCTGTTGGCTGCCTACTCCCAGGGCTGGACCGATGTCCTGGTTCCGGCTGGGACAGGGTTAACTTTCTTCCCAGTAGCTTGGGGGGTGTGCTGTGTTTTGCGTTTGCAGCCGGCTGTGACTCCCAGGTGGCAATACCTCCCAACTCAGCCTGCTTATTCCATCAGAGTAAAGAGAAATCTTTAATAAAATGCCTTCTCTGCAAGTTTTAACCAAAGCCTGCCATGTGCAGAGCCACACCAGCAGGAGAGATTGTCACTGGTATTTCAGCTCAGCTTGCCATCCCACGCAATGGCTATGTGGCAGGCGTGCCCAGCCCAACACACTCCTGCCTGCACCTTACCTTTCAGGACACTGAGGACTGCATCATTGCTGTAACGTTTTCGGGCGGCGTTGGTTGCCACGCAGTGGTAAGCCCCAGCATCGCTCTCCTGCACATCCACGATTTGGAGGACACCATTTGGAAGAGTTATAAACCTGAGTGACCAAAAGGAAGAGTGTGAGACAGGCTATGCCTTACCTGAGCTATTCATCAACTCGAAGCCCTTTTATCCCTTCTTTTTCACCTACAGATGCATCATGTACAGACCCTGGTAATCACAGCAGAGCGGGACTGACAAACCTTTGAGCCACCCAACTCGTGTTCTTAAAAAGCAGCAGGTACAGACCTATCTGTGGCATTGGAGTTTTCACAACATAGCATCTGCTTTTGGGCTACCACACCAACAAGGCTTTGCTGATACAAGCCGACTGTATAGTATAAAACAACTGCATACACACATACACATTTCTACATGCAGATTTGTAGACATCTCCAAGGGTACAAGTGCCTTCGCACACACTACAGCCAGTTTCACCACTTGCTTTTCACAAATGTTTGGCAGACAGAGAAAAAATACATTGCAAAGAAGTCTGAACATCTTTTTCCTGCTGCACCTCAAGTACATGAAGGGACCAACTGATACACAGCTACACCTTCATGGCCAAAAGCAGTCAGGACAGAACCGCCTGAAGCTGCACCGTTCCTGGGTTGTATTGATTTCTTTTGTTCTTCCAGGAGGTTCTGGCTTTCACAAGCTGACAACCTTACAGCTGGGCATTCAGTATCCCCCCCATTTGCCCATGGGGTGCTACTGGGCAACACTTCCATGGAGTGAAATGGCTACATGGCTCAAAACATGAACACAATCCTTGCTGCATTCTACTGAACAAAGCAGATGATTAGCAATTAGCATAAAAGTAGGAGCTGGCTGTCAGCATCTCCATTTTCTGCCTGGATTCCTAGATGGCAGCCTCTTTATTCTTGAATGCAAGGCGCAAAGCCTACGTGATCCTTTTTAATTATATATGAGATCCATTTTTAATTGCAAGCCTCTATAAACAGAGCTGCCGAGCTGACAGGCAGCTCTGGGTTATCAGTCTTCATTATGAAGAGGACACATTCAAAGGCAATTGCTAAGGGGAGGGATAGCAGCTATTCCACGGGAACAGCAGAAAGACAAGTTATAACCATGAATGCCAGCCTTTCCATCCACAAAGATCCCAATAAGTATACCCAATAAGTAAAACTGTGGTTCTCCAGGTGCTGAGACAGCTGGAGTGCCATGAGCAAGGGTCATGAAAAGAGGAGGACCTTAAGAGATCACCCATCCTGTGTTCAAGCCATGGTCACCAACAGCACACCAGCTCCTGTAAACATTTATCCTAAATCTCCAGTAATGGAAATACCTCCCCTGCCCTAGGCAGTCTGTTCCAGAGACAAATATCCCTGCTGCGAGTCTAGCATCTATCCTGGACCTCAGTTCCTGCAATCTGAGCTCATCACTTCTTGTCCTCTTCACAGCTGATGAAGAAACAGAAGAGCTAACAGAGCTCCTCCGGTGACCATATCTCTGCTGGCACAATCCTACAGCCTGATTCATGGACACAGACTTGCTGAAGCTTCCCACATACACAAGGGCAACTGCCCCACAACGCTAAAGCCATGCTCCCACTACTTACAAAGACATTTTTCTCAGGATCAAGCTCCTCAGAGGAGGTAGTACTCAGAAAGCTCTCATCAGGATGCCTCATCAGGACTCAGGAGAAAGACGACAAATATTTGCATCCTCTCGGCTCTGTGGAGGGAAAGCCTCCCACTGCGATAATATTTATTTTTGTCGTGCATCTGCTATTTGAGTCTGTAATTAATATCAACATATTTCAAACACTAGGCAAGGCATCTCCCAGCCACACAGAGACACTCCAATTATGTATCACAGATTCACTGAGGCTGGGAAGGACCTCTGAAAATTGTCTGTGGTCTTTCCCCTCTTACAGCAGGGTCAGCTAGACCAGGTTGCTCAGGACCGTGTCCACGGTCATGCTCAGCCAACACACTCAGCGTCTCCTGAGGGCAGAAAACAAGCCATTGTGTTTCTACAGAGAGCAGGAGCTGGAGGCAAGCGGGAGTGAATGGGGAGACTCGATCAACATGTAGCTCAAGATGGTCCCTTCGGCGAGGCCAGCAGCAGAGAGATCTACTTAATGCAGTACGTCCTGTTGGGAAAGCACGACAGAGGTGAGCATTGCTCTCCCAGGGAAGCAAGGAGGGAAGAAAGGCAGGATTTCTCTACCCACAATTTCTCCCAGCTGCTCACAAAGCCTCCAGCTCTTCAGGCTCCTGGCAGCCCTGAACTCGAAGACTCCAGGCAGCCTGCAAGGGCATTTTGCTCTATCCCCAGGCTCTCTGCAAGGAAGCTGCGTTTGCCTGATGATTCAGAGCAGACAGTTGGCGCTAGCTTTTCTTCCACACAAAAGGCAGATCTTTTTGTCTGCTCACTTTCACTACGATGAAGCAGAAAACAAAAACCAAAGGACAGGTGGACAAAGGACCTGGGAGAAACAGAAATGCTGCAACCTCGGCAGTCTCAGGAGTTTTGCCGTTGACAGCTACAGCGCCAGGATCTCAGAGGAGACTGCCTTGAACGGGGGCGAAAGGCAAGCCCCGCACTTGCAACAGGTAGCTGGTTAAAGGGCAGCACGCTCAGACCAGGGCCCAACTGCCACGGGCACAGAAGGCAGCAAGCTGCAAGAGCAACAGGGCACAAATGTGTAGCTCTTCCCCTCACTGCTCCTCCCCGAGCAGACTCGTACAGGAGAGCAGGGGCAGAGAACAGAGCACAGAAGGACCGACGGCTGCTCACCTCTTCAGTGACGATTACAAGGGCGGTGCTCAAGAAGGTGCTGCTGCCTTGTGTCCAAACCCTGCAACTCCACAGCTCAGTGCGCTATGCTGCTGTTTAGCAGAGAATATTCCAGCATTAACAGTCCAAATCCCTTTCTTACTTCCTCCCCAATGAACTGCTGGCACACCCTTCCTCGCAGCCCTTTGAAGGTATACAAAATAGACCAAAGCACCAGTCCTCAGGACAAGTTGGGAACCTGCAGCTTTGGTGCAGACTCAAAGCCTGCAAGCCCTTTTGCTCACAGCTCAAGAGCCCTGTACGTGAACCGTATGAAGGCACTCCTGACACATGATAGAAGTAAACTCTCCACACAGATAAAACCCTCACTTAGCCAAAATGTGGAAAAATACATTGTGATGTGCAGACCTCCAAAGACCTCCAGTTCCTAGCAAGTACTCGTCTTGCCTCTAGAGAAAACAAACAGCAATTTGGAGACTGGTGTGAAACCCAGCCAGCACCTAAAACAGAGAAGAAATTATGCCAAGAGATGAAGCACACACCCCAAAGCAACTGCAATCTAGAGAAACCCTGCAAGCCACCTCTCAGCAGCTGCAATCTAGAGAAATCCTGCAAGCCACCTCTCAGCAGCTGCTGCAGATTTAAGACCATGTTTTTTAAAAGTACTTCAGAGCCAGAATTGCAAAATACTTCTGTGCTTTATTCACATATGAAAGTTAGATTTTGTCCTGAACTTCAGCAGGGCAGGAAAGGTATTCTGAAAACATCAATAAGCACTTCTCTACCCTTTAGGTTGTCTAAGTATTTTTTAAGCTCAGCCTTCATCACCTTCGAGGTGGCACCATGCTAGAACCTGCACCCAAGGGCAAAGGCCAAAGACAGTGCCCAAAGGCAAGATCAATATAAAAAAAAAAAAAAAAGAAAAAGAAAAAGGAGGAAAAAAAAGCACTATCAGCTTGCCATGACTATTCTCTCCCTCGTAGAATAAATCATGAACACTGATGTAGTAGCATTATCTCAAGGGTTGCATCTATAGCCCCAGAGCCTGATTTCGTACATTCACCTAACCTTGCTATTCTGGAATATGAAATCATCATCCTGACGCCTACCTATCCAAATGATTTCATTTTCACAGGCTCATCAGATGTGTGCACAGGAGGGAGTCCACAGTAATCAGAGGCTGGCCTGAGATCTAGTCCTTAGGCATGATGGGGTAAGGATAACAGAGAGCTCTGGTTGGCAGCCAACGTTTCCTGGAATTCACTTAATTCCTTCGAAAGCCGGTAATATTAAATCCAACAACAACAACTAGACAACAACAAAAAAGCAAATACTTCTGAAAAAGCGTATTAGCTAAAACATGATTTAAAAAGCAAGATCTGCAGCCAGAGATTATGGTCTGGCTTTTACAAGGAAAACAATTTTCAGGCTGCCGTGTTGAAAGCAATCTCCGAGCAAGTAATTTCACAACATCCATCGAGCTGTCTCATTAAAAAGCCATTGCCCTATCTATGGCACACTTCCCTCTGTAATCCCTTCTTTTTTGTTTGTTTTTTTTTTTTTCTTTCTTTTTTTATTAATTAATTTTCTTCTCATTACAAAGCAACAGCCTCCTATAAACCTTTAGATGCCACACTTTAGACTCAAGGATAAGGATATAAGCGGTTATTCTTCCAGAAACAGTCATTGCTGCAGAATTATTCCTAAACCTTACCCCACCCCTCTTTCCTTCCTCTCCACCTACCTCTTGGCTTAACTTCCCTGGGAGGGAAACAGCTCCTTCTGTAGAACAGAAAATGAGTTTTTAAGAACTAAAGGACAACACAGTCGCTGATCCCCTGCTGCAGTGACACCTACAGACCAACGAACAGCCACCTAATGGTTTATCCTCTTCTCATGCCTGTAACTGACTTTCACTAAAGAAAAGGTATCATGCTGCAGGACTCTTATCCTTTCCCAAAAAAAAGAAAATTCAGGGTCTGTTACTAGGTGACCGCTAAACATGGGAAAGAAACAAACAGAAAGACCTCCCAGGTTCCTGAGCACACACAGTGCTCTAGAAGAAACGTTAACCCTGAGACAAATCTGTGCAGGAAAACAGTGAAGAAAATTACCGTATCTAAAACCACAACCAAAATGAAAGAAAAACCACATCACGGAGTTCAGTTGGGTATGCCCAGTACCCCCAGCGCTGTACCCCCACAGTCAGCTGGAGAAATATTCCTCACGTCAGGCCCCAATCCCCCAAAGACTTCAACCTCACTTAACTTCACGCAAGAGGACAAGCGAAAGGCAGCTCACGCCGCAGCCTGCAGCGCCCTGTTTCATACACACACAGGCCTTTACAGGGTGCAGGTTCTGTGCTGTAAGAACTGGCACGATTTCAAGTTTCGCTCTTCACTTTTACACTGCTGTCTGCCCTTCTGCATACTCTTCTTAATTTCCCTCCAACACTCTGGATGGGGAATAAATGGCTGATGTAAACTGTACTGAAATTGTGCATCTTTGCATACAGACCTTCCAGGCCACTGGAGAACTGCGGCTCCAATCTCAGTTACTTTGTTTATCAGCCAATTTCTAGCCAATTTCATTTCCTTGAAACTGTCTTTTCTAGAGTGAGCACTTGGTCCACCATGGCAAAGGTTCCAGAACCACAGAATCATAAATCATTTAGGCTGGAAAAGACCTTTAAGATCATCAAGTACAACAATAAAACTAACACTGCCAAGTCCACCACTAAACCATGTCATTAAGTGCCACATCTACATGTGATGGTCACTCAACCACTTCCCTGGGCAGCCTGTTCCAGCGCTTGACAACCCTTTGGGTGAAGAAATTTTTCCTAATGTCCAATCTAAACCTCTCCTGGCGCAACTTGAGGCCATTTCCTCTCGTCCTATCACTTGTTACTTGGGAGAAGAGACCGACCCCCACCTCGCTACAACCCCCTTTCAGGCAGTTGTAGAAAGCAATAAGGTCTCCTCTCAGCCTCCTTTTCTCCAGGCTAAACACTCCCAGTTCCCTCAGCTGCTCCTCATAGGACTTGTTCTCTAGATCCTTCACCAGCTTTGTTGCCCTTCTTTGGAAGTGCTCCAGCACCTCAAGGAACAAGAGATCAGTAATAAAAAAGGGCTTGGTTCTTTTCTTCTTTTTTTTTTTTTGTTTCCCTTCTGGTGGATTGGACATTTGGGGAAAAGTTAATTTTATTTAGGTGTTTTATGTACCTGTTTGCATGGGCCCCTTGAACACCTCCTCTTACACCACTTAATTATCAGGTCCAAACCTGGTCTATCATCTCTCTCTTCATTCTACCTTTTTATGAAGGATTTCCACATCCTACATGGTCAGGTTTTGTTTTACTTTTTTTCAAGCTATACCAGGAAAGCAATCAGGGCATCACCTGGGTTCTGCTGGAACAGCTTCATGGTCCTTCTCCCACGTGATGACAGGGGAGGGTAGCCCTTCGATCCGACACTCAAACCGGGCCATGCCATTTTCTTCCACTGTCTGCGATTCCGGCTGTTGGAAAAAGCGTGATAATGCTGGGGAAAGAAGAAGGGAAGGAAAGTTAATAACTCAGTGTTTCTGCTGAGAAATAGAAATCTGTTATGATGCATGAGATAAGAGGAAGGCTTTTCTCTCCTAAAGATAGCCTGAAATGTAATTCCTCACTTTCCCATGCCCTACAGACGCTCAGAGTCCTAACAACAGTAACTGAAAGGTTTCAATGTGCAAATTTGCTTCTTGCCTCATTTTCTCCTTTAAGGCAACAGTGTGAAAGAAAAGACAGGCAATTACCGGATATCAGCAGTTGCCTTCCTAAATTGCTTCCTTGTCTGTTCACTTGCTCCATTTAGGAAGGACGTAGAATGAGAAAAAGAAGAGGGGAAATGCCACAACCCTGAGAGATGAGAGCTTCCCCTTGCCTTGTGGCACTCCCACAGCCACAGGAAATTAAAACAAGGCAAGAGGAAGAACAAAGGCAGATGTCAAATTACTTACACAAAACAACTGCCCACAGGCTGGCAATGCTGGAGACTAGCGTGAGAGACCGTAAGAGTTATTATCCTCCTTCTCCACAGTGAACAGCTTTGCCTGCAGAAACCAACTTCATAGTACTCAAGCAGATGAGATGCAGCCAAGGGAATACAGACACAGCCACCTTGCTAAGAGGAGGACAGATTTCATACATGCCAGGATTGTTGTTTGCCCTCCAAGGCTCACCCCTGTCTATATGCTTCTTTCTGTACTAGAGAGGCTGAACTTGCTTCGGAGACAAAGCACTGACGTTTGTGAGGGCTCTTGGACCACACCCTTCCCATCGTTCATACACAGCTGCCTGATCTTCCTCCCCTTCCACGCTCACAGCGAAACCCCGCTGACTTCAGCGGAGCAGAAACCCTCCCCCGGGGGCTGTCAGCATCTGTCCTATCAATAGCATAACCCAAAGGCATCTCTGTCACACGGTGGAGTTTTGAATATGCATGCAGGCTCCTTGATGGGGGCAGAAAGCTTGTATTCTTCTCCACCAGAAGAACTGACTCCTGCTTTCAGTAAGTCTCTGTTAAACCGCCTTTGCTGTTAAACCCACTCTGCAGTACAAATTCATCCAGCAATGCTATAACCCAAGTGCCAGAAATCCTGAACGTGGCACAATAAACATAAATTTCAGCCAGAAAACAGGCTTGATTGCTGCCCAAGCACAGCGCTGTGCTTATAAGGACCCCAAGTGACCTTCTGGTCCTCCAACACAATTATGTGCCTGTCCACCACCGCTTCCCAAGAACATCCATCATTGCTTTGGATTTTACAGGACTCCAAAACTGAAGTTTTCTTTGCATCACACACGAACACACATGCATGCACATACACACTTTATTGCAGTGTTAGCTTGAGGAAGTATGTGCAGTTTTGAAAATTAAATGCTTTTACATGACCCATTTTAACCTTAGCGTATTCTTAGCTGTCATTAGTGTTTTTCTTTAATTTAAATAGTTATCATATGTTTAAAGCAACTCATTGCTCTCCGCAGCAGCTACAGACTGAATTCTCCCACCAGCTGTCCGCCAAGTCTAGTTTTTCAATTCAATACAAATGGCAATGAAAAATGTTTTCCTGGAAAATTCTGAAAAAGACATTAATATGTAAGGCCCCAATTCAGCCAATTGCTTTCGTATTTTCAAATATACACTGTAGACCACTTTAACACAGAGTAATTTCTAAGGATTGCAAGATCTTTTAAGCTCATGTTAATAAAAATTGCTGAACCCAAGAGTTTAAAAGAAAGTCCACCAAATGCCAGTGCGCGTTCAGGATGGCACCATGAAAACAACCTTCTCCTGGCAGCAGATATCCTTAATGCTCTTTCTTATTATTCTCTTTTCATCCTGCAAGTGTACATGAGAATACTTTGGCAGGCTCTGAGGGTCATGTACCTGGAAAGTTCACGATGGGAGGCAGGAATCCTTCTAAAAAGAGGAAATCTGTAGGCATCTCTGTTTCCTCTGCTTCATGTCAGGTCACCTGTCTCTCTTCTGCTCATTATTAAGTGGCACCATCTAAGCTGATACTTTGAGGTCCCAAAGCTTACAGCAGCTTTAGACCAGTCTCCAGAGACCGGAGAACCTAAGTAGCACATGGTGTGCGTGAACAGCAACACCACTGTCACGAACAGTGAATCCCAGCGGGGAGCTCCCCGCTCTCTTTGCGCTCCCTCACGGCCGCATGCATGTGTATTTTGCACAGTTTGGTAAGAGATGCAGGACGTTTAGCGAGGCAGGGTTACCTCTGCACATTTTGGCATGAGGTGCAAAGGGGTACAAAAGGTGACAATGCTTCCTGGGCTCCCCAGGGTTACCCAGACAATAACCTGTCCCAAAGCAAGGGGCTGCTGGCTATTCCTCCCCATCACCTGCCAGACCTGCGTCTGCGAGCTTGGCATTCCTTGCTGAGAACCAGATCCTGCCCTTCACCTCCACCCAGCCCCATCTGCCTGCTGTGCCGGGCCCTGGAACGGCTCTTCAAAAGCAAAGAGCCAAGAAATGCACCCGTGACAGATTTTTCATTAGGATGTGGAGGAGCGTGACTAAACAGCAACCCTGATTAGGGAGTGCAGCGTCCCTCCTGCTCCGAGCGGCACGCAGGAACAGCCAGGCTTCCCAAGCAGAGTCACAGCTCCCCGGTAGAGCCAGCAAAGGCTGAGAGCTCAGTGGGTGCCGAAGGTTCAACCCTGGCAACGCAGAGCAAACCTTGTTTTGTCTGTTAGAGCTTTCTCCTAACTGTTGGGGTGGGATTCAGAGGCTGAGAAGCCTTCCTTTTACAGGCTCAGGATAGGGATAGTGGGAATTGCTCAGGACAAACTGAAAAAAATCACCTCTGAAAGAAACAGCCTGCAGCCTCCCCAGTGAAGGAAAGGACAGGGAACATGAACAGGGATCTTTTGTGCACAGAAAGCAACACCAAAACAAGATGAGAATGGTGAAAAGGTTTCTCTGATGCAGGACCAAACAAGAACCCTGGATCTGAGCACTGGCGAGGCTCAGGCAGAGACAGACTTGCTGGCCAGGCCCATCGCTGCTCCACAAGCCCCTCTGCATCAGCTTGGGGCCAGGACCACAGCACGCTGTGATCCCTTGTGTTCTTCCTCTCTCATCCCAAGGGATACCAGGGTGGAATGGAGGAGGCAGAACATGTCCAGCACCTACAGCATGACCCAACCTAGGCTCAGAGTTGTGCTGCAAACAGCTGGCACTAGGAGGAAAAAAGAGAATCAGCCAGAGCAAGGCAAGCCTGCAGTGGAAGTACTGGAAAGGAGGTCCTGCTACTCTGATGCACTGCACAGACGCGCGTGCGGGTCACAGCGAGCACAAGACAGGCTCCAACAAACTGCTCACCCTAGGGCCACAGGGATCCTTCGGAGGGGCTGTTCTCCTCCCAGAAACACGTTCTGATGGAAGGGACTACTGCAGAAGTGCTGCGAAGTGAGAGGTTTTCACACAGGGAGGCAGGGAAAGAAGATGCTTGAGGGGAAAAGGGAAACAAAGATGACAGATACATACTCCACATTATTTTCAACGTCTCAGCTAGGGTTTAGCTTGCAAAGCCATCCCGAGCCACAAAACACCTCCCAGGCCTGTTGCGCTGATTACCCTGAACACCTTAATAGGCCACTCAGTAAAAATTACCCACTGCAGGTGAGAAGGTGAAGAGCATTACAGCAAATTGCCCTCAGCAACATGCCAAAGCACCAGGCTCCGCGCCTCCAGGAATGGAGCACGCAGCTCTCTCCCCGCTGACATGTTAAACCCAGCTGGAGCCAAGCCGTATGTGCCAAGGCTTTTAGCCCCGAGCCCAGGGGTGACTGCAGTATGGTGAAACACAGCACCCTCCCCCTCTCCCAGCAGCCTGATCCGTGCAGGAGGCCGTGAGCTTGGAAAGACTGCCAGCCAGCAACACTACACCCCAGGCAGAAAATGCAGTCTATGCAAGGAATTCAGCCTTCTGAAATGGGCTTGCTGCTCTCTCCCACAGCGCTTTGCCCCCAGACTCTCCGTGTGCTCGTCCCCTTTTTTTTTTTTTTACAATTATTACTAGGTATTTCTAAGATGGGGGCAACTACAGCCCCCACTGAGATCACGTACACCACCCAGACGACCCGTCTCTGAACAGCTCACCTCCAAACAGGCCAGGGGGGTGGAAGGGAAACACGCACAGAAAGTCATGGAAGCGATTTGCCACGGCCCGACAGCGCGGTGGAGGCAGAGCCAGAACAGCGCTCGGCCTGCAGGGCCATATGGCAGCACAGGACCTGCGCTGCCCAGCTGACCCGTACAGGGCTTGCTCCTGCCTCTTCACAGATGCCAGTTCCCCACCTACTCGAAATAGCATCTGAAAGTCACACCTGCGGGTGGTCCAGAGCCTGTGCAGGCATCTGCTACAGGTTTCCCTGCCCAGCCTGACTCTGCCTACAGTCACTGGCCTTCACTCACCTATGCACCTAATCCACAAAATAAATAGCATAAAATTCATAAAATAAATCCTTAAAATAAGAGTAAATCCTAGTCTGCCTTTCCTCAAAGCCCAGACACATTGCGCGTCACGGAGAAGAGAGATTCTCCTTGTGGAGAGCGGCGCGCGAGAGCCCATGTGCGTTGATTCCCGCGGCGGCCTGTCCCTCCAGGCGCAGCAACACCAACCCTCTCCCGCGCTCGCTGCCAGCAGCCACGCAGCGCAGGCCCATTCCCTCCAGGCACAGCAAACGTCTTCATCTGACAGTCACAATTACTGTAATTTTCTAGAACCTCCCTCACACAAAATGTTTAAGCTAAATTAACAGCTTTAACAAATCTTCACAAATGTAGTTATTAACAGGTAGAAAGCTACACCTTCCCACAACTAAAATAACGTCTCTGGTATTTCCACATGGGAGCACGCAGGGCTTGAAGAGACCCTCAAACCTAATTCATCAGCCTGAGCAGCTGTTCACTTAACAGCCACGCTCATGCCAAAAGCCATCACAGACTCCTCGTTTGCCACGGCCACCGCTGCCACGAGGTGTGGACGGCCGACCATGGATGGACCCCCAGTCCGGGGAAGAAAACGCACTGCGGGTCAGAAGCACGGGCTGATGGCAGGGATTACACATCCCACCTGCTGAACAGGTTTTCTTCTACTGCTCCGTACTGATCAGCAGTGCCCAGGGCAATCAGCACAAAGAAAAACTCCATCTACACGTAAACAGCCTTGGATAGACTACTGTACTCAGCGGCAGGGGGGAAAAAAAAAGGCCTTTACAATCCTCATTTGCACCAGCTGAATGCTAATGTAGCAAGTGCTTCTGCCCAACCCACAAAACAAATCGAAGCGAGAGATGCATTTCATTAATCAATTCCCTCGCTGCTCTCCATTCAGAAATGAATATGTTATGTCAGGTGCGCGTGTGAGCCACAGAAGCAGCACTTTCCCCGTGCAGATGGTAATAAAAGGAGACATACGAGTATGCACAAGGAGAGAGTTCACCTGAAATTCCCCGTTTCTGGGAGAAACCCAGAATGGGATGGAGAGATGCGTCACCTATGTATGCTCCTCTGGAAAAACCCAGGGGGAGGGAAAGGCAATTTAAGTCAGTCTCCTGGTTTTGAGATGTCTCCACCATTCTCACGCGTGAGACACCAAACAATAAATCCAGGTCCATAACAGAGGCACAAACCATTGCCACCAGCTAAAAGGCATGGTGCAAACTTCAACACAAGTCATCCCTAAAAGAAAATATATCCTAATTCACGGTGGCTGGGATTGGCAGGAGCAGCCGAATAAAACCTCCTGGATTAATGATGCCTTTTCTATTCCAGATCTCCCACCTCCCCAGACAGTATCTGTGTGCAGGATTCCCGACTCCATCTTCACAGCCCTCAGGGGTCCCTTCGCTTAATGAAATACTGGAACCAGCTATTTATCTGGCACTACAAATCACTGAAAGGAGGGAACAGGAGGGATGGGTGACCAGCAATCTGTGGGTGCTGCATGCTAAACATTTTCTGAGCAGAAAAGGAGGACGTGTTGCAAAGGTCAAAAATTTTCTCCTGATCTGGCAAAAGCTCCACCTGCCATCAGGAGTGCTGGTTTCTAAAGCACAATGCTCACAGACTGAAACATGCGCTTGGCCAAACCTAGACCGCCCTGCCTGGGGTACCAGAGGTTAAATACATCATGGTGTAAAGGCCGTGTTAGGACATCTACTCTGTGCCTTCACCTACCACAGCTCTGAGCAAGTGCAAAAGCACCCCGGCCCTGATGGCGTGCTGTGCACCTGCATTCATTAACATTTACATAAGTCACTGTACTAGAGAGAAGTGTTACTGTATTTGCATTATTTTCTAATCTCACTTGTTCGGTAGGTCAAGGAATCATTTGTTGGCACTCACACATTTAAAATAGCTCCAGGAGCCATTCCTGAATACAAAGGAATTTTGTTCTTGAATGTTGTGCAAAGATTCACCAGTTCAGATCTTGGAGTGTTTTTCTCAGAGACCGAAAGGAAAAACAGCTTGAAGAGCCCTTTCTTTCATCTCTTCCATTATAAAGAGATATTCACCTCACAAGACAGTCCCAACACCAAGTGGAGCTTTGTCATGTAGACAGTTGTCTGTCCCAGCCTCCGCACTGCTCTTCATTGTCTGGAGTTTCCCCTGGAGTTCAGAGATTTGCACTATGCTGAGATGGGGTAAATTCCACCTGCGGGAACATCTGAGCAAACCCAGTAGCACCTACTGCATTCACCAGCTACTGAGGAAGCTACAGCTGCTTGTCTCTGCCCTCCTCTCACCACTCCTTGCTCAGCATCAAACTCCCCAAGTCCCCTCCATGCTCCTTCCCAAACTGTGCTGACTATTCACCAGGGAACCCAGAAGAGACCGACGGTGACCTGGAGGCAGCTGAGCTGATGCGCACAGCCAAATCCAGTGTGTCAGACCTAGAGCCTGTTCACAGAGCTGCCATCCCTTCTGCTCAGGGCTATGACCTCCTCCCTGCAGCTTTCATAGAATCATAGAATGGTTTGGGTTGGAAGGGACCTTAAAGATCATTTAGTTCCAACCCCCCTGCCACGGCCACGGGCACCTTCCCCTAGACCAGGTTGCTCAAAGCCCCATCCAACCTGGCCTTGAACACTCCCAGGGATGGGGCATCCACAACTTCTCTGGGCAACCTGTTCCAGTGCCTCACCACCCTCGTAGTGAAGGATTTCTTCTTTGTATCTAATCTAAATCTACCCTCTTTCAGTTTAAAGCCATTACCCCTGTCCTATCACTAGATGCCCTTGTAAAAAGTCCCTCTCCAGCTCTCTTGCAGGCCCCCTTCAGGTACTGGAAGGCTGCTATAAGGTCTCCCCGAGCCTTCTCTTCTCCAGGCTGAACAACCCCAACTCTCTCAGCCTGTCTTCATAGGAGAGGTGCTCCAGCCCCCTGATCATCTTCATGGCCCTCCTCTGGACTCGCTCCAACAGGTCCATGTCCTTCTTCCCCTGTGTTGGGGGCCCCAGAGGTGAAGGCAGTACTCCAGGTGGGCTCTCAAAAGAGCGGAGTAGAGGGGGAGAATCACCTCCCTCGACCTGCTGGTCACGCTTCTTTTGATGAGCATGTTTGGGAACTGACATTCAGTGCATCTGTCCCCACTGGCATCCTGGTACCTCCCTCCACTTCACCAAGCACACAGAGAGCCTCAACACTCCCACTCACCACAGTCACCAGCCGGGGCTCTCATCAGATAAGTCATTTTGCCAGAGATTAAGCTCCCGCTCTTCCGCTACTCGCTGTGCTAAAGGCAGAGCTAAGCTTTCACAAACAAAAGCCATCGGAAGGGGAAACATCCAACATCCTGTCCGTCAGGACCTCACAGGGCAGAAGATGAAAGATCCCAAGGCCTCCCTTGGTGCATCAGTTCCCAGCTACGTTCACAGTCTTTATCATTTTCATAAGGCCATATTCAGACACACTAAAGCCATCAAAGTCACCAGACGTTCCAAATGGGGAGAGCAGGAGGTGCCCCTAGAAGCGTGTTAAGATTTAAGCCAGCTACTGAGAGCAGGGACAAAGGGGAACTTGGACCCGCTGAGTACAGCCTGGCTTGCTCCCAGCGCTTTTTGCCCCTCAAGCGACCACCCACGTCCACCTGACTGTCTCTCAGTGATTAACTCTTTATCAGTGTATCCACACTCTTCATTCAGGGCAGATCCTGACCTGGACAGAGTTGCAGGCCACCCACTGCCACCTCTGGGGTGTGAACGGGATAAAGAGCTCAGTTGAGCTGGGAGCACACAGCACACCAATGGAAGCGGCCCCGTCCCAAACACAGCCAGTCCTTCCAGCTGTCCCCACGCAAGTAACGCGGGTGCATTCCTGCACACACCATCCAGAGGTGACTCATGTAGAGGAAAGGCAATGGGTGCCTTCTCCCAGCCACTTCCCCATCACCCAGCCCCTTAGCTTCAGCCAGTGCTCACAGATTTAAGGCAGTGCTCCTTATCTATGTCACTGGGGCAACAAGCCCATCATAGCCTCGGCCAGGAGAGCCAGAGCTGTCACAGCCAGACCTCCACAGCCACCTCCCCAGGCAGAGAGTGCTGCACTCAGGGCTGTGAAGTGTTGAGTTCTCTGCAAAAATAAGCACTGCCTTTTGGAGAGTGAAGAGGGTCCTGTTTTTAATTCATGGCTGATGGCACTTACCTGGGAGAGTTACGCAGGATGTTAACAGTGGGATAACAGAAAGACACCACTGCTTATTTGTGGACTATCCCAAATCCCACCTACACATCATTAATAGAATTTCACTTCACAGACACTTTATCTCAAACCCTCTGGGAGGCAGATGGTCTGTATAAACACCAGGAGGGGAAAAAAAGAAAATCAACAAAAAAACTCCGACACTTACTTGAAAATCTGACTGCAGCCGTTTGACTTGTGACAGCCCCTAGGGAGCTATGAGAGACGCAGGAGTAATTACCCTCAGCGCCAGCCCTCTCAGGATATTTACTGTCCTTTGCCACAGCCTGGGATGAGATGAAGAGCGATCCATTCGGAAGCACATGGAGATGTTCCTGCTCCACTAATGGAAACCCATTCTTCTTCCATGTGATATTGATCACCTGCTCAACAGGGGCCAGGTTACAGTCCAAAACCACGACTTGGTTTGGCTCCAGTATCACCTTTGCAGGACCAGCACTACAGCTCAGCTCCAGAGAATCCCCTTCCAACAGCCTCCCTGCAAAGAAAAGACAGCATTGCAGTGGGGTTTGCTTTCCTTGGTTAATCACATCTCAGTTTTACACAGCAAAGGAAGCACGGTTCTCCATGAGTGTGGTTGGAGATAACAGATGAAACTCAGCCCTGTTAGGTGACCAGCACCTCCCATTACACTTGTGCACTACATTGTCCATCACACATCCTTGGGGCTGCAAGCACAACCCGCATCATCTCTGCCACCCCCAATGGAGCCCAGCAGCCACCCCTTCTATCCACACTTGCTTTTTCCACGCTGGATTAAAGCAGAGAAGAACAACTGGAAGAAGGTGAAGAGACAGCAACAGCAGGCACGTAAGATGCAGCAAGGGCCCAACCTCTCCTTCACCTGCCACAGCTGCCCACAGAAGCGAGGGCTCCCCCTCAACCCGCCTGGATACCAGAGCTTCCTTTGAGGCTGATCAACCCCCACAAGACAGCTAAGCACAAGCAAAGATGTTCAATCCCCGCTTGGTGCCCCAATGCCAGTGATCGCAACTTGGTTGGAGCAGTGCTTCTCCGCAAGTCCCACTCCAGCCTGCGGCTGCCGTAGTTAGCGATGGTGGAGCGCAGTCATGGTCAGAAATCCCAGGCAAGGAAGTAAGCACAGCACTACAGGGGCACCAGCAGCCACAAGGCCAGGCCAAGGCCCCAAGATCTAGACAGCAAAGCAGCAAACTCCTTCAGAGGAGATGTAGGATGGGTTACAACACCCTCAGGGGGAACTGGCAGTAAGAGCTGGAGCCCAGCTGGGAACCCAGAAAGGCAGTGTCTGCTGCTGACGTTCATGTACTGGGAGACTCATTTCAAAGGAAAGCCAACAAAAGAATGGCTAAAAATGTGACCTGCTGTCTCTGAGTGTTTTATGCCATACAGCTGAATCCAGAATGAGAATGGATGGATGCATTTTCCCCACTAGAAGAGAAAGGACATTCCAGCTGCAAATGCACAGCCACATCATGTCTTACCCAGAACATGCCCTTAGGCAACCTGCCTGCTGCAGCCGGAGGCCAGAGCAGTGACCAGCAGCGAGCTATGCTGAACAGGTCTTGGTCTGGCCGATTTCCAAACCCACATACTCATAGGAGAGCTCCACCTCTGAAACAAGGCTCAGCATTTCCTAAAAGAATATTGCCATTAATAAAATGCATTTGCCGTTAGAGTTCTCCAGAGACACTAAGTCAATGTTAGCTGGCAGCGCTGCTTCCACACACCAGCAATTTCAATCTCTGCTGTGCTCAAACCATCACCATCCACGCTTTTTATGGCTCCGCTCCAAATTATTTTGTCACTGCTCCAATCAGAAATGTTTCCTGCCTCTATAACAAGTTTATCAACACTGGATATGAACCACATGGCTCCCTGCCTGTCTCCTATCGCAGAAGGCTACAGATTAATTTTATAGGAATTCAAACACCCTATTAAACCTGCTACTACCTACTGCTGATAAAAGGGCTGCATTTTAAAAGAGAGTGTGTTAAGCACGCAATTAGGGGCAATGACATGCAAAATTACACATGCAGGGAGATGGAATTATTTCAAGACGTGTGCCGGAAACGGCAGGTAACCCTGAAAGGAAGGGCCTAACCCTGCCCGCACGCGGGGCTGATCCAGTGCCCACCCAAGCCCGCGGGGATGGGAACTTGTCAGGTTTGCCATCGTTGCTGGTTTGCAGAACGACCACCGAGAACTTGATCTTGCCAGCTATGTCCCTTCAGTGACGAGGAGGCTACACAAGAATCCTGCCCGTCCCCTGCCTGTTGATTGCCATCATTATGGGACAGAACAGACCCTGCCCCAAGAACCCTCATCTTCACTAGGATGTCCAGAGGACAATCTCCCATCGCCTGAAGCCAAACCCCAGCAGGATGCAGAGATGCCCATTTCACACCATGCTACACAGCCAGCGCAACAGCCAGGCACTGTACTCCACGACAAAGGGGCAGCTACCGCCGTCGTGGAGCTGCCTGCAAGTCCCTGGATTTGGGGTTTCCCCACACGGATGTTTCCACTGGGCCGCAAATTCAGTCTGCAGGAAGGAGGCACAGCGAGGAGCAGCAGATGCCATCGACCTCCCAATGTGCGTGCATCTCAGTGTAATTTCTGGATTTGTCAGCCAGCACAGCCCTGGCAGGTCCCTTGCTGCCTGGCCCCCTCAAGCCAGGGAACAAGCTAAGCAATGCCACCATGCAGAGACTGTCACCAAATGTCACCAATTCTGCCCGTTCATGTCTCCTAGGGAAGATTAGTCCTTTGAGGATCACAGCAAGCTACAAAACTCACTCACTGGCTCCACAGGAGGCTAGAAGTAGGGAAAGATGAAGCTGAAAGGCTGCCCCAAATGCTCTGGAAAGACACTGCCACTGGAAGCCTTCCATCCAAGACAGCCGGTACAAAAAAACTGTATTAAATAGGGAGAAATAAAGCACAACGCAAGTTACGAGCACACACGTGCAGAAGGTGAATGGCCAAACACAGGAGAGGGTTAACAGTCTGAGGCTGGGGAAAACTCAGCTGAGCTAAGGACAGGAGGCACATTGGGAGCTGCAGCACTGTGGTGAGAACCCCCACCCATGGAGGAGCAGCAACCCAGGCACTTCTCTGAAGGGATCTCCCCACAGCAGCTGCTCCTGGCAGCATGTCACCCGGGGCTCAGGCAGCCTGTGTGTAAACACCACCTCCAGGGAGGTAGGGCTGCTAAGGCAAAGGCTGAGGCATGTGATGCAGAGCTTATTTCAAAAGATATTGAAACTTTGTTGGTTAAAGTCTTAATCCTCTGCCTTTCCTTAATTTTTTTGTCTTTAGAAGCACAAGTAGAAACTGAGGAGACAAGGAATTAACGCAGGTCACAAGTTGGTCCCCTCAACCAACGGCTCCAGCTTTCTCTTTGCATCTTTCCCTTCGGCTCCCCCTTTACACGTCACTGCCAGCAGCGACACATCAACACGCCTCGGACAGCTCTTGTGCAGCACCAGCACCATGGGCATCAACGCTGCCTGTTCCTACTCCTACCCTCCTTCAACACCGACCCTCCCGTAACGCAGCAGGGCTGGGTGTGCACAGGCACGTGGAATCAGCTGGCTCTGTGTGCCGGGCATCCCATGTGCCCCCTGTCACCACACCCACGGGCTGTCCTCCTGCCTCCAGATTCTCCATGGGCTCCTGCTCCATGCCAGGCACTCCTGTTCATCACTCAGGGAAACAGCCCGAATATCTGTCCTATTTTCTTCAGACGGCAATTAAAATGGCATTTTGCTGAAAATACTCCTCCTCTTCAAAAGGTGAAGTGCGAGGGGACAGCTGGCTGGCTCAGGCAGCCAGGAATAGAGCAGAGATCTGCAATGCCGCTTCCCACGCCAGCGCAGGTCAGTAAGAAGCGATTATCAGCCTCTCAAACTTCAATTCCTTAAAAATCAACTCAACCCGCTTGCAGCAGAGTAAGAACACACAGCTCCATACTTTGCACCAGAGCAGAAGCAGCATTTGCTTTTTAAAAACATGTGATGATGTTTCTATACCCCTAAGTATCACCCAGCTCTTTTCCCCAAAGTCAAAACCTACCTGCATCCAAGCTTTTGGTTGGTACGTTAGAGAAAAAAAAAGGGCCAGTTACAAAATTCAGTGCCAGACTGGCACCAGGCCCGACAGCCTGGTTCAGGTGTCTCTCTGCTATACCGCAAGAGGAGAAACGACCATTGGAAAGAAATGCATTTGAAACTGGACTTCACAGGCGACTGTTCTGCCACAGCCCAGGAGCACACTCACCAAGGAACATACTAACACCAGGAGCACAGGATCCTCCACGAGCAACCAGAGTGGTCTGTTTCTATCATCAACATTTGGTGTGCTTGCTGAGCTGGTCATGACAATACCATCTCACTGGATATTGGCAGGAGGAGGTTGCCTTCTTTCATGCCTTCACACCAATAAACACATGATTGAACAACACCTTTAAAGAGCAATAGTCACTCCTTTCCTGGAAACCTGTTCCAACCACATAATCCACCCAGTAACAGCAGGAACCATTTACAAGCGACCAACCTCCAGGGTATCAGTGTGTTTCTACTTGCAAGTGTCTACTCCACGCGATGGTGAGAGCTCATGACCATACTCAAACCACTGCCCTTTATTTCAGGAGCACCAAAGATGTTTCTAGACCAAAAAGCCAAATAAAACCCCAGATGTACTCACAACCCTCAGGGCTCAAACTGAGCACCTGGCAAAAGATCATGACAAGGCCAAACACACGTGACAACCCATCGCTGTCTGTCCCTTAACGCAGCCCGGGGAGGCTTCCAGCTGGGCAAACGAACCCCTCAACTGACACCAGGCTGCTCTAGCAGGTAAGCACAGATCTGATCTGAATCATCCATCCCTCTTCCTGCCCTTTTGGCCCCAGAATACTGCAAATTTTTGGGGACAGGCCTTTTGCACATACAGAGGTTGGAGCAGCAGGGCCCAGGACCTATTGGCATTGCAAAAAGCCGCATCACGACTCTTTTCCTAAGATGTTCAAAGAACTGTATAAACACTCCCTGATTAAGGAAAAAATACCTTCCAGGCTCTGGAAACGTAGGAGGAGGTCTGGTTCAAAACACTAAATTAGCAAGCCTGACAATGAGATAAAAGCCTCTTCAAGGGAAAGGATCAGAAGAGAGTAAAATTACTTCAAGTGAGATCAAAGACAAATGAAATCAGGAATGTTAAGTGCTTACAGAAGCTGCTGACTATTTCCAACCTCCATTCTTCATCGTATAGTGACAGAAATGGATACGACCCTGTTTAAACACACAGCGACACGCTTGCGCAGCCTCCTGCTTACCTTCACCGTCTTACCTGTAATGAATGTAGTGAAGACTACACAGAACAGCCACTTGCCTCACACAGCTAATACGGCTACTCCAACAGACGTCAATAGTAACACAGAGGTGGGCTTCCGAGACAGAAGCCAGAAGGTCTTTTCACATATCAGTTCAAGGCAGGTGTTTCAGCTGCAGACCTGTGCTTTGGAGCCGGAGAGCTTTTTGCTTTTGGCTCCTCCTGGATGCAGTTTCAAGCATCAAAGCCCGGCAGAACTGGAAGTTTTCAGCTCATGGATCTCTAAATTGAGGCCAGGGAACCTTATACAGCGTTGCCCTACGGAGGGCAACATCACATATACATTCAAAGCAGGCTTTTACATCACAGCACACAAAACTGCCCGTCTACCAACTACCCAGAAATGACCCAACACAACTGAGAACATCTCAAAATACCTCTCTGGGGGAAAAGGGGCCAAAAGCAGAGTGGTGAGTTGCGAGGAAAGAGGAACAGTGCGGTCTGTGCCCATCCAGCCCCAGGTAACCAGCAGAGTTCATACTAAACCCCACTAAGCCCAGCAAACTGCTGAGCTATTCCAAGACAGGCAGTACCGGCTTCAAGATTATAAATGTATGTGCAAATACATACTTACATATAAATATAGACTGCATATATGTGCATGCACAGAGTTCTGGGAGAATGCAGATGTATTGAAACGTATAGCGTGCCCCGAAATGGAGGGTCTTTGATGCAGCAAGTTAAAAGCATTTTGTTCCCATGAAAATTATATTTTCTGACCCAGGCTCTGCAGGGGTTTTTTACTCTTTCCCACGTTGCTAATCCCCAGGCTACATTACGTGCAAAAACAGCCCAGGAGAAAAATGTTCTTTTCCTCCCATCTATTTCCTCACTTCCATCAGGCAGCCATCCATCTCCAGTGTCCAGGCCCAGTGAAGTAAATGAAAGTGTCTCCTGTTGCGTGGCATAAAAACCAGGGCATTTCGGATGAACAAAGGTTGTAAAATCTTCAAGGCACAAAGCTGTCCTCTGCCCTCCATGGGAGCACAGCCCCTGCCAGCAGCAGGCTTGATTCCAGATCCAAAGCAGGCATCCGAAAATCCACGTTAAACCAGCCAACGTCTCCCTTCCCAAATCACACATCTCAACGTACAGCCAAAACCACTCCTCTGATTTCCTCTCCCCTACATCAAATGGAGGCAGGAACAGCCCAACTTACCACTGAGCAAAGAGGAAAAAAAAATCAATTATTTTGTTTTTGTAATTTCAAAACTATGAATAACCAGGTGAAGCGTGAGCTAGCAACACAGCGAGGTTTGAGAGATTCCTGACAATGCAATTACTTGGTCAGAGGCAAGACCCTCAGAGCAGTGTTTTCACATCCAAGACACGCAATACTCCAAGCCCATAGATCTGTTGGGAACTTGCACTCCATGGCTGAGAACAGCACAAAACCCCGCTTGTCTCCCTGTACATAGCGTTATTTCCCTTCCCTGGGATGTAACAACTGAAATCGAGGAGGAAAGACCTAGACAAGGGAGATGCTTGTTCTGGTGAAATTTTGGCTATCAGCAGTAAACATGTCCTTGAGCTCTGTTACACAGCACGAGCAAATAAAAGGTTACTGTTCAACAGGAGACAAATGGCTTTGTTCAGAGGAGGATGTGTTGTGTTTTAGTAATTACTTTAAAAACAAAACATACAGGCATAAACCAAAAGGGATGCATTTCTGTGCGCTGATGTATCTATGCTTCTTTGTTTTGTACAGCACCTAGCACAGCTGGAATCAGCTGATCCACAATCCCTGAGCGAGGTCCGTGAGCGAGCTCACTGCCCGCTCCCGAATGGCACATCCCCACGTGGACACACAGCTCTGCCGTGCTGGTTCAGACAGACATGTATGTCCCAGCTCCAAATGCAGCACTACCATAAACTCAGCATTTAAACCCAACCCAGTTGCGCAGCACAGCTTAGGCTCTGCTCTGGCTGGTGTGAGGACAGCCCCAACAGCTCCCCATCATGGCCACAACCTTGTCACTAACCAAGCCACCACCCAAAAGGGCTGTCCTAACGGCAGACAGAAGGGTAGTATTTGAAGGAGATGTACTATCTTCTTTTCAACAAACTGATTCAGCTGGGGGAAGACAAAGGGATTTAGGCACATACAAGATCCCAAGGCACAATCATTCCTACAAACCCCAGCCTATTCCTACAAACACCCAGCCCAGCAATTACAAGGCTTAGACCCTCACTTCAAGGCAGGGGAGGCCCATCCTTAGCACAGCTGAGTGGGGCCCCAGGATCAACTCGAGGACAAGACCCAACCCAAAGCAGCTAAACCACCAACAGCTTCCAGTGCCTTCACGCGAAAACCCTCAAACACTTCCAGCCCAAAACAAATAAAGTTGCACCAAGCCAGCCAGGACCCGATACAGCCCAGGCCTTGGGAGATTAATACTTCACAGAGAGCAAAGTACAAGGGTTTCTAATCTGACACACTTCCAGAGCTGACATCACTTCTAGTTCTTGGCAGCCGGAGATTTTCCTGGGGAGCCGCTGTTGTGCTGCAGGTCCCACAGCCTGGAGCCCGGCCAGCGCATTTCCTATTCCACACACATCTGGCATTTTGGAACTGGCTTGTGCACCTTGCAGAGCTCCAGCCAAAGAAAACCTTCCCGGCAGCAAGGAAAGCGGCTCAGATGAGGCGAGCAGAGCGCTCGGTCGTCGTGTGTGTTCTGCGGGATATCAGGCGGTAAGAGGAAAGGGCTCCTCTCTTTCCTCCACATCCCGCAGGAGGTGGCAGGAATTCAAACTGCAGTTGAGCCTCTGCACTGTCGCCTGCCTTAATTTATGTATTTATTTTGGATGCTGAACTCGCGGAACTCAACAGCACAATTAATCTCATTTAATCGGGAGTGAACAGCACTGAAGAAAAACTTGAGTTACTACTTCCAAAGGGTTTTCTTACCTCTCAGCAAGCCAACTACTGTGCCATTGTTCTGTTCAACATAACCTTCTGCTGAAGCTCTTCAGATGCTCTTAGAGCCATAGAAAATCTTTACGTTCTCATTGTCTAATTCAAAGAGCGACTATACTTCAGTGTGTCCCCATTAAAGCAGCACAAAGCCCTCTTTCTTCCTGGAAACTTTATGCATTGACAATTAAAAGTCAATAGTTTGGTTTCAGCCTCTTTTTAGGGCAACTGCACTTGGCAAGTGGTGACCCAGAAAGAAATCCAGACGGAGGTCTCTGATGAAGCCTGCATTCTGGGTGCTCAGCAACTGAAAAGCAGGATGGGAGGAGCTCTGGGGTCGGAGCACCCGACTCCCATGATCTCTACAGAACAGGAGGCTGAAAGAGGAACTGGGCACCTAAATCCCCTTGTGCATCAAGTCTTCAGCCTCCCCATAGCACAATAAAACAGAAAACATTCTTCCACTCAAGCGTAATGAGGCCTGTGAGATGGAGGGGTCAAGATCCCTACATTCCCTTCCCAGTTACCAGATGTTACTGGAACTTTCCGCCTTGTAATGGCAACGCGAACGAGCTAAGAGTAAGAAAGTTACACCTTCAGCCTCCATGTAGCCTCTCTCCTAAAACTATCGCCAGGGCTGCTGGAAAGACCATTTTATTAACACGTGATATCCACGCACAGCAG
The DNA here is from genome assembly GCF_964195595.1 of Calonectris borealis. Classification (NCBI taxonomy): domain Eukaryota; kingdom Metazoa; phylum Chordata; class Aves; order Procellariiformes; family Procellariidae; genus Calonectris; species Calonectris borealis. The sequence continues at coordinate 3,356,599 of NC_134322.1, read as the reverse complement.
AGCGGTGCCAGTACCGAGCAGTGCTCGCCAGTGGGAAGCAGCCTTATCCTAATTCTGCATGTAAGCAAGCTAGATAGTTTATTTAATAATGCAGCATCTCCCACTGCTGCAGGAATATTTATCCAGCTGGCAGCAAGGGACTCTCAGATCATACCCTGTCACTAAGCAGATCCCAGCCTTTCATGAGCAGCTGGGTGCCGGACCGGCACTGCGTGCAGCGAGAGGCTGCACTCGGAGACTGTCACACCGTCCCCGCGTCAAAGGGTAGGGTACGATGCCCCCCTCACACCCTGCACAGACCCGGCTGCAGGGAAGGGGTGCGCAGTGTCATGGTCAGTCCCCAGCTTGGGCTCAGGAGCGCAGTAGGGTCCCGCAAGTCGCGGTACGCATCAGGTCCCAGGATGAGCACTGGCAGGGCACGCTCAGCTCCATCCACGCGTAGTCCAGTGGAAATGCCCTGGAGCTAGCTGCTGCGCACAGGCTTGGCCATCCCATAGCCTAGACCAGTCTCAACAGCTACAAACAGCTCTAGAACTGCCTTTCGGACAGAAATACTTTGTAATATGCTCTCAGGATGCATTGCTCTAAAGCTTTAGGAGGGTCATGGTCCAAATACTCTTCTGAGAAAAGTGTCACATGGGAGCAAGCACGCTTGAACCCAACTGCATCTGTCCAAGCAGGTGAGCTGTGCATCCCTGGAAAGGTCAAAAGGGAGCCCAGTTACTGCAACAAGACCAGTGAAGGGAGTATGCTGCCAACACAAAAATACCCTCTTCCTATTGCTCTACTTCACTTAATTACAAAGATCTTTGCATCTAACAAATCTTTACGAGGCTTTGTGGCTTTGGAACATCGACCCAACCCATTCATTTCATAGTGGTCCATTATTATATTTTCACATGTATACAAAGCCCTTCCATTTAAAAGTTAAATTAATCATAATTTATCGATTTGTTGTAGTATGCTCCAAATTCAACTCTCCCTGAAGGATGATGCTGGGCCAGAGCCTCTTCTCTTTTTTCTGTTCAAATCCCCAGTTAAAAACAAGAGAGCAGGAGGGATGGCATGAAAGAAACATTATCTAAAACAAATGCAATGCCACATCGCTGTTTATAGGCCATACCTGAAAAGCTTGATATTCTCTAAAGCTGTAATTAAGGTAAATAGGTTAATGACTAGACTCACTTAGATAAAAGCAAAGGCTGCCAAAGCCCTTGGTGAACGAATATCTTTATGTATAAATATAACATACCAGGCATCAAAGAAATAAGACAGCTGAAAAGGTCTCCGTCTAAGCATTTTTAAAGACAATTCTTTATCCAGTAAAGTATCAACTGATTTCTAGGAAGGACTAAATGCTCTCATGCTTCTGTACAAGCATCAGGTTTGCCCAAGCATCTCATCTGTATCTATAGATGATGCCTACCAGATAGGGATAAACACAAAACCAGCTCTCAGGATTGAGTTCAGTTTCATTGAGATGTGTGTTATTCTGATGTATCCCCTGCAAACAAATGGTCCAGAAAGATGAAACAAATCAATAGCAGCAATAATTTATTTATCGTGTTGAATTGTCAGTGGCAATCATAACGGTAAAGTGCTTGACTCTCACGAAGGTTAAGCCTTTGTATTTCCTCCTCTCTGACCCCAGAAAGGCTTCCGAAACTGCAGCTGAAGTCTACAGCAGGCCAAAATCTAGACTTGTTAAACGCGTCCTTTTTCAGGTCTTCTCCCCAGGGTGTCTCGCACTACTGAGAGCAGAACAGGGAGAGCTGTCCCTGTGTACAGTAATATCAGCACTAGCCTTCCCTGCATCGAAGGATGCTTATTTGAAGTGCCAAAGCAACTTAAACACTAAAATCACTGAAAACCTCTTCACAATCCCCCCCACTGACCCAGGGAGGGCTGAGCTGTTTCTGTCCCTTTCCCACCTGCTCCACGCCAAGCACACAGCAGACCAAACTTCAGGCTTTGCTCTATAAACATCTCTGAGGAAGCTTCCACCTCCTAGCTGTCATCTTTGCCTTCTTAAAAAGCTGATGAGGAACAGCTGAGACGATCTCTGCAGAAGCTACTGCAAGTGCGGGATGCATGGGGAACTCAGGACAGAGCCTTGGGTTCGCATTCATAAATGTACAGTGTAGAGGCATATTAAAATTACAAGCTTGAACAAGCGCACTGGAACAATAACACATCAGAGTCCTGTAATTGGGCACTGAAATACACTTAGTGAAAAATACAGACCAGCTGCAATGTTGGAAATGCTCCTAATGCAATCCAAGGTAATTATTGGTAACAGACCATCAAACAAGTGCATTAATATGCTCTGATCAGAGAGAGAATCAGATGGACAGTCTGGCACAGCAGCTTGTACCTGCAAATTATGTAAATGATTTGAAAGAGCAAAGCCCCAAAGCCCTAGAAACACTAACTCTAATGAAAGTTATTAAATGCTATTTTTGTTATCTGCTGGTGTTAACATTAGAAGGCCCATTTGCCACAGTGACTATAATTTTGCTGCTGAGCAGCGGTCCGAGCTGAATAAGCCTGGTATTTGCCATTTTAAAGGACCATAGCACGCTAAAATGACTGGCTTAGATTTGCATGATTTCACAGACAACATTTAAACACATAACTACTTCCTGCCTTTTTCACTGATGTTGGAAAGGAAATCCAGTCATTTTGCTTTTGTTAGATGCCGAAGTTCCTGATTTTATTTCATACATCATATACACGTTTGATCTGCAAACAACACAGGAGAGTCTGAAACAAGATCTCCTGTTACAATGTTACCTATTTTTGCACTTGAACTATTTAAGTTTAGCATATTTTTAGGATATACTTTCATCTCTCCATGCCTGAGAAAGCTAAAAGTATGCAATATGATACATGCTTCAGTATTATGCCTCTTGAGAATAGTCACTTAACCAGAAACTAATATTACCAACTAAAATACACAAAGATCCTTCACCTGTGGGCTACAGTTAAAACTCTGAGTATATTTTGTAGCTCTTTTCCCCTCAGTTAGTGGCTTTGTATATTCCAAAAATACAAATGCAAACACATTAAATTGAATAATGTTCAGCTCCAACATTGAATATTTCATCTGTCAATTCCTCACCACCCTACAGAGAAAGAAAAAAAAAAAAGCATCATACCCAATTTCAAACCTTGGGAAAAGTCAATGCACAGAGGAATGAAACTGTGTCCGCACTGCAGGTCTGCAACTAGCAACCAAACTTTCCAGCAAATAAATCCCATCTTCTCTACCAGACAATTCTTCAGCCTTTGCAACTCAAACTTTTATATGCAAAATGCAGTGTAAAGCTCTGGAGCAAACTGAGCAGATCCTGTCCCTCTCTCGTTCTAAAGGCCTCCAGAAACTTGAGCTATGCTTTGTAATTTCCAAAGAAAGACACCACCTGCAATTTTTTTTTTTTTTTTCACATTGCAAGGCTGTTGAAACCAGGACAGAGAGCCACCTTGGCTAAGTGGGTAAATATTAACCCTGTGATAAGCAGCCTGAGGTCGCAATACAGGGATGACTGCTTGAGCTATCCTTAACAAGGACAGGCTTCCAGCTTTAACGGAGGACCCAACGACTCATCCACCTCCAAGCACGGGCTCAAACCCGATGAGAGCCAGCGCCATCCCCCGTGGATTTCACGGCCTGGTTCATTGTCCATTTTGCTTCCCAGTCGGTCAGCCGTGTCGTGTGTCACCAAGGACAGCAAGAAAGCTCGGAGCAAAGGGAAGAGGAACAGTGTGTTGCAGGGAAAGGAGGACGCGAGCCCCTTGACTCTGCCCTGGCTTGGGCATACGAGGCCTGTGCTTCCACGCGTCAGCTTGGCCCAACAGCCCTAAATCACCCACCATGGCAATACGCAAAGAAGGAAGGCGACGACAACAGCTGCTCTAATTTATTAGTTGTCTCTGTTCACACTCACCAACCCTGCACCAGGACGCACTGCTCCATTTGCAACCAGACGGAAACAAGTGTGACTCAAGGCAGCGGGAGAAACACTTCTCCATCACGTGTACTTTCCCCTTCACAGGCTCCGCTTCCAGTTGTCTTGCTTGTCATTAAAGGGAACTTACAACATGCCGCTGAATGATGTACTGTAATCAATACAAATAGCCATGAGAGCCTCTGAAAAGGATGTGAAGTACAGCTCAGCAGCAATATTTATGAGCGCAGGGTACCGCAGACCAGAACAGTCCCAACCCTCCCGAGTATTTCCACTATTTACACTGAGATCAGAAAATTAAAATTATATTTTACGCTTAATAGTTCGAACAAGACCTGTGAAGTCCTTCTCTCAGTCCCATTTACAACACAAATGCCAATGACAGAGCAGCAGATGGTCAGAAACACTCCCCTAGAATATTCAGGCGATTCAACTTGAATCTGTGCCCAAATCATTTAACTTTAATGGATTCTTTCATTAACAACCAAAGAAAGGGAATATGGTTGCCAGGACATTAAAATCACTTTTTCAATTATACTGTTATAAAATCGAACAAATTAGCTGTAATTCTTAGCTGAAGTCTAAATGGAAGCACGACTTTATGAAAGAAATGAAAATTGATTTGGATTAGTGGGCATCAAGGGCTTTTTAAAAATTAACAAGATTCTTATGACTTCATAGCATGGATGGATTAGCTGGAGGTTTCACTGCCCTGCGTTTGCTACCTGCCAAAGCACGGCAGCTGGCTTCACAGCATTTGTTACAGCAGGTTTTAATTAGACTAAGGGAAGAGGATGCAAGGATTGAAGCTGGAAACAAAGTTCTGGAGAAGCTGGGTGGTGACTGAATTCACCTTTTGGACCCGGCCCAGCAGGGTCTTGGCAAAAACCAGGGAAATCAGAACCTCTGTGCTTTAACAGGATAAGGACTGCAGGCTGCATTATTTTGCTTGGAGTGGTCTTGCTTAAAGATCAAGGCAAAATTGCACTAGATGCTTCCCAAAATAAAAATCAAGCCCAAGATGCTTGCTGCAAAGAGCAGGCAACCTTAATGCAGACTATTAAAAAAAAAAAAACAAAACAACCACAAACAAACCAAAAAACCCACAAAAAACCAAACCAGGTAAAGATAATAATGGAAGCAGCGGAAACAGCAATTCATAAAGGACACAAGAGCTGTAACATTGGCCACCAGATGCAAGGTAACTACAACACAGAGCAATGGGGTCACACTAGGAAGGAAGAAAAATGGCCTTTATATTGTATAATATGAGCTTAACGAAAGGGACGTTCACTGAATACAACTTGCATTGATCCTACAGACTAGGAACCCTGGAATATATTTTAGAGAGCCATCCCCTGCCATGGAAGGTAGTGATTTGGAACTGCTGCCCAGAAAAAAGAGACTGAAAACCAAGCTGGAGACTTTTATACCTGCACTGAACAAAGCCTTTTTAAAATTCATTCATTTTAAAAAAAAAAGGCACCACTGGGAACGATCCTGTTTTGACCCTGCGAGACGGACGGGATGTTCTAGCGCACATGCTCCACCCCGAACATCTCCAGGATGATGCACTGCCGAGAGCACCTGCCAGCTGGCAGAACTGGCCTCTCTGTAAGGTAAATGCAGCAGAACATTTCAAAACCATTTTCATGAAATCTTGCAACACAAAGCACTTTAGATGACTCCTCTTTACGAGTCAGCATTTCATATTTAGTTATTTCTACTCCTTATTGCAACACGGTGGTTGACAATTTGCATCAGTAAAAGCTGGCTTGAAAAGCGAACCTTTCTTTGGACAATCCTGAATATTACTTCTTTGCCATAACCATGCTGGTTTGTCACCCTGTATCTGGCTTTCAGATATGCCACAGGGTATTATTTTCCAATAAACCAAGAAGAGCTGTACCCTTGTATTGTAATTGCTGTGGGTCTCCATGTGATTGTTAGCAGTTTTTATATTTAAGAAAACAGGAGAACACATTTTAATCCAGAACATTTTAAACTCCACGTGTCTTAGAGTTCTTTCAATGATCTAAAAATCTGGGCACCCTCTGGTTTTCTGTAATAACTAATGGCAAGATTTGGCCTAGTAGGCTAGCAACTATATAGGCAAACATAACACACACAACCAAGAGCTTTATCTCATCCAGGGTAGTGATCTGAAAAGCCTGGAGTTAGAGTGCTTTAAGAAAGGACATCCCCAGATAAGACTATCACTGATGGTGATCTTTCTGCAAGGCAAAGCACAACGGGCTTCTCCAAACTGACGCTTTAGGCTGGAGGTGACTTAAGCAATGTCCTTTTACTTTTGCATCGCTGCAACGGCATAGGAGCATGCACACATCAAATTACTGTGCTTCTGCTGAGTGGCAGCAAATGCCAGGGCAGGGAACAGTAATTTCCAGCTAAAGGCATGACCCAAACTGCCTGACCCAGCCAACCACCAGATACACACATTCAACCGTACCTGTGAAACCTGGTCTCCAGGCTCACACTACTCCCAAGCAGAGATAGGCAGAAAACTGGCACTTCTCACCATGTTGTACACACATCAGCACCTTCCTGTCCACCAACTGTGGTTTAAAAGTACCTACGGGGACTTCGGAATATCCATTTTGACTATTGTCTATGAGAAGAAGCTTCTTATTATCATAATTATTAGTAACAATTATACAACTATTATATATGTTAATATATGTCAACAGAATAAGAATATTAATATATTCTCTACAGGGTATTCCACAGAATTAATGACATCTAGTAATGAGCCTAACCTTTCTGACATCTTGGTGATACTTATTTCTAAGAAGCTACTAAATTCAGTGTCCACCTGCTCAGGCAGTGCACTGGCTTGCAACTAACTCCATACCTGTAGGTCAAACGGACACGAAGGCTGATGAACAGAGGTTTGTGCCTTGCGTGGGGCAGTGATGGAAGAGGGAGACATGCACTTGCTCCTGCTACCTGTGTTATCAAGCTAGTACCCTGGACCTCAGGGACAGGCAGCTCTGAGCAGCCAAGTCTCAAACCACCCCAGCTGTCTGCTGCAGTGAATGCCAATCAGTTCCCGAGAGTTCTTGCCATTGCCGCACCAATTCAAGTATATCACAGGGCTGTCCCTATCTCCAGTCCCACCTCCTTCTCAAAAAGCTTCAAGCTTGGCAGTGCTGCAAGCTCAAGGCAACTCCAGTGAGGCTGCTGTTCACAAAACTGTTTTGCAGTCTGAGCTGGGATGCAGGGCTTCCCACTCTCTGACACCTTCCTCAGGTGCCAAAGGAAGAGAAATAACCTCTCTCCAATGGACTGGGAAAGGAATCACAGGGCAGTCCTTAAGACAGTGAAATATGCCCCCAAGATCCTCAGAGCCGCCACAGAGAATACACCATGGGGACGGATGAGGCAACTTTTGTGTTACTTACATCCTACCTCTTATACAAGTTGGGACTTGGGAAAAAGAGGTAACTCACATCATTTCAACAGCAGACCCTAAAATCCCTAATTCTAGGGTAGTGAAGTCAGCTGCAAATGTAAAAACTACATTCACATGGACCTGATGCTGCTTCACGGAAAATGACTCTGGAGCCTTTTTGCTTGTAGATCCTATCTCTGAGCATGCTTCTCACCCTCTTTTGTTCTTTATAGGATACTTGCATGGAAACAAGAGCTCCGTTTCTCAGCTGCTCATCTCCTCCTGCTGTCTATCCTTCCCCAACGGAAGACAGACTTGACAGAGAGCCTGTTTTCATGCAAATAACAGCCACAGAGGAACAGAGCACAGGAGCACCTCCCAAAGATGGTGTGCCAGCCACTGTGCTAAGGATACCCCATGTGCACAGAAACCATCTCACCATTTTGCTGATGAAAGCTGCTGTGTACATGGGAAGTGTTCACTGGGAGACTTTCAGAGCATCTTCCACAGAAGACAAGTCTCTTACTTTGAGACCATGTTGAGAAGCTCCAACCGTGTAGGATGCAACATCAACCACCAGCCAGGAAAAGACCTGCTAGCCTGTGGTATCCTCAAACTCAACACTAACATGTGGCACTGGGGAAGAGGAACCATCAATATGAGACTCAGCCTCCTTCAAAAAACCAACAAAACAGTTACAGGAGGTTCAAGTTCTGGTCTTGCCCCTGAATCTTCCTGTGATTTTTGCTCTTTTATAAGCATATTACTGTGTTCCAGCAGACTCGTTACGTGGAAAGTCTAACCAAAGTGGGGAAGCTGACAGTGACCTGCGCTGCGGAGTGTGAGCCAGACAGCGCTGTCAAAGGGCAAAGAATACGCTCTGGAAACAAAACCTCTTTGTTCCTCTAATTTTGTTCCAGTTAAGTCAGTTCAGCTGTTCCATATAACCAGTCAAAAACATTCAGCATTTCCCAAAGTATTTTAAGACTTCAAAGTTGTAGGTTTTATTTTGACAGTTTTAAAGCACGTATTTTTTTTTCTTTACAGATTTTTTTGCATTAAGAACAAGGCTGTTTAATAAATTAAGCTTTATAACAACTACTGCCGCTCTGCTTTTATCATGGCTTCAATTAAAATATTGTTTCTTGAAGACAGCTAATGGCTTCTGAGAAAAAAAAGCTGGTGTTTCACTGAGAACGTTTTCAATAGACTCAATTTGTTAAAACTTGTGATTAAAACCAAACTCCAAGTAGGGCAGGCTCAAAACCAGGGGCATTTTAAATTGGCCCACGCTGCTGATCTGAACTCAAAGCTTTCCAGCCTTAAATGAACACACTCACCTAAAAATAAACTCTCCAACACTCACCGATGAGGAAAATCTAGGGAAAACACTGTTTAGACCAGTGCCTGGCAGCTCAGCAGAGACGGGAGCTGACCAGGAGCAGGCTGTTCCAGAACAAAACCTTTCTACATAACCCAGGCAACAGATCTGACCTTTTCATCTACAAAAAACAGTCAACCCACTACTGAACTCATTACTGTGGGAGATCTGCCCCTCAAAACTGTTTTGTTCACAGTCTTGGGGCCAAACCTGTTCTGACACCGATTGCCCCCTGTCAGGAAAGCGCTGGAACAGCTCGGGGACAAGACCTGTGCTGAAACCAAACCTGTCTGAACTCTCCCCGTGTAACATGAGCTTCGCACTGACATTGTCACAACACCGAACGGGAGCCAGGCAAGCAAGCGAAGGACTCGTGTCTTCAAAAGCAAACAAAAGAGGGTTATAAAAACTAATTAGCTGTTCGCGCTCACTACTATGCTTCTCTGCAAAGCTGTAATCACAGCAGTCATTTTGAAGCGAGTACACCTCTGAGGGCTTCTAACAAGCAGCACTGGGATGGACTGGGCTTGGCCAGCTTCACAGTGCCAGCAGTGCAGGCCCTAATCCCACAGTTTTGAGGCCAAAGCTCCACTCACACAGTTCACAGTGCAGCCCACAACCAGCTGTGTCAGCACAACCGAGAAAGCAGGATCAAGCAGCCGTGGGGAGGGAGCTTTTAAGCCTGCGATGCTGCCAAATGCTTCGTATCACAGCCCTGCCTATTTGCATTTCTGCCTTGGGCCCCATCTGTAGCTTCCCATCCATGTAAAAGCTGTCCCCAGGGAGAAGAAAGGCCACTGTCCATTTGTTCAACACATCTCAAGTGCATCCAGTTTCAAATGAAGTAGGTGGTAAAACTCCTAATGCTAATCTTTTCCACACAATTCTGAATCTCTGGTCATCTGGGGGAAGGGAAGATCAGAAATGGAAATAGCTGGTCCAGCGGCCCCGGATCAGTCAGCGCCAGACACCAGTGCAGCTCCCAAGCTGTGCGTCGCAGCTCCCAGCCCTCCAAGGCAGCACCACATCTTCACCATCAGAAACACACACAACTGATACTTTTCTCAACTTCCACTTCAGACAAAGTGATCTTACCAAGTAGGTCTCCAAATGCAGTATCAGTTAAACCACTCAGCAATAACAGATAAGGAATAAAGCATCTTTAAAATACATCCTGTTCCAGAAGTCTTAATGGGCCGTATTTTTAGCCCAGGAACAGCCTGAAAGCCAGCACAGACATACTGCAGCACTGAAACTATGTCACTGCAAAGCTGTTTCATTACAAGCTACAGCTCTCTTTGCAAAGACAATTTCTTCCAAGAGCCCAGCTAAGCTGATACAAGGTTTTCCAGCATGCATTATGTGTAGGGCAGCCAGAAATGAGCCCAATATATCCTCTAAAAGTTGAGACCAGGAGAAAGAAACCAAGAAACACAAGAGATTGGTCCCTTTCAACACACGTCTCAGCAGAGGTCACTGCAATGACTTCGAGCTGGAGTAGGGCCAGGGCACCGTGCATGCGTCCGTTAGAGATCCCACTCAGGCTCCAGGCAGGCATCCTCAGACACATGCTAACTGCAAGACCAGAGGAAGCAGGAGCTCAAGCAGAGACCACCCATACTCTTGTGCCTCTCACTACCTGCAGCGACAAACTGCCTGGCACAGCCAAGGAGGTAATGGCTGGCAGAGCTGCACAAGGGAGCACGGACCCTCCTCAAACAGCCACTATTTTCAGAGCTTTGTTCACAGCCAGGTCAGCACAACACAGAGCCACCAACACCTGGAGGTGACGGACACATGGAAGACAGAGGCAAGACCAGGCACCTGGCACCTCAACTTGCTCAAGCTCCATGTAAGCAGCTGTGGAAAGAAAAGGGCAGATGGGGTACAAACCTGGGTCTCAACGGGATCCAGAGATGTCAGTGCCAGGCACTCCGAGGTCATTTCTGCTCATGCCCAGGGATTTGAACAACTCAGCAGCCCCCACAGCAGCTCAGCCCCAAAGCCCCTGGGAGTCCGACTGCCTGGGAGTCCTGCAGGGCTCGTGAGCTCAGACCGGGCTGAGGAGAGGCACTGACACAGCCCCCACCACCCACGATTCCGGGGGGGAACTGCATCACTCTCCTATTCCCTCTAAAGGGCAAATAAGTCACAGAGACGCCCCAAGCAAATGTTGGGGAAGCTGAGACCCTGTTTAACTCCGAGGGGTAGCGTGAGACTTCGGTGGCTCTCAGACTGTAGAGAGAAACTGTACATTGCTTTTCTGGAAGCTGCTCCTCCCCGCATGATCCTGGAAGAAAGCTGGAGTAAAAGAACACCCATACAGTCCTTATCTCCCTCATTACGAAGAAAAGAAGTTGCCCAAGAATCTAAAATTGGCTTCTTCTCTGAATCGGCTCCAAAGCTATCTCAGGAAAGGCATGTTATCTCCCACCAGCCCAAACCACTTCTATTTGTTACAGAATAATAAAGCCATTAGTACTGAGCAATCACACTATTACACTGTTGTTTTACATGGCTATAATTTAACAGTTCCTCACTGTTTGCTTTAGGAAATCCATTCTTGAAAGGTCTATAAAATTATGGACTCTTGCTCCAGTTTGAAAACACAGGCACAAGCAGGGATTTCTGTTCTCTAATAAATCACATTCCCCTACTAGTAAACACCGGCTTATAAGAAACATCTTTTGTTTATTGAAAGTAAATGGCATGTGGACATTTTAAACAAAAAGAAGGTGGGAGGCTGAGGGGAACAGACAGATTATGTTTTCCACTTTCATTTTGCCTTGTGTCTAAACAAACAGTTCCCAACAGCTTTGTTTTCCAAACCAACTTTCTCCCAGCTGCTATCTGGAACCACAGAAAGGGAAAGCAATACTCAAGATGTGCACGGATTACTTGACTTTGCGCACTTGTTTTACTCAGCAGTCAGTGTTCTGGATATGCAAGCCACAGGGAGCGTCATTAGGAGTAAGCGATAGCCTTGTAGAGACTGGTTGGCTTCACCTACAAAACTGGGAGGGTTCACTCAGACCCCTCAAGCCATGCAAGGGGGGACCAGCATTTTGCCGAGTTTTTGTGCCAGGTCAGCTTGTCACAGGGCCCAATCTATTTCCTTCCACCCAGACACAACTGCACATAAACTTGGAAGGTGACTCTGAACCTATACAATAACAGCTAAGATAAAAGGCCAGAGAAAACAGCTCTTACAGACTCCTCAGTGACCAGTCACCCGTAGCATCTGAAAACAAACTACTACCCTCAATTCTTTTTGTCGTGGTGGTTCCTGTTCCCATAAGGTAAGGGCAGCACAGAGACACTGACCCAAAGAAGACCCAAGAAATTATGTCAGGATGGAGTACATTCTAATGTTTCTGAATTTTTCATCATCTTAAAGATCAAAGATCTTAATCACCAAAGATCCTTCTCATCCCTCTGCCTTCAACTGATGATCAAGGCATCAAATATTCCTGCACTCCTTTTCCTTGCCTTCTTGCTACATGCAGTTTAGTGTTACTTAGACCATATCTGCCTCAGAAGTTCCTCGCCTACACAGGAGATGTGGCAACACTTTGCTAAAGCTTCAGGATGGGAATAGCTAGAGCTAATAATATTTTGACCCGTTTCACTCAAATAGCAAAGTATTTGTATCCGAGCAGAAAAACAGAAATATGTCTCTATCTGTGTCTCGGAAATGATGTGCAAATACATGGCTCTATGACAGCCCACACACTCACACCACTGAAACTTGCTACATTTGACCCACCACCTTTGTAATTACATATCATAGCGTGCAAAACCATGCAACAACCAAACGGCCCCTCCGTAGAGAGGGGGATAACGGGATGCAACTCCGCAGCAGTGGCTAGGCACCCATGTTCACAGAAGACCTCTGTGAAGCACCCAGCATTTTCTGCCCAAGTCAGAGGGAAAGCCTCCAGGCAAGACACAGCTCAGTCCCCACTGCCACCTCACTTTGGCCCACCTTGCCACAGAAGAGGCACATCTATATCCGAAGTGAGGATGGAGCTGCCCACCTCTGTGGCTCCAGGATCCTGCCTCAGCTGCCAAAAAGAAGGCTACAGCTGCGTTTTTTTGGAAACATCCATCTTGGTTTTGCTCCTTAAGTTTGTGAAACTGCTTCATGCAGCCTCAGCAAATACCTTCTCTTCCCTTCCTGGGTATCTTTGGCCATCCACATGTCACAACCCATCAGCTGTGCCCTGTCCAGTTGTTACTTCCAGAGATGGCCTCTGGCTATGCTAAGAGAATCTGCCAGCCCTCGATGTGCTCTGTGGACCACTGCCTCCAGCACAGCTCCTTCTGCCACTACCTTTCTCAAGGTTACAGTCTTGCTCTGCATCTCTCTCCTGTTAGAAGTGAACTGAATAGAAAAGAGGGAAAAATCCAGTTTGCCAAAACCCTCCATACGTAAGACTGTTGGTAATTACGTGAAGGTACCTAAATCTTCCTGCCAAGGAAGCCATTAGGAAGTCTCATACACAGAAAATGGGCCTGAACCTTCCCCAGGGACAGCAGATGATGTTTAGCCAAATGGCAGATTCTACATAACGTTAAGCTGCTTTTACAGTCCTGACAAAGAAAGAACTCAACCTTGCAAGCTGACCTTTACGAGCATTACCCAAAAAAGGCACTTGCAAGGCCATGGATGGAGTCCAGAACATGGTAGCTTCTCACCTGCACCTCATTCACCCCATCCAGGTCTTGCAGGAAATCCCGCAGCACCTGTACAGCTGGAGAACGTGCATGCAGCCCAAGCCAGCCTGCGCCACCAGAAACAAACCTGCCACACAAGCCCTTTCATGAGGCCTTTTTCTCCCACCCCCGTACAGCTGGCACAATAGTTAAGTCTCCCTGACAGCACATGGATTTCACTGCTGCTCACAGCGCAAATAAGATAATTAGGCCAGAAATCTTCAAAGCCCTTCCACTGCCATTGGTAATGAGATTCCGCAGTTCACCTGAAAATGAAAACGGAAGGAGGAGAGCAGGTAAAGCCCATTCTCCACCGACAGCCTGAACTCTGAGAAACCATCTGTCAAACAGCTTAGTCCAGCTTCCGTCAAGAGGTCCTTCCTAGCAGCTGGGAAGTCCACCTATGAATACAACCCTTAAAAAAGAGGAGCATTCGTATGGGGAAACAAGTGGCACGACATATTTGCCAGTAAAACACAAGCTACAAGCAGAGAAACTGTGATGTTTTAATCAGTGACAGACCTTTTATCTTGCCGTGTGCTGGCTTTCTCCTCGCAAAAAGGGACCAGATCACATCTCTGTTCTTACCTGAAATGCTGTCCACAAAGAAAAAGGGCAAAGAACCCTTCTGCAGGGGTGACACATCCCAAGACACATGCACTCCTCAGACTGAGCTGAAAGTTTTCACCGCAAACAAAATCCCCTGGCATGTCTTTAAAACTATTTATTGTACATTTCTGGTTTTTAAAATTAAGCAAAGAGCCTCCCTTGTCTGCTTGCATTTTCTTGCTAGGCTGGGGTTCAAGTCTGGAGTGTCTCTTCAGGCAGGGTGTAAAGTGCCATAACACACAGCAGATACAAAACGTCAAGAATGGCTCTGGTTTCAGTCCTACCAGGTACCCAAGAAATCTGCATGTTTAGCCCTTTTTCTGCTCCTTGTGCTTTCCCGCTCTCTCCAACACAGCCAATCTGTCCCATAAAGTCCCAGCAGCGAGGTCTGGGTGTGCAACTTGTCACTCCAAGAAGACAAGAACCAACTCTCAGATGCTGTATCGTTACAAAGTCACCTACCCCTGAAAAGAGAAGTCAGGCTCATCAAACACCTGCCAACTCTCCTGCATTTCCCAGGTAATTGCACAAACCATGAATTAATGAGAAATAGTGAGCCAGCACACAAGGGAAGAGAAGACAATTCAGAACAGCAACAAAGAAAACTAATGGGAAAGTATGTTTTAATAGCTCACCGCAGATGACTGTCACTGCAAGCCTGCATCACCCCAAGAGAGGTTTCACTTCTCTGGGAGGACACAAGGACTGCAGAACACCCACACCAGCCACGCAGCAGGGAACACAAAGAGAAAAGTGAGGGGCGGGTTGGCGAGGAGTTAAGTTTGCAGAGAACAGACAGCGTGGACAGTCCAGACAAAGCACCAGACTCTGTCCAGGCGCAGCTTTGTCACCATCCACCGCACGGCCTCCGGGAAGTCACAAAACCCATCTGTGCTTCACTGCCTGGCTACAGGCTGCAGTGTCTGACACCAGCTCCCTCCATGGGGTGGACTACCCCAGTTTTATCTAGCCACGCTCTGCTCCTTTTCGTTATCACTTAACCCACAAAGGTATATTATCAATGCAGCTAGCCCACCAGCCTTACTTGGACAATAGCAGATAAGAGGGTAGGTTTGAGAAGGAGACACTGAAAGTAATAAAACAGGAGATGCTAAATTGTTAAGTCAAAGGAGTGCCAACAGGTAGACAATGCAATGATCTTACCAAGGACCTGACCATCTCAGGAGGACTTATGCATCCTGCTGGCATAACTTCTCACCTAGTCCAGTTTTAAAAGACAGTATCTGATTGTGATCTGGAAACTCAGTTATCATTGAAAATGCAAAGTGAGCTCTTACAGCTCAGGGATCATGTTAGTAAAAATAGCAAGATAACACCCATATCCATGGGATGCACTTGAAGGTGGAGGAAAACAAGGAGCAGTACCACCTTTTGAAGATGGTTAGGACTGAGGGTCAGAATGGGTGGGAATTTGCCCTCCCATTTCCAAATTTAAACTTACTTCCATCATAACAACAGGAGGAAAATATATTTCATAGCCTATGTTCCAAAATCCCTCACACCTACTTGGCTATTTAACTTTCCAACATCTACAGTGCATTTACCCACTGTCAGCGCAAGTTTCTCTTCAGAGCACATAAATCTTTCCTTTTTCCAAAGCTGCAGCCAGCTGAAACCTGACAGTTTGAGGACAAAGCAGTAAAAGGACTGGGTCTGCTTCCAAATGGTGAAGGACACGCTTTCAACGCTGCAGTATCCAAGCAGCAGAATGCCTGTGGGGACCGTCACACCACTCTGGGACCCTCCTGTATCAATGGGCTCCAGGCTCGCACATGATGCTTCTCCCTGCTGTCTCTGGGCTTCTGCTTATTTCACCAGAACACATCTAAAAACAACACCCGGACTTATACTGAGATTTCAGCAAAAATGCCCAAATCACCCCATTCTTTTCCACGGTGAGGAGAGGTTTTGCCTCTGTGCATCAGA
The DNA here is from genome assembly GCF_964195595.1 of Calonectris borealis. Lineage (NCBI taxonomy): Eukaryota > Metazoa > Chordata > Aves > Procellariiformes > Procellariidae > Calonectris > Calonectris borealis. The sequence continues at coordinate 3,340,566 of NC_134322.1, read as the reverse complement.
CTGCTAGATGAGCACTATGGATGGTGGCTGCTGTGGACCAAGGAACACAACCTTATTTATTACTAAAAATAGATTTATTTCCATTAATCTAGACTAATTACTGCTGCTCCTCTTTTCATGAGGTCCTGTGTGCCTCAGCACATAACATCAGCGCAAGAGAAATCCTCATCTTCATAACCAGGGAATTTTGGGCCATTTTGAATAGCTCCTTCTCTAGTGTAAGAAGGCAATTATGAGAATGATGCCTCTTCCAAAGAACCAGTTTCATTTTAGGGAATGCTGTGTGATCGTTCTCATGTTCAGGTCAGTAATAGCCTTGCAAAGTCTCCTTGACTTTATCCAACTTTTACTACTGCTGAGCAGGGATTAACATTAATTGAGCCCACCCCATATTAGGCAAGGATTATTTGTTAGTCACCAGCCTATAATCACTTGCATTTTCCAGCAGAGACCTTCACATCGCTCAGATAGCTAGCAGGATAATCCAAGTCACATTTTTAACGAAATCTACATAAAAACGCACATCACACCCTTGTCTTCCCCCTTCCAAAATACCCAATTAGTTCAGCTTAGGAAATGCCATAAAAATTAATACTGTGAAATTTCCAGTCTAACAAGTTTCTGGTGAGAAGAAAATATTCCCTATGAGGGCAGCATTTTTTTAAACCCACAAACTTTAAAATATATAAACAAGTAATCAGGAATTTTCATTTACAGGCCTGCACATACCACGTAATACATCTCTGTATTCACACTGCACCCGCACACATCCAGCGCTGATTCACCACAGACAGGTAGGCACAGCCATGTCTGCACAGCCACATATACAGACGCATTTTGTACAGCACCTATTCCCCCAACTCTACAGGCCTCTACATCTGAAAGACACGCCTGCAGCACTCTGCCCCGCAGCACCTGGACACCTCCACCCCTCAAGTATTCATGCTCAGCCTCTCAGACAAGAATTTTAATACCTCATTTTACAAATTAAGAACCATGATGCAGACAAAGGGTTGCCTGAAGCCACTCTTAAGTGTATCATGCAGCAGGGAACCAAACATCTCCATCCTAAAGCCCAAGAAGTCCTACTATTGGTTTCCTACTTCTGAAGGCTCACTACTGCTTCATGGACACAGCTGGGCAGAGGCTGGAGACATTTACACAAGAATATAAAAGCTGCATTGTGTAGGTGACATGAAAAAGGGCAGAGGCATCTTTATGAGTGGGAGAGGGAAAAGCTTCATACACTCCACCTGTACTTGAAGTGCTGATGGAGGACGTGGCCAAGATGTTATTTGGTGAAAGCTGCTGTAAGACGAAGACAGTATTTTTCTATGCAAGTATAACTACACAGTGTGATTCCAGCTTAGACAGCAGCCCTTCTCTTTAAAAGCTATATGGAAGCTGCACATACGTGCCCCATCCCGATTCTTCCTCTGGTTTGCTGCGTGTGAGCGTCTTGCTGCAACACCCAAAATCTGCCTCGGCAACAGCTCAGCTGCTCACCAAAGAGGCGCTCTCGGAGCTGAAGGTTTCTTTACTTTTCCCTCTGCTTGGCTCCGATCCCGTCACATCTGGAAAGCCACATCCAGCACCGGCTGTCCGAGCTGAACGGCGGCTCTGCACTGAGCTGCGGGGGAACAGGTGCCCCCAGGGACTCACAGGGTCCAGATCCAAAAAGTCAGGCTCTAAATCGAAGTAGCTAAGAAATTTCCTCTGCTGAGCAAACACCTAACTGCTGAGAAAAGCAGGGCTTTTACTGTAGCTAGTGTTAGCTACTGAAGGCTGGATTAAGGGATGGAAAACAGGTGAAAGACTCAAGGACCTGCATGTATTCAGCTTAGTAAAGAGCAGGTGATCAGGAAATTTGACCAGTGTACACAGGGAGGCTTTTCATACCAGTACCTGTCTTCATATACACCTATAAACCACAGCTAGGTAAATTCAGACTGAATGAAGGTGCACATTACTGCGCGAGGACATCAAACCAGCTTACCAAGGGGCTGTGACGGACAAGGACCCACAAGACATTTTTAAGTCAGAAGTGGGTGTTGCTTTTTAAGAGATGCTCTTGTTCAAGCACAACCATTAAACCTGAAACAAGAAATGTCCTCGGCTTCCCGCAGTACACGTGAAGGCAGCGCAACCTCGCTAGCCTAAACCTACAAAACTACCCAAGCGTCTTGACTGGTGTAAAAAACAAAGAGCAAGAAGAATTATTTGACGGCTCAGCCTCGTGCCCGGATGCTGAAGTGTTACTGAAGCCTTGCACCCCGCACTTAACTCCCTCTGCTGCTAAACAGAAAATCCTGGCAGCAGTCACAAGCGTTAAGTAAACGGGAAGCTATTCTCTGCCAGCAGCTGGGAGAAACTTCCTTCCCTCCCCACTTTGCACGTAAAGAAAATCCCGCAATAGTACTTGTGGTAATGCTGCTAGCCAGATTTTCGACTGACAGACTCTCAAGGAAAGCCTCCAGATATGAGGTCTGCTCCTAAGGCCTCTCTTCAAGCAGATGACATTTGACTTCGGGAACGTACCGCTCATCCTCGAGGAAAGGTTCGCTTTGTTTTCAGCACAGAGAAAAGAGTACAAAGGAAAAGAAAGAAAAGTTGCATTTACTGTGACCTAGGGAAAACAGAGCTAAATAATTTTGATCAATATTTTGATTTCTCTGACAAAAGCCGCAATCAGCACTGACATAAACAACTGGTTGGCAAGCCTGGGGGGGCAGGGAGGGTAAATCAAACCAGAGTTTCAAGACACTTATCTTTCCATCACAACAATTGCCACCAATGACAGTAATTTACATGGCTAATAGGCAGTATTATGTTTACAAAATCATTCTTGGGAAGGAGGATCTAAACAATTTTTGCCAACCCAGCAAAGGAGCTGGTATTGAATCAGACGCTGGGTTTCTTCTTCCTCTTTTATCTTCTATGCTATTTTGCCAAGACGCCTTGCTATGCAACAACGCACAGTGCCTTTGCAAGTGCACACAAACCTGTGGCGCATATGATTGCCCTCCTAATGCAACCCGAATTCTCTAACAGCAGGGCTGCTTGGGCCTCTATGGAGAGGGAAAATACCTATCAAGCAGGAAATAATGGAGTCAAGGTGGCAGCCCCAGATCCTCCACCCCAGGCCACACTTCTTACCTCACTGCTGAAGATAACCTCAAACAAGCCCCAGCATCTTGTACACAAGCCTTATCTCCCATAGAGTGACAGGTCTCATCCCTACACCACAGACTAAATCCCCTGAACATCAGCCTGAACATCTGCTAATTCTCTGCCCTCCCTGACCCTTGTCTTTTTTGGTGACGAAAAGCTCCACATCTCCTTCTTACGAGCTCTCTCAAGGCTTTGCCAGGAGTCAAACAAGCGAGCAGGACTGATACGGCGTAGAAATGGGCTGCAACTAGCCCAGTCCCTCTGGGTCAACATGATTAAGAGGACTACACATGTCATCCTTCTAAAGCAGCAATGATATTTCCAGAAAGGTAACAGCACATCACATCAGCACTACAAGGAGTACTCTGGAGTTTTTCACTAGACCATCTCAAAAAAAGAGACAAAAAAGGGACAAAGATTTCCAAAGAAACATAAAAGCCTTCTCAGTTGCAATAACAAACAAACAAACAAACAAACAAACAAAAATCAGTGAACACTTGACTAGTTTTCTTTTAATATCAGGCACAATTCCACTTTTGTCTGGAAAATACATGCACCCATTCTGCAAATGGGATCAAACTAGCCAGCCGAGAGACACAGAGAGGACAGTCTTGCATTAAGTGCAAAACTTCAGGGAATTTTAAAACTTGTAAGCACTGCTGATGCTTTTGAAAAAAGAAGATTTATCAAAGCCCTGAGTGCATGAACAGCTAGGTTTTGCCACCTCAGTGTATTCACACAACACAGCACGGGAAATCCATCCCATTAAGTAATGACCTTTTTGGTCATACCAATTAACTTGATCATCTATCGACAGTCCATTTAGAAACTATCAAGAATGCACATTTCCCAGCACAGACAGTGAAACATAAAGCAGGACCTTATCACGCCCCCCCAACCCGCTGCCAGCCTGGCATCGCTTCTGCATCCCAGGTTTGCTCCACCTCTGCTCCAAGTTCCGCCATCCCAGCACACATTTTGCTGGAGTTCCGTTTTAATTGTTTAATTTCCCAAATTCTTACATTTAACAAGGTGCTAAGCCATCCCAACTCCAAAGGGAATGTGGTTCAAAGACCCAAGCAGGAAATGAGAGCAGGGAAGTCAGTCAGAATAAGGGAAAGGGCCACAGCAGACTGAGCACAATAGCTCCACACGCTAGATTTTCCTTCTCCCACCAATTTGGGCTGAGAGCAATCTCTGGGGATGCTCACATTTCATTAACACAGCTTTAATATTAAAGACCTGTCTGCAAGAAATCCATGAGAGATCTTGAAAAAAAATTAAAACATTAAAAAAGAAGAAAGCATAGAATAAACCAGGTTATTCAATAGCTCAGCTGAATTTAATACAGCAGTAACAGGCAATTGCATTTAAAATGCAGATACAGATTTTTAAATAACTTCAGAACATCTGATATGAAAGTTTCAGTGGAGTACAGTAACTGCTTATCATAACCACCACAGAATATGTTTATTACCCATGGAGATAACACAGCTGTATCTGCTGGTCTTCTCAGATAAAGCAGGCCCATATCACAACAGCAGGATCCCATGGATTAAGAGCAGGAGAGGATCCGACTCAAACAGAGACACCAAAGGGCATCAGTGACATGAACGAAAACACATCCAAGGGAGAAGCACCACGACCGACACACAGCAAAGTGTCTTGACACCTGCAGACAGGAAAGTGTTAGATACGCTCAAACAAGGCTGATGACAAGTGTTTGGGCTCTCCCAGGGAATTTCTCTTCTCAGCAGCTGCAACTCTAGCAGGTATCTACCCTCCTGGAAGTAAACACTGACCAGCTCTTCCCCTTCCTACGAAAGCTCTGTTACTCCTCAGAATCAGGAAAATTCAATGGTGTTTCAAGGATGACTTCAGCATACCAGTGAAAGTCAGACAAACTAGAAGGAGCTCTTCAGTCCTTCCCCCCCATGTCTGGTGTGGGGTTTAGCATCTCTAGAAGGGCTCATGGAAACACAGCTCAACTCTGCTTTTTATGAAGACGGCAGAATGAGTTTTAACAACTGTGGAGCCTCTCACCAAGAAGCCGTTAAGTCAGAAAAGCATAAGCAGCGCTTGGAGGTCACTTACTCATGGGATTTTAATAAACGCAAGAAGGATACTTAGAGTAACGGTGGTGTTCTTATGTTTACAGTGTGTAACAGCATCTTCTACCCAGCTGGAACAAACAGGGAAACTGAGGCAGAGACAGCAAATGACCAACACAAAGACAACAGAAAAAGCCAATGTCACAGCAGCTCCAAGTGCTGTGCTTGGAAAATGCTTTCCCAGTAAGACAGGAAAGCAAAACAGCTACCAAGTCCTGTGACGTGAATGCTGACGTAACCATAAAACAACAGCACGTTTTAAAACATAAAAGACTTCAAAAATAAAATAAACAAGTGGATACAAGGACTTGAAACCGTGATTTCCTGCAGTTTTGTGTCTTGTGACTGGATTACCCTGTCCTACCCGAACAAGGTGCAAGCTCTGTTCCAAGCTCTCCCTGCAGTTGAGGCACTTCACGTTTCTCCCCCAGGGTGGGTTTTCCAGTGCCTCTCCTTCAGTCTGTGCAGAAACTGCATTTCTCTCCTCTACTTGATCACTTAATTTCAAAAACTCTGAATTCTCCATATCCACACTAGCTATGACTGACCAGCAGGCCCAAAAATTATTTGGAAAAGGAAAGGGAGATGGACAGACAACCAGACAGCATGACTACGTAAGTCTCTTTTCCTTAGAAAACCAAGCTAAAAATACTGCAGACAAGTGGGTCCAGTTCTTCTCCAAAAGAAATTGCACCAGAGTTGATTTTGGCCCAACATGCACTTGGCAAATACTGATAACAAGGATTTACCATATCCCCTCTAGTATTACAGCTGACTATAAAGCAAACATTTGCTTCCTACAGATAACAAAATGACTATGATCGCTGCGGGTTTGTAAAGGTTAGGGTTTCTGCCATCACCCAAGGTAGGCTTATAATTCTCAGTGTCCAAGCAGAAAATCCCCTACGTGCAACACTGGCCTCAGTTTTCCCTTAGGTACCCACTCACCTCACGCAGAGATACAGTTTGGGATGGATTCCAGCAACAAATTACAATCAGATTAAATATTAATTCCCATCTTAATTATATAACCGTGACTAGGCTTAATGGCCAGGCAGCCATTTAAACAGGAGAGGAGCGTGTAAATCGTGCAAGCAGCGTCTCTTACACTGCAAATGCCCGGACTGGTTCACAAGCACTTGGATTTTTCCCTGGGAGAAGAGCCAGCCTTTGGGAAGGCAGCTCCAAGAGAGGTAGAGTTCAAATCACCTGGCAAGCAAAACGGTATCAGGAATCACAAATTCGTGAGCCAACATGGGACAACGCAGCACCCTGCCCTCAGGACAGCTGTACACTACAGTGACAAAGATCATATACGTACTGAATACTCATTGACAGATTTTATCCTCTCAACACCTTTGACAAAGAGAAGTGTGCAGCATCTCTATTTTTGCCTAAAGATGCGCCCTGGTGACACCAGAGCAGATGAAGCAACTGGCCCAAGATCACAGCGGGCTCTCAAGCGAGATGTCCCGTATGCCACGGCAACACCCAGCCCACCCCAACAGTTCCCAAACGCAGGTGGCTCTGGTGCCCCCGATGTACAGAGACCTGTGTCGTACCACAGAAGCTGCCTCCAGCTCCAAATCAGGCTGCAAGCACGCATGCAGGGAGAATCGTCTCCCTTCTTCCCCAGGGAAAGGCAGATTGCCAAACATTTTCTTTGTAAATTATTACTTGCGCCACTCTGAAGCAGCTCACGTACCATCAGCGATACACCCACCCCGCGTGGGGCCCCCTGCAACAGATCAAACTTTCTACAGCTGCCCGGAGAAAGTCTGCTGCAGAAAGGGGGGAGACATCAGAAAATTAGATGGTTCTGCTTCACTTTGGACTTCAAGGTAGTGAAAGGAGAGGGCACAAAAAAAGAAAAAGAGAAGGAAAAAGCTAGGGAAAACAGGGAAAACAAAAACGGAACCAAGCCTGAGCCGTTTCTCCTTCAGCCTCGCACACCAGAAAAGAAACAGGGTAACGCCAGCAGAAACATTCCTCACTTTTGAGCAGTCTTTGCCATCAGGGCTTGGAGACTTGGCTGTCATGACAGCCACAGCACAACGGCAGCAAGCTCCCACGCGAGAAACCTGACACTGGAAACATGACACAGGCAAAACCTCGCTAACGTGGTGTGCACGAGTGTTTGGCACTATCAGTGCCCCCCATTTTTTGGGGACTGTAAGAAATACCCCTTCCCTGCACCGCTCATCCTGCCTCCTTGCAACCCAGCCCTCGGACAGGCAACACTGCAACACCACAGTCAGGAGGGCAAGCGGATCTGCATGCAGGTGACGTCCTGCGAAGCGCAGGCGAGCGCAGCAGCAGAGACGCGCGATCCCCAAACAATGGCAACACTGACTTCCCCAGGCAAAGGCACTAACTGCACGCAGCAGGCTGCGGGGTTACGCCGCCAAGACGAATGTGACAGGAAGGATAAAACAAATCAGAACTAAAGTTAGGTGATGTCAAAAAAGGAAATCGGTTCTGCAGCAAGAGGACTTGACCACAAATCCAAATGACATAAACCCAGATGGATTTCAATTGATCGTTCGGATGGAAAGCTCAGCCCACTTCCCACCGACACGTCCCCTGTAGAAAGCCCCAAGGAAAGCAACCAGCACAAACCCCTTGCCAGAGTCAACTGAAGAGGGGTTGTTTTGTTGTTTTTTTTTCTTAAACTCTGTCCTGCTACTGCAGGGAAAACAGTCTCGAAGTAGGACAGGCAGACGGCTTTCAAAACACTGGATCACATCCCCAGCTAGTGTAAACCAGCACGGCTTCCATCAAATCCACAGAGGGGGAAAGGCTTTGCAGTCTACTTCTCTCCTAAGTATTTCATACGCAGCGAGGCTTGAACTTTGGATCAAAACACGTGGGTTTTGGGATCAAATGCAGACTTTCCCAAAACCGTTTCAACCCTCTGCCAAATTAATTTCAGATTGAAACAAGTCCATGTTTTTCTTTTCAGAATCAAACCCACCTGTTGGAAAGCACATCCGTGTGTACCGAGCGGCACATCCCAGACTGCGCGGAAGCACTCACTACCTCTACACAATACGTGGCCCATTGTTAGAAAACAAACAGAAACAATTTTCACTAGTTGCCTAATTGCTTGCAAAAAAAGCAGAGAGGCCACAACTGCAAATTCCCGCAAAGCATTTCAAGTTTTCTTGTTGAAGGGGATTTGAAAAACAACATCCACTCCAGCACCCCCCTTTTCTCTTTTTTTTTTGTAAATCATTGTTCTCCACTACAAGCCTGGGGATCCAATTAGCTGTTTACTCAAACACTTAGGAGATGCAGCTCCCCCCCACCCCAGCTAACCCATTCGTCTGCTGGTGGGGTCACAGACTGCCATCCATCTAGAAAAACCCACACGCACTGACGACAATGGGCCATTTACATGGACCGTTACTCATTTTTACACACAGCCACCGTAACGCTGCACCTATATCAAATGATAACCTACCCCTACGGGAGCTCACAATGTTCTGAAAAAAAAAAGAAAGAAAAGAAAAACAATGCTGCAGCCGTCCACCACACTGTATTCTCCCCCAAAAGGCTATTTTTGAAGCCATAAAGACTAAACATCCTTTGTGCTGTTATTCCGTTCTGCCGAACCTGAATGCATCATAAAAAGGGATAAAAATGTACAATGACATAGGGATGGCTCCTCCACCGCAATCTCCCATTTAGGAGGCTCTTTTAAACGAGAGCAACTCCAGGGCACATAGGCGGCTCACATTTTTCGGTGCAGCTCCACCAGCCTACACCTTTCCAACCCCTTCTCGGGGACGCAGACAAAAGCTTTTGCGGGTCTGCGCACGCACGGGGAACGAACCACGCACCCCAAGGTCCGCAGGTCCAACGACCCTCGACACAAACTTCGACGGCAAATGCAAAAAGTCGGCAAGCGCGACAGGCGTACGTGTACCCGCGCACCGAGCCGTTTGCGTAACCGTTGCAAAACACGGGCGCGAGGAGCACAGCTACTCCTGGGTCGCCTCCTTGACCAACGGGACATCTGCCCACCCACGCGTCCTGTGCTGGTGGGAGCTGGGCGAGGGGCGGCCATCCCCACCATGGCCCTGCCAGACACCTGGGCCTGCTCCGGGCCAGCCCCACGCTGGACAAGCACTTTGTCCCCGGGCCGGCCTGGCGCAGCGGCTGTCCCTCCAGAGGAAACTTGCCGCTGGCAAGGCAGAGGCCCGGGGGTCGCTGCTGCTGGCCCGCTCCCCCCCGCCTAGTCCGGCCCTCTGAGAGGGGCTCCCCACGGGGGACACCCTGTGTCACCCCCAAAAGGTGACCCCAAAGGAGGCCCAGACGTGGGTTGAGGCCACAAATGTGGACATCGCCCGACTCAAGGGGACAAAAAGCATCCGGGGGAGAGAAGGGGATGGGGGGGGGGGGGGTGTGAAAAATGGCCACGCGGGATGGGGGAAGCGGCCACTGAGGGGGGCAGAGGCCACTAAAGGGGGAGAGAGGGCTGCTACCGGGGGGGGCGAGAAACGGCGCGGGAGAGGGTCCCGACCGGGGAGCGCATCCCCACGGGGAGCCGGCCGCTGCCCATGGCCGAGCGGGGCGCGGTGTAAGGGCAGGTGGCGCCGCGGCCCCACGCGCGACCGCCCGTGGACTCGGGGGCACGGACCGTCCGTGGGCTCGGGGGCACGGACCGCCCCCACCCCCTCCTCCCTCACCCACCTTGCACGGCCAGGACGGCGAGGGCGGAGAAGCAGAGACAAAGCAGGTCCTCCAGCGCCATGTAAGCCCCGCCGGGCGCCGGGAGCAGGGGCCGCCGCGGTCGCATCTAAGAGGGGAGCGCGCTCTCCCGCCGCCCCACCGCCATCTTGTGCGAGCGCCCCAGCCCCAGCCCCGCGCTGCCCGCCGGCGCCGCCGGGCCCCGCTGCCGGGGGCGGGGGCGGCCCTGGCCTGCCGCTGCTCCGCCTTTGTCAGCGGGTTCGCCGCCGAGCCGAGGGGGGCTCCTCCCGCCCGCCTCGACAGCGGCGGGACCAACAGGTTGCTGCCAGCCCGCGGCGGGGGGAGCGGCCCCGTTTCCTGAGGGGGGGAGAGCGGGGCCGGGCTGCCGCGGCAGGTGCGGGGCTCCTCCGCCGGGCCGGCAGCTCCCCAGGCTGGCAAACGGGGGGTTATAAACATTTTATGTGCTTTTTTATTAATTTTTTTCCCCCTTCTCTTTAGGTGTTTTTTTTTTTTTTCCTTTTTGCCGCAGGTGAGTGTGGAGGACACCGCGCTGCCGCCAGCCGTCGTCTTCCCCCTCATGGTGCCCGGGGAGGGGGACACACACACCTCTGCCAGCCCCTCTGTCCCGTCAGGGCTGCGGGAGCCCCCCGCGGCGTCCACCGGCCGCGTTCCGCTGACAGGCGGACAGGCACGAGGTGCCCGGCAGCTCGCACCGCCACAGCCGGCCGAGGGCTGGCGGCTGCCCGAGGGCTGGCGGCTGCCCGAGGGGTGATGGCCGCCCTCCCGCAGGCCTTGGTGTCGGCGGGCGCAGGCCCGTGTCTGTGGGGAGGAGGTGGGGCGGCAGCCTGGCTGGGCCGCAGAGGCAAACAGGCACCAGTGACCATATCCCCGTGGGTTTGCAGTCCCGCTGGGGCCCATTTCAAAGCACAACTCCTTCAGGTGTATATCGTTCATTGGGCTTTTCGGGCATCAGTCCAGCCTATGCTTCTCGTCTGTGTTTAAAATAAAGCAAATAAAATACATGGCGCAGCCTGTCCACGCCCCGTCACTGTGGAGAGAGGCAGGACCCATCTGCCAAGCAGTGGAAATAAGACAGGGAGCTGAAGGGTGCTGAAAGAAGGAGACCGCGGCCGCAGCCTCCCCAGCTTGGCTGGGTCCCAGACACAAAGTCGGGCTGCGTGTCTGCATGTAAAGCCGCAGGTGCAGGTTTAGTCCTAAGGGCAAATGACACCAAGCCCTTCTTTTGGCAGTGGCGGCTGGCGCCAAGCAGAAGGGCAGCCGCATCCGGAGTGGGTAGGAGGGAGTCTGCTTGGCCCCCGAAAGGAGAAGAGGCTGCCCGGCATACCGGGATGTTTTATCACAGCAGTGTGGAATGCAGAGAGGGCTCCAGCTATGCAGAATATGAAAAAAGAAACCTTTTTAATCCAGACCCTCCTATTTATTAGCTTGTATAATGAACTATAAAAACTTAAATGAAACCAGAAAGGCTGCGTGGTGGGAACAGGTTTCCTGTGCGTACGAGTTATGCAACTGTGAGTTAGTACTTGGCACTGTCAGCGCAGACAAGCCCTGGGATCCAGCAGCCCCCCGCCCCAGACAGAGACATGCAGGGAGGCTCTGCCGAGCATCAGGGCCCACCCGCTGCGCACCTCACTGGGAAGGAGGGGGGTAATAAGGCCACAGCAAATCCACCGACCCTATTCCTGCACCATCCATACACTTACCTCCCTGCGGGAAGAAAAGGGGCTACTAACAGCCATGCTCCCTTCTGCATTACTCCAGCGTGGAACTAAAGATTAACAACCTCCACAAACCCTCATTTCTCTCTGAGCCTTTCCCACCTGCTCCTCTCTGTGTGAGGTGGTTTTAAAGGTGCTGTCAAATTGCTTTAACGAGGCTGTAGAGGAATGTCTCCTCATTGTGTCTGCCAGTGGCTTGCTCTTAGACACACCCCTGCCTTTTTTTCCTCAAATCCTGGACATTTCTCCCTCTCCTTAAGCAAGGAAACCTTTACCTAAAAGTCAGGCAAGTCTGGCATAATATAAGTAATGAAAACTGCTACTGGTCTGCAAAATACTGCACACTGACTAACGGCACCTGCCTGTGTTAAGGCATTGAGCCACTCCCTGCCAACAGGTCCAGGTCAGAAGCAGGCACTAGCCTAGAAATCAAAAGGCCCAGGACTAATTCTTTGCTCCCTACCCGACACTACAGTGTTACTCGATTCCGCCGTGGCACCTCTTCGTCTTCCTGCATGTCAGTGGGAACAGGAATCAAACCAGCATTTTGACAAACACAAGCTTGCAACAGATATATTCCTTGAATACCTATCCCTGGGAAAAGAAAAAAAAAAAGACTTAGCAAAAGCCCCTGAACTGTGGAAGCGCCAGTAACGTGGCCCAGAGCACCAGCTCCTTTCACACTGACAACACACGTACTCTGCGAGGGTAACACCAAGTCCCCACCGCCCACCCCTCTCGCGCTTATCGGCACACACGGAGCTCGCGACAACCAACGTTTCCGCAGGGCGACTCCTTCACAACTTAAGCCAACGCTGGCTGGCGCGTGCGTTCGCGGGAGCCGGTCCTGTGGACGCAGGGAGGTGTTCCTGGTGTCACACCTCCCGGGTAGGCACCAGCTGCTCCAGCCGCCCGCCGGGCGCGAGCTGACTTCTTGCAGCGCTGGAGAAAGAGCCACTTTGTAGATTCGGGGAAGATGGGATAACTCCCTGGCTGTAAGTCCATAAAGAACGAAGTGACAGCAGACCTGTGCCAACAGAAGGGACATTCCTTCCCCAGATAATGGCATTTCTGCCCCAATACTTACAGCAAGCAAAAGCCCCCACTTATGTGCTGCAGACTCCCCAATGTTCCCCTCCCTGTCGGCGAGGAGTTTCTTTCTACCTTTCAATACTTGCAAACCTCTGGTACTTGGAGCTGAGAAAGTGTGAATGGCAAAGAGAAGCAGCAGCAAGTGGCAGGTTTTTGTAGTTCAGCCTCTTGTTCCCCCTTCGGGAGACATTATTTCTGTGCTCAAAAAAAAAATCTTTGGTGAGTCAGGTATATGGACAGTATATCGTACACAACTCTTGGTTTGTATAAGATCCCAGCAATGAAGAGATCATTAGGGAAATCCAGCAAAAGCTGCTCTAAATTTATCTAACTCAGCAGGAGTTTTCCCATGCAGCCAGCCTGTAGCCAAGGGGGGATCCATGCTTTTGAAAGGTTGGCATAGATGCAAGAGGCCTCGCAGCACAGCAGCATGAATTACGGAGGTTTCTGAACCAGAATTTCTCCAAACCCACGCTAGGCAGCCCATGTCCACTCCAGCTGGCAGCTGCAGGATTCAGACTACCGAGATCCAGTTGTGCAAAACACTAAACAAATGCAGGTAAAGAACAATGCTTGCTCCCAAAAAAGACCCCCAAAAAATAAAGGAAACCCGAAGAATAAGGAAAAGCCATTTCACAGAGGAAGCACTGAGGAACGAGGAGATTCACAGCACATTGCATGTTTTTGTTAAAAAGGCAGCACAGTATTATCCCCGTTCTAGGTTCAGTCTGAATCCTACCGCTGAAAATGCTCTCTGGCCGCCTCCGGGGGTTGGGGTTCAGAGCATCGAGAAGTTGTGGTCCAGGGTCAGAGCACTTAAAGCAAATGAAAGAAATGGAAGTTAATTCAAAGTTGAAGGAGATAGCAATTTAAAGCTATTTTAAAAATTACAATGAGGATGTTCTTATTCCAGGCGAAGGTTGCTTTATATGCTTTTAGTTTAATCTACTTCACACTAAAGAGGACTTTTTCAATTTGGATTAGGCACTTTCTTTGCAGACTGAGCATGCTCCCTCCGAGCACTGATCAGGAACAGCCGCTCAGACACAAATCCCCATGCTGCCAGACCCTATAGCTCTGAAGTTAGAGCACGGTGAAGCCTTTGTAGATGCACTTGTTCAAAAGCGCTTTCCTTCTCAGCGAAAGCATCCCCCCGGGGGTTAGTGCCCTCCAGTTTGGCAGATGTGACGTGCTGCCCACAGCTACTCGGCCCCCATCTCGCAGGGGTCTGCCTGAGACGTGTTTGGGACCATGCTGAGGTTCTTTCTCTCCCAAGCAGGATTAAACGTCCCAGCCTCAAATACAGCCTTGCTCTGGTTTCTGACCATCTCTGACTCCAGATGGGTCTGAACACTGAGGTTGACATTTTATGACGGATTTAAGCTGCTCTAATTACCGGAAGAGTTGGCTGCTCTTTCCTTTGTGATGGCATTAGTGCTTGAATGAGCCCAGAGCTGGACAGAGGAAAGGATGATGGTGCTGAAAACTTAATTGGCAACAACAATAGCAACAAAATCAGTCCCCTGCTCCAGCTCTCCGTGCAATCACCCAAGAGTTAGTGCCAGCACAAGGAAAGCAATGGGAATATACAGACGGAGGCACGAGGAAGCTTTCAACGGCAGCACGAAGCTGGATCAGCTCAACCTCATTGCAAAACTGCAACCTCGGTCTTCCCAGAAAAGGAGTCTCCCAGGGACCTTTACCACCAGGAACTCGCTTCGTTGCCAGACTTCTTCTGGTCTGGCAGCAACTTCGGCGCTAGAGGGAACGTTGACTTCCAGACGAGAAAAGTGACGGTAGCCTCCTGTTCTGTATGTGCGAGCAATGCCAAACAGGAGCAGCTGGTTGCACATAATAACATGCATTGTGTAAGTGAGCAACACAATAAGCAATTTGCTCGACAACCCAGGGACATCAGGACAATTCTGTATCACAGAGAAGAAAGAAAAGACGAAAAAAACATGTGATGACCAAACCCTAAGGGACCCTCAGTATACTACACATTCGTTTCATTATGCTTGCTCTTATAAATATTTATTACACAGCCTATCTCATCATTCTTCCAGGAATGGGTGTTGTGTTATTGTTATACCCAGGGAGGGCTTTCCCTCTTCCTCTGGTCCTGCTGCAGGCGGTCGGCAGTTGCCAAAGATGGATAGGGAGCGGGAGTGTGACATTAACTATGGAAAATGCTACTTAAAATGGAGCTCAGGGGCAGATATTGGCAGGTGCATTGTTAGGAGAAAAACGAATGGAAGAGAAAAAGACAGCAAGTAATGAGATTCGGAAGCTTGTATTTAAAATATGTTCATGGCAAAAGGGATTTCTGCAAACAAGGGCCCTGGCCCTACAGCCGGAGACGCGAGTAAGCAGGGACTCTCGCACCCTGCAGAAACCTGCACGGATCCAGGACGGGGGAATTTTGATTGAGATGAGTGCCAGGCTGTGCAACAGCAGTGAGGCTAAGTGTGTTCTGAGTGTCATCATCCTCTGTCTGTCTACACACGGAAAGCTATCGTGTTAATGGAAGGTAAACAAATTCTAGCATTTGTAAAGCTTTGCACATAACACTTGGAGTGGTTTTTTTTTTTTTGTCTCTTTGATTTGTATCGCTACCTGGCCGTCCCCTGTGCCCTGTTCCTTGCTCTTACTGGGACTTGTCAGCCAAGTGAGGCTTTGCAAAATCAAATGCTAACTTGCCTTACACAGAGACACATCGGCTGATTCGTTATTCGAGACGAGTCACTTGGCTTGGGTTACTGAAGGTCTGATTTAGAAAAACATGCTGAGACAATCCAGGCTGGGTAGATTTTAGATGAAATGAATCTGTTTCATTTAAGTTAGCCTCCCTTGCTGTCACGTGAATCTTTTTTGTGTGTATTTGTTAACCAGCTTGTTCACCATCAGCTATAATCAAATAAAGACCCACTAGAAACATCTCGACGTGTTATAGAGCTGTTGCATAAGAACATCACTGTCTTGTAAACATGCATGACTATGAAAAGTAATATTTGCTCATAAACGACATCTGTGGACTTCTCCTTACAGCAGTTACCAAGTACCAATAAAAGTTTTGATCCCTAAATAGTCTAAATTTTATACGCTGCTACGGTACCTACTAACTAAGGCTGGTTTTAGGCATAAAGAACACATGTAACATCAAGGAATACTGCGCAGTCGGGGCTGCCTTCAGAAACACCCGTCAGGCTCCTTTGTAGTGGGAAATGCGTTCACGTGCCAAAAACAAGGGTCTGTTCCGAAGTTTTATGAGATGTACAGAGCTGGCTATAAAATGCCATGCTAGAAGCGAAACAGCCAAAGCAGGGAAGCTGCCTGGTGCACATCATCATGCCACCCTCTTGTGGCTAACCCCAGAAAATATAGCGGTGTGCACCCAAGGACAAATGCCACCGGGTTATTTTCGGAGTGCCTTGCTCCGCGCTGATGAGCACGCTGCGTGTGCAAGCAGCAAGGTCCACCTTTTAGCTTGGTGTCAGCTGAAGCTAGCTTAGGAGCAAAAGGCAAGGTTTGAATAAAACCATCCCTGGAAACTTTGGGATCTGGAGCTGATCTGAGAATGGGATTTCATTCCAGTCCAACATGCTGAAGGTCTGCAGATGTTCATGGTGGACAGATGTTTGACTTCTATGTCTCTGGCTATGTCTCTGTCTCTGCTCAGAAGCTGGGACCATATACCTGCCTCCTGAGATAGTTTTAGCTATAAAATCCTGTCCTTTGCTAATACTTTGCACAGAGCGGGAGAACCTGATGCTTTCATGCATTTCTATTCCTGCATCGAGAACCCCTTTACCTTCCGGAGAGCCCCACAGATGGGCACCATGAAGGTGGCTGGGCAGCTCTCACACCCCCCGCTACATAAAGAGTTTCAATGCTGTTACTCAGAAATGGGCAGTTTGCACCCAAAGCAGATGCTGGCTTTCACAGCGTCCTCAGTGCCCTGGTTGTATAATGCAGGCTATTCCCGTCCATCAGACAGTTCTGCAAACCTAAATAGATGATGTATTTATTTATGGATTACTGACCACAAGAAAGAGCAGCTTTGCACTATTGTCAACCTTACAGCATTCGGTCTGCTATAAATAATGCATCATTGTTCGGTGTTGGTTTATGGTTTAAGTTCCAATGAGCACCGCGAACCAGCAGACTCAGCAAAGATGAAGGCAGCACGGGGTATTAGTAAGAGAAATAGTACCATCTGACGAAGAGTATTAGAAAAACAAAGCAAAAATGTAATGTTCTCAGAGTTGTTTAATGTCAACTCAGCAGCCAAAGACCCGCTTTTATCTCTAATTGAGAATCACACAAATCTATGATTATCCTCTGATTTTCACTCTGCTTTCTCCCAATTGTGAGCTAATTCGATTTCAGATAAACACTAATTAACACAAGAGGTCAGCGCCGTGGCCAGCAGGCACTGTTGCAACGTGGCATTCAAACACACCGAGAGATCAAAAGAGCCTCCGCTGCTTCCTTTGAACTACCCAATTAAAATTTTCACAAATAAAGCTATTGTTTTACATCTGCTTCATCCAGGGGGGAGAGAGGGCAGAGAGCTAAGAGATCATTGCCTCTAATTGGGCTGTTTTCCCTCTCTTCTTACAGGTTTCCTCCGTGTGGGTTTTTCTCCGGCCCGGTAGAAGAAAAGGTTGTCCAGACCGTTTGCGATGCAGCTATGGCACTGCAAGGCTACAGCAGGCTGAAAGCAAAGCCGTGGGGAATCTGATTTCCCTCTCGTGAGCAAAACGGGCATCAATGCCTTTCTTGGAAAGTTTGATTGATAGCCCTTGAGAAGGACTCATAAAACGTGTCTCTGGCTGTTTAGGCAATTCCCTTTTGAAGATGAAGGAGAATATTAGATTAATCCAACTGCTATAATAGCATTATCTCCCGCTTTTAAAGAAAACATATTTTATGGCGTCCGTACTCTAACGGAAACAACCTGCGGCTGCACAAGCTCTGGGCTTGCTTCCTGCTAAAGGTGCTGCGGGCTCCTCGGAAGGGGTTTTCATCCGGCTTCTGGGGAACCGGTGGGTATCAGACTTGTGCCACCGTCCCACGTGGACCGCTTGTGGGCAACAGAGAAACCAAGGCTGGGCCGGACCGCGGGGTCTGAATTCCACTCTTAGCCATTGGGGAGCTCACTTAAACTCGGGATTAAGGCAAATTAGCAGGAGCGTAGGGAGAAGGCTGCACGGCAGCTGTCTGGGCTGCACAGATAGGGAACATCAATCTTGAGAGCTGTCAGCCCAGAGCATTCTGGAAAAAACTAGATGGAAACACAGGTCGAGTGTCTGGTGTTATTCGCCTGGTAAAGGTTTAGTAAGCCTCAACGCCGGGAAGCAGATGGGTGCATCCCTGCAAGAACACACTGCAATGTATATCCCACGGGGGGTGCATTCAGCCACAATAAAATCCCCACTACCACGATCCAGTATCCAGAAACATCACCAGAGGAGAAATAGTCTCGCTGGGAAGGGAATTGTGGAGCGGGTATGTCTCGGATGGGGCACATCAACTTACCTCCGCATCAGCCCGCTCTGTTTGCTCGTCCTGGTCTGCTCGTTGCCAGCGCCCTGGGGAACAAGGCAGAAAAAAATCAAGATAGCAACCGCAAAGGAGATCAGGCCGTGGCTTGTGCTCACTAACGGCTTAAACTCACCTTCTTTTGTTGGTGCCAAAGGATGAAAGAAGACCAGGACTCCCCAAAACCAGAGCGGAGGCTGTGAGTTTGTGCAATTCAGCTCCTCGCCTGGCCCTGAAGCTGCGATGAGCTTTGCCCGGCTGCCAGGTCTCGGGGCAGAGCCGGAGCGGCTGTACCGCACCTCCCTTTTGCACTGAGCCCCAGCAAGCCCCAGGCTTCACGATATTTGAGCGGTGCCTGGCTTGGCAGGTCTAGCTTCTCACCTCGCACCTTGTACTGTTTTTTGGGTTGCACCTTCTGCAGCTCCACTCTCGAACCCTGATTCACCAGCTGAGCCGGTCTGACCCTCCGACGAAGAAGCTGCGTTACCTTAAAATACGCGGTTTCCCTGTAACGTACTCCTGGATGCTGCAAACAGTACATTGCTTGTCCCAGGATTTAATCAGATTAATTAAGCTGCACTTGTATTAATTTAAATTACAAGTATCTGAGGGCTCAGCCAAATCAAGTGATTTATGGGCCATATCAATCTAATTAATACCACCAACTCTTAAAATAAAAACCTAATAAATGAGTTTATTATACAGACATAAGATCGACTTATTAGCTTTGGGTCTCTAGTGACATGGCCGCTTTGATGGAGGTTTTATATCCTTGCTGGGAAAAGGTCTTTTTTTTTTTTTTTTTTGCTTTCCCACTTGCTGTATTTTTTAAAAGTCTCTTCTACAGGGCAGGGGGAGGGAGCAACAACACAAGCTCAACTTATCAAAACACTCGCCAAGCCAAGAGGTCCCCGAAGTCTCGCCGTTCACAAATTGTGTGGGTTTTCTAACTGCAAGTGCCCACAGGAGAATAGTTTATCTGGCTTCTTGCAGGCAGAACCTGCTCTGCTCGGCGCGTTACGCGGTCTGAAGCAGTAGTTAGCCGGGGGATGGGAGTGGAAAAGGAATAGGAAGAGAATTAAAAGCTGCTCAGAAGCAAATCTGCGGCAAAGCGTGCCGTTCGCAGGAAGGAGCCGGGCTGGGGTGGGAAGTGCCTCTGTGCCACTCAGCAGGGTGGCTTTGTCGGGCTGAGTGATGGGTGCCATCTGCAGCAGCTGGAAAGCCAAAGGGCCCTAAAATGTCGCTTGCAGAGGGACAACTTAAAGATGCAAAAGCTGCCCTTTGTCACCGCGGCGTGGGGTTTCCAAATTTATTGGGAGGAAAAAAATAGTAAAAAAAAAAAAAAAGTGTTTTTCTGCAGAGAAGCCAAACGCCACGGTGAAGCTAATTACAGAGAGTACAGGAGACACCCCTAATCCACAGCCCGGGTGAAATGAAATGCAGAGCTAAAGGAGGAGGGAGAGCCACGCTCGCCCCTGCCGATACCCGTCCCCCAGCCCGCCGGCTGCTCTCCCCATCGTCGCCCTTGGCAGCTCGGCTCTGTGTTGACTGGCTTTTCAGTGAGATGCTTTTGCTTCAGTCCTGGAGTTCACGCTCGATTTCCCCAGCTGTAAGATTGTTTCCCTTGCGTTGCAAATCCCCCCTCGGAGCAAACAGCCACGCGAGAGCCGCGCCTTGGAAAAAGGAGCAGGCTCCATCTCTTCACCCTCTGCTTACAAAATAAGTTCTTCAAACGCGTTTGTCTTATTGTGTTCAGGATAACGACCTTCTCCAGCTAAGAAAAGGGAAGGAACTGGGAGGGCTTTCTAGGGGAGAAAATGGGGCAATTTATGGAATAATTACATAAAGACAACACCATCCTGTGTGTCTGTCGCCGTGATTTATTATAGTTACACAGAAAATTGGCTGATTGGACCATAAAAGACGGCTGCAGGCAAACCCGAACCCCTTTGCTTTCCTGTTTCCCACTCCACACACACAAAAGCCAATGAATTAACTCAGCGACGTTTGTAACACGCTTGGAGAAATGATCCATCTTTGCTATTTTACAGGAGTCTGCCAGAGCAAAGGTGCTGTAAGGAGCAGTTTATCGGCCGCGGCCACATTTACTATTCCTGCTGCAAAGCCGCGGGCTGGCTGCTTACCCGGGAAACCTCTGCGAACCCCACCGCCGCCTCTGCTGATGTATGTCAGGGTTGGGGGGTACGTTACTCCATTCCTGCCAGCGTTAGGTAGATTATTTCAAGGATTTTTTGCAGTAACCCCTGCCTCCCCCCTCTGGCTTTACACTTTCTATGTGCCCCCGCTATTATACACCTTCTTTCCATTCGCTGCCCCCAATTATCATTTTGCATTCGTCTACATCCAGCTGCATTTGCCATTTACCAGCTCATTCGGCTAAAAGATCCTGATCCCTTTTGTATCAGCTCAGGTGGCTTCTACTGCTTTCCACACACCACGCTCGAGTCATTTATATTTATGCTAAAAAAGAAAAGCATTTAGCCACCAAAGGCACCGACAGCTGAAGGAGGGGGGACTCTGGTTAGGAGGGGACCAGACAGGAGGAAACCTAAACTTCCAGCTCCAAGGGGGACAGGATTTGGGCATTTTCATTCCTCTTCAAAGCTCAGGACTGTCGGTCATTCGGGGCTGGGAATTCATTCCTTCCAGAGATGTTTCATCATGGGAAAAACTTCCCCGTGGTTCCTTTGTGCAACTGCGGTTCGACAGCTCTGCCAGGTCCATGCCACCACTTACCGAAATCTTTTTTAGCAGCCCCCAGCTCGTACCGAAACAGCCTCTCTGCTCCAACAGCGTGTCTCCAGAGGAAGCTACGAGCTCCCATCTTCCTTCGTTTAAACCCTCAGCAACAGCTTGTAAAACTTTATCCCCTTGCTCCGTGGGCAGCCCGCCGTGTATCCCACCCGTGGGGCCCCGGAGCAGCCTCCCTTCGAAGGACGGGGCACGACGGCGTGGAAAGCAGGAGGTTACCGTGGGACTTGGGAAAGAGGGATGATCCTTAACTCTACCGCAGCCCACCACGGAGCCGGGCGAGTCTGAAGGTCCCCGTGTCCTTCGGCTTCCCGCTGGCCAAGGGCAGCCGAGCACGACCGTTCGCAGGGTGAAGCCCCTCGGGTCGGTGCGGGTCGTGTATCACAGCGGTACCTGGAACAGGGAGGCTAAAAATAAGCTGGAAGGCAGAACAGCGACAGCGTATGGAAAAAACAAGCCACGGGATGATTTACAGATGAGCAAGCTCCCTGCAAAGCCCGGCAGGGAGGGTTACACCTTACGCTTTCCAAAACACACACTCCTCTCCAATCGTTCCTGCTCACCGGTTGTTAACCTACTGCTCACCTTGCTGCAAGCAGTATTAGTTGTTGCTTCAGGCCGTGGGTTGAAGATCACCAGCTTCTATTAATAAAAAGAGTAGAAGAAACATTTCTTTTCGCTAAAACAGAAGGAGAACCCATCTTTATCCTTCCCGTCGGAGGAAAGTTTCTCGTGACCGCTGCAGAACAGACCTCAGGGACCATAATTTGTAACAATACGGCAGAATTACCTGTTTTATTTAAAAATGTGTGAGCTGGAAGAGGAAAGAATTTGAGGCACAAATAGATTTTATTAAAAATAATTATATCCAGGAAGAGCGGGGATAGGTTTTATCACAGCTGTGGTTCCAGGCAGCATTTCTGCATGTGGGCAGGGTCATTATAGCGGGTCTCTTGTAGAGAGATGTCTGCTGGATGTGTGGCGAGTTATCGCAGAGAAATTTTCAAATGAAAGCCTGAGCTAATCCAGGAACAGTGTTAAAAGGTGTAAAATGGCTGAATGGCACGGAAATGTTTAAATCTGTCCTTTGCTAAATGTTAATGGAGAAACCCTGCGTAATATAACCAGCCTCTGGCAGAAGAATCAGGTCTGGCCAATAAAAGGATTAGAAATGAAAACTAGTTTGTATAAAGATAAAAAGTAACTTTTAGTTCAGTGCCACTTCAAGCTGCATTGGAAATAGCTGGGTTTTTGTCTTGGACTTATATTAAAAAAGACCAAACATTTTATTTAGTGCAAGGTAATAGTCTGGCTGCAAAGAAAACTAAACCTCAGTGTAAATACAATGATAAAATTGGGATCATCAAAAACAATAATCATGAAAATCATGTCTGAAAGCAAAGACAGCCCAAGGGGCCGATGCTCTCCCAGCGACACAGTACGGGTTTCGGGAGCAAATCGTCCCGCCGGGATGTTTTGCACCCTGGGTTTTAGGGTCTGCAGTGATCTCAGGTGCGTTTGCACGTGCGTGGGGGCACGAAGCTGCTCCAGCCAGAACAGATGAGACAACCCAAGATGGAAAGGACACGGGGCTGGGACCCTTCCGGGGCTGGAGACGATGCTCTGCTGGGACGGAAAGGCTCCGGGAATGGGTTTATTGCCCAGGACCAGCAGCGGGGCCGGTGCTGCCTTTCCCAGTCCCGACGGACGCAATACCCAGCCGGAGCCCGTGGACAGCTGCGCTCGGGAGTGGAAATTCCTCCCGACCCCGAGAGCGCACAGCGGGGAAGAGCATAATCTCCGTGATTTACAGGCTGCGGCTCTAGTTTAAAACACATTAGACTCCAACTATTTAATTACTGGGCACTACCAAATCACAGAGACAGAGGAGTCAGTCACGTCTGCTAATGCCAACATTTATCATCCTATTTATCTACTCCAGCGTCTGAGACCCATATCGAATCACTTTCCTGTATTAGCTAATAACGTATGAGTTTATTCCTTGTACCTCTGGGCGGCCCTCAATGGATATTATAGCACTGCTGGCAGCACACATCCACCTAGGGATAGATAAACTGGTTTAGAGCATATAAAGAATTGTAATCATCAGCCAAAACTCAAATCCAAATCAAAGCCTTTTTCTCTGCCGCCTCCTGCCCCCAGACACTAATTCTCACCAGAGAGTAAATGCAGACAGTGCTCAGGCTCGCTGTCCAGCTGAAAGGCTGTAAGCCTCCTGATATTTCTGAGAAATCATTAAATATCAACATTTTATGGTTGCAGAAGGGCATAGAAAAATGAAGCGGCTGTCTGAGAGCTGGGGAGCGGGACAGGCTGCTCTCTGGGCAGCAGTTCGCATCCCTCCAGCAACGTGCCCCCGTCCTGCCCACCCCTGCGGGAGGGCAAAAATGAGCTGGTACAAGGATGGAGACAACGCCGGCTCCCGCAGGACTGCTAGACGCCACATCAGCCGCAAAATAGATTTAGTAGGTGAAGCAAATTTGGCCGTGGAAACATATTGGGTGTGGAAGAAACGTCGAGAGGAGAGTGAGAAACCGCCAGGCGATGGGCGAAGCCGCTCCTTGTGCTCAGCCTCTTCCCAGTAAAGTCCCAATAAATCCAGCGCGATCCTCCTCTGCCTGCTTTTCCCACTGAGAACGACAGGTCTTTCGTTTTGCTTGCTCATGCTGCTTTCAATAAGGAAAACAAGTTTAATTGCTGTATTTGGAAATTTTCAAGCAGTCTCATTTTCAGAAGAAATACTCGGCTTCGCACGAGTGTCTGTCCTCAAGCAGGGCATTAAGAAGGAAAAAAAGAGGCTTTCCCTCCTCCCAGAGAGTCATAAAAAAAGCACAATAAAGCAAATGTCCTTTTATTCCATGGCAGGTTTTTTTTTTGCTGGTGCCTTTTACTTCCACCACTATGATGGTTATCTCATTATTGCTTATATACTACATATATATGAGTGTGTGTGTGTGTGTGTATATATATATGTATATAAAAAATATCTGGTGGTTTATTATTAACCCCATCACCCTCCATCTAATTCTACTTGCCAGGCAGGTGATCCTGCCTTTGACACTGGTAACGCTTAGAAAACCCGACTACCCTGAGCTCTGACCGAGCGGTCGTTACTGAAAAGGCAGCTCGGTAACGAACAGAGCATTGCAGGGAAATTATCTCCGGATCTCACAAAGTCCTCTGGAAGAGTTCAGACACGAAGCTGTCTTAATTGATAGCGTGGCCACTTAGGGGAGCAGTATCCATAGAAACTCGGGGGCCTTGACAAGATGACAAACAACGCTGCGAGAGCCTAATAATAGCAGAAATAATGAGGTGTGGCCAAAAAAAACCAACAACAACAAGCGAGGCACCTTGCGGTATCGAATGGGTGGGCCCAGCCTAATGAAAGCCTGGCAGATAACGGTGACGGCTGGAGGAAGGCGAAGCACAGTTGGAGGATGGAAAAAAAGAGTCGCTGAAGCCGGATGGGATTTCTGTCCCGGGGAAAAGCCCTGTGACAGACGGTGCCATTGGGGACCTGGCTACGGGGCTCTGCTCTCTGTATACAGCCATAAATCGGGAGCAACATCACCGGGAGCACCTCGGGAGCGTGGCAATGCTAGCGCAGAAGCCTGGTCGTGTTTTGGAAGAGTCACCCCATAGTATGGCCCTGGGGACAACGCTTTGGCCGCCGGGGATGTCCAGCCAGGCTGGGACCCGGAGAGCCCTTGGGAACCGCGGCGGGTGGTCTCAGCCCCTTTTCAGAGCCCCTCGTCGGGCTTTAATCACCTCTTGACCCAACTACGGCTCTTTCTGCTCGGCGCGGGCAGGGTGATGCCACTCGCGGCACAACTTTCCCACGCGCTGCGGCGTGCGAGCCCATCGCCCACCAATTTGGGGCCGCGTCGCGCGCTGCTCCCCGGGCTCATTGTAGCACCGTAACTCATTATTTGAGGAGACCTGACCTTTTTCTTAATTAGCTTAAAACTGCACAATAAAAAACAAAAAAAAAAAAAAGGAAAAAAAGAAAAAAAAACCCTCCGTAAAAGCCAGTCGCAAATCAAAAGAGGCAACAGCGAGAGCAAGCAATGTGTCACCACAAGTGTCCGAGTCAATGGAAACCTTGTTAGGTGGGGAACAAGGGTCTCCGCTAACAAGCTCTTATCTGTGTTTTTGTTTTCTATTGAAGGTGCCCGTCATTAGGAGGAGTGTTAACAAGAGCTCTCAATAGCTTCATATGGCCAATGGCCTCTGAATATTCATGAAGGTGTGAACAGAATGTGGGAAAGCGGGTGGAAGAAAAGGGAAGAAAAGCGGCAAGAGGGCTGATTGTGCCGGGAAGAAAGGAGCCAGGGCTCTGTGGGAAAAAGGGATCCCGAATCCCTCAAACAAGAGCGTATTCCCCAGGCAAAACCTGTCCTTCAAGCTGTGCGGATGGTATTGATGGAGCGAAAGATGTGGGATTTTTCTGAGCAGCGCTGGCAGGGAACCAGCTTCTGTCATTTTAGGTGACAGTGGCCAGGTTTGGGGTTTATTTTAAACTAAAATCACAGCGGGCAATGGCCGCTGTGATTTTAGTTTAAAAAAAACCCCAAACCTGGAGACCCGAGTATGAACAATGTAAAAACCAGATGTATTTTCCAGCCCTATTTCTGTCCGTACAGCAATGCAAAGCACCTCTTTCCCCGTGCATCTCACCGGTCCTCCTGGGGATGAGCATCAATCCCGAGACCTGCTGCAGCCTCGACCGCGGACGTTGCAACCTCATGGATGTTGCAACCTCAACATCCAGCGTCATCCTCAATATTAACGCACAAAACCCAGCAACCAGGCTGGCAGGGATGTGCTCCCTGCAGACGTCCATCGCTTCTCGCTGGGGACGAGGCAGACACCTATTTTTGGAGATGTGCAACCCTCTCTCCAGGCTTGTTGGGTCCCGGGAGGGGTCCAGGGGGTCGTTGTTGCTGGATGCCCTGTATTGACGTGGGGATGTGCTCACAGGGGACGGGGAAGAGGGGAGGTAAAGGAGCACTGCTCCGGCACCGCTGTGCTCACCGTGGGGAGGGGAACGGCTCATCTGCACCCAGACACCTGCTGCCCAGCACCTGCCTCCCCACCCACAACCCCCGGCATCCCCACCCCTAGAGAACCCCCAAATTTCCCTCCAGCAAGAACCCAGCAGGGCTGCCTGTGGGGCCCGGCGGGGAAAGAGGCTTTTTCTATAAAATACCTCTGTAGGTTTTGTAGCCACTACTTCTGCACGATCACGGCACGGAGAGGCCGGGGATTTCAGCCGGGCTGTTTTAATGTGGAGCTCTTGCTCTGCTTGTTTTGGAGCAAATTATACCGCAGAGTTGCCTCTTCTTGAAAGGCTCCAATCTCGTGTGTCAGTCCTGGAGAAATAGTTTTCATTCAACAAATCAATGAATAGAAACAAAGTACGGCAAAATAATGTCAAGTCATTTCACTGATAACGACAGCTGCTGGGCTGCACAGGAGGAAGGGAGAAGCAGGAGGGGGTGTGGGGGAATAGATTAAAAAATGTAAAAAACAATGAATCACAGCTGGGGGGAAAATCATAAAACCGCAAGCCACCACTCCGCAAGCTCCCACACAAATGTACACGGTATTTACTCATCTATTTCTAACGAAATTTAAAGTAGAATAGAAAAGGAAAAGGGAAGGGGGGGACGATACAAGGGAATTGTCAAAACCATTGTTAGAAAAGCAAAAGGGCTTTTTTTCCGACGCAGAATGCAAAGCAGCGCGGCACCGAGTGCCGAGCGAGCGGGATGCTGCCCCGGCCCCGCACCACCCCCCCTTCCTCCTGCACGTTTCCAACTCGATGCTTTTTGGTCATTGTTTGCTTGCTGTTGGTTTTCCTTCTTAGACGAGCTCTGCAGCCCTCATAGCTTTGTTGATGGGAAAAGAAGCTGGGAAAAAAAAACCCAGGCTGAAAGGGGCTTTGCAAGTCTGGAGGAAGAAGAAGGAGTTTTGGCTGCCCCGGGGCCGGGAGGACGGCAGGGACAGAGCAAGTGGAGGTTTTGCTGAGGTGCTGCCAAACACCCGCTTCACGACGTACCCACCCGGCCCCAAACGTGGGAGAAATTTCCTCGAGCCCAAC
Organism: Calonectris borealis; assembly: GCF_964195595.1. NCBI lineage: Eukaryota > Metazoa > Chordata > Aves > Procellariiformes > Procellariidae > Calonectris > Calonectris borealis. Next base: position 3,313,318 of record NC_134322.1, on the reverse strand, counting down.
ACCTGCCCTGGAAATCCCCTCACCCCCTGCCACGGACAGCAGGGTGGCCCTAAGGGCTGCAGGGTGACGTCTCCGACATCTCGCTCGGGGTCGGCCACAGCCCTCAGCCGAACCCTGCCGCTGCCCACCTGCCCCAAAATAACCCAAATTCCCTCCCCACAGGGAGACGGGGCACACGCTTAAGACGATGCCCTGCAAAGTCCGCCCTCTAAATCCCAAGCCGCAGCTGCTCTTTGTTTGCTGCACGAAATCTCCCTCCCAGCGCTTCGCATCCTGCCCCAGCTGGGCACCTTCCTCAGCTCTCACGTTTCTGCAAGCTTTTGTTTGGTTTTTAAGTTACGTTTTTCAGCAAAAAGTAGCTTGAAGTTAATAAACGGCTTCTCGCAGCTCCTGGAAGGGCTTCTCATGGACACGGGACTAAAACGGCCCTTGATGAAAGCACAGACACTGCTGAGCAGAGCGATGAGAGCCGAGTCCAAGACAAAACGCTGGTTCCAGGGGGTTTTTTGGCCTCTTTCCCTCACCGAGGATGAGTCAGGCAGCTCGGAGCCCCCCCCGCCTCCTACCAGACCCCAAATATGCAGACCAGCCCCAGTGGCACCTTGCACGGGGCAGGATTTGTCCCTGGAGGGTTGTGGGGTTTGCTTGGGGTGGGGAGGAACCACGTGCAGAGGCTCCTGCGGGACGAGAGCCCCGGCACGGCACCGGGGGGGACACTGCCTGCTCCCCGTCCTGCTGCAGACACACAGCACCCAGCCGACGTGCGGCGCTGCTATCCTGCCTTTCTGAAAGCATCCCTGAAGAAAATACCTTTGCTTGAAGAAACGCAACCCTTAGAGAAAGCCATGTTCAAATATGAGAAACCCTGGGAAGATGAGAAATACCAGACACCCTGTGATCGCCAGGAGGGGTGTTGAGCTGGGAGGAAGCCCCGGGAAGATGGGGATGTGGTTGGGAGTTTATCCGGCAGCTCCATGCCGTCCTTCCCGGGAGGCTGACCCAGCGCTGCTGCGGCGAGCGAGGACCTGAGCCCGGCACCCCCCGGGATGGAGCCGCGTGGAGGCGGCCACCAGCAGAGCTGGCTGCCCCGCAGCAGAGACTCCGAGTCTGCACGTGGGAGTTAAAGCATAACCCAGGTCAAGTTGTACGACAACATGTCTATTTAGACAAAATTTTGCCTGAAAGACAACCTGGAGAAAGCTTCCAGGGGCTCTGTTTCTGCTCCATTCCTGCAAGTTTGACTTTCCCTTTCAAACAAGCTTTAAGTTTTCAACTTAAAACGCTGTCAAGCACCACTGTAAAAGGCTTAATTCAAAGCTCAACATCTCAAGTTTTCCTCTCTCCAGGATTTCGCCTGCCAGAGCAGTTCTTCACTGTTTGCTCTTAAGAGAGGAAATCCTGAAACTGGGAATTCCCTGGGAAATGCACAGCCCGGCTGGGGCCAGCCCGGCAGCGCCCCGTGGGGAGCGAGCAGGGAAAGCTCGCGGGGCCAACACGTGATGGCCCGCGCCTGTCCCGGGGAGCCCGAGTTAAACGGCGCCGGTTCTTCATAGCCCTGTTGGCAGGGAGCCTGGGGGATGATCACCTTGAGAAAAGACTCGACGCCGGGGAGGAAAACGCAGCCCTTCAATCTCAGCTACTGTTTGCAGTTTCATTATTAATCCCATAAGGTGAAGAGAGGGTTTATTTTACCCAGGCTGTAAGTTCTTCCAGGAAAGATTTTCCCCTTATCGCTGTCCCAGACCAGCACTATGACCCCGAACATTAAAAATAAACCATGACTTCAGCCCTGAAAGGACTTTGCTAAATCTTCACTCCTTTCTCTCGGGTCTCAGAAACCTCCACGGGCGCAAGCACTAAGGATTGCAAACCGTGAACCTCGTGTAGGAGCAGGGCTCAGGCCGGACCACGAGGACATGATGCCGAAAGCAGTCACCCGGCAGGGAGCAGCTTTTCCAGAGCAAATATCTTATCCTCACAAACCCCAAACCAGGACTCTCTGCCCTCTTACGCAGGAGGATTCAACGTGCGCCAGCCAGAGCAAGCGAAGGTGCCCTCTTGCACCAATTTTGAGCATCGCTTCACGGACCAGCCACGACAGCAGCACAACGGCGGCTGCTGTTCGGGATTTCAGAGTTGCTGCTGTGCCGTGGCCACGTGAAGCTCAAGAGCAGCGTGGGGAAAGCCCCGCTGGGCCGAGGCCCGCACGGTGCAGAGCAGAGGCGAGCCCTTTCCCCGACACCGGGGTATTTTCTAGCTCCCTCTAGCAGCGAGCAACAGAAAGCACATATGCCTGCCAGCTCGCCAAATTGCAAATAACCCCCCCTTTTAAGACGTGGTGGAAAACATGTTTTGTTGCAGCCTGAAAAGGCTGTGAAGTGCTCCGGCTGCACCGATGTGGCGGGAGGGATGAGTCTCCATGGGAACCTTGGTTATTCATCTCGAACAGGCGAGCGAGCGGCCTCGTAAGGTGCCACGGCTGACATCTCACCAGGGATGGGGAGAAACGGGCGCTGAAAAGCCCGACGAGTTGGCAGGGCGCTTGCAGTCGAAGGGCGACTTGCAATGCCGCAGCCGTTTGCTCCCGCGGTTCCTCGCCCGGCGGCCAAGGTGGGGCTGGGAGCGGGTCCGAGGGGGGCCCCTGCCGCTCCCCTGCCTGCAGCCGCCATCGGTGCCGGCGGATGGAGGTGCACAGGGAAGGGCAGGATCCCGCACCCCAATAGCCCCCCCAGGCACTGACCCAGCCAGGATGATGGGAAACAGATTTCTCTCTTCCAAGAAACAGGAACATTTTTTAAAAGATTCCTAGAATTTCAGAGGAAAAGAAGTGAAGCGAAGGAAGGGCTCTCCCAGCATCCTTGAGCCCGCTGTGCACAGCCGGGCTGCTGCTGTAGCCGGAGTGCGAGCGCACGCCAGGACAAGCCCTCCCCTGCTACACCCCCTGCACACACACACGGGCCCTTCCCAGCACCTCGGAGCATTTTGGGGGCCGCAGGCAAGCCAAGCGCCCTGAAAATGATGCCCATGAAAGCTAGGATGGGTCTTTCTACCCGGAGCATGTGGACATCTCCCCATCGACGACGCCAGCGCGACATTAGAGCTGCAGGCATGTAAAGCAGGTACAAGCACCCATCGTGCCTGGCCAGACCCCACTGCCCCGCACCAGCCTCGCGGCAGGTCCCACACCAGAGCACCCGGGAGGTGGTAGGGCACCAATGTTATTTATGTCTGCATTTAGGGCGACAAAGACAGGACAAGCAGATCACACAGCCAGAAAAGTCTGGAATTTAAGTTAAAACCTCCTGGGCTAGTACATCCAAAGGGATTTTTTCTCTTTTCCTGCTGAAGTCCTTTTGCAAACACTGAAGAGCTCCCAGCGATGCCGAACGTCTCCCTGTAGGCTTGAGAATGCAGTCAGAAACAGCCCAGCGCCCTTGGTGGCTTCTTTAGTGCAGGATGGGGCACGACAGCAGCTTTTGTGTCCCCCCCCTGCAAAATTAATTCAAAGCACACCAAGCCATGCACTTTCCCCGAAGGCCACGACTGCTTTTTGGTCTAACTGGGGCCTTTCTTGTGTTTTAAAATCAAAGCGTGAGGGTTTTAATGGGTGTTTATTCCTGTGCAAGGGGTGGCTACAGAGACAGGGAGACGCAGAGCTCAGCAGGAGCCGTTCAACCCACCTGCTGAAATATCCTGAGAGCAGTTAAACTCGCCCAGGCCCTGGCATCGGGTTTCTCGCAGGAATTTAGGCTTTTATATAAAGCTGGGGTCTGAGCACTATCTCTTAGCTCACCAGAAGAAAACAATCACCATGTGTTTCGGTACCGAGGCCGCCGCGCATTGCAAAGGGGGCCGGGTGCTGCAGCTCATGTTTCTCTTGATTAGAGTGTTTCAGACTCTGGGAACGCTCAGTTTCACGTCCCTTGAGAGAAGCGATGGGGAGGACAAGGAGAAGGGCCGGGTGCCTGCAGCAGCTCTGCCCCACGCAAGGCTACGCCGCTCCAATCACCTCCATTGTCTGTCAGCAAGGCACCCGAACCCAGACCCCACTGGGGGTGATGGAAGGTCAGAGGCAGCTCTGCCCAAATACTCAGGGTGGGTTGGGCAGGGGATTACATTTTCGGGGGGAATTAATGGGGTTTAATACTGCCCTTCAGCTTGCAGGGATGGGAAGAGGAAACAGGCAAAGCCGCAGTGGCCTGGATCAGCTCGTCCCTCCCGGCTGGGTCACCTCTCCCCTGTCTGCTGGCCTCTGCCCATCCTTCCTCCGCTGAACTCCTCCGTGCGGATCCAGCACTGCCCACGCAGAGCATCCGACATGGGGCTCGGCCTCTCGCGCTTGGCAGAATGATAATTGGAAAATAATTGCCACCCAAATGAGGATACTTGGCCATAGCAGAAGGCTTCGGGTGCCTCGCCTGATGCAAAGCCCACCCCGGTCTCCAGAGCTTAAGAAACGGGCAGCTGCATTAAGGTGGAGAGCGGGAGTGCCTAATGGCTCATGGAATTGGTTTCCTCCTCTTCTCTGAACACGGGTTGATAAATGGTTACTTAAAAGACCACAACTTGTCTTCCAAAGTCATTTGGAATTAGAGGGACAACACAAATGCTCGTTTGTCAGCACGACGTGGAAACGCGGCGAGCTGCTAATTCATCAAGCCCAACCTGAGGAACGCGCCCCCGCCCACAGCACCCGTGCTGGAGCAGGAGCTGTCCCTGCCACGGGGTTGCTGCTCGCTCCTGAAGCTGCTCCCAGCTTCAGGCTTGCCCCACCTCCAGCCCAGCCCCAGAGGGCTGTGCCAGCATGAGCCAGACTCTCCGCTCTCGCAGAGCAAGAACATTTTATAAACCAGCAGGACAGCACAGACAGAAAATGAGCTTCCAATATTAACATTTCCAGGATTAAGACCCATTACTGTTTCCAACTACCACAAAGAACTACCAGAGTTTGTGTTAAGTGATACTGCTGAAAGCTCACCTCGATTCCTCCGTCTCCGATGGCCATGGAAGGGGCGGCTGCAGGGCGGCTGTAGCTCTCCCTGCTTATACCACCTCAAACTGCAGGACATCGCGAGGCCTTAGGGCACCTGGAAGAGGACAGAAATGCTTTGCCATGACAAAATCCTCCAGGCACAACAGCATCTGGAGAAACCTCCCTCCCTGCTCTCTGGTGATGAGGACATACCCGTCCCTCCTGGCTCTCTGGTGATGAGGACATACCCGCACATCCAGCTCAAAGGCACCAGCGGGTCCCACCACCAGCCACAACCCAAAAGCCCACGGCCAGTTGCTGGTGTGACACTCGTGTTCTGGCTTGTGTTGCACAAGGGCTGCTGAAAGCTCCTGAGGAACCTTTGCCATGTTATGGTAGGGCCTACACAAACCCGCAGAGGGAGACACCATGCTACATATCAACACACGGTTGGTTACCAGCATATTTCTGAAAGCCACCAAAACAAGAGGTGCTTCCATGTGGCTGAAAAATCAGGAACGAGTGAGTAAAAACATGAATCGTGACTGCCCTCAACAGCCCCCCAGCCCTTTTGGACTAAGCAGAACTGGGGTGCCTGCAAAGCCCATACTGCTCACAAAGACATACATGAGGCCAAGCGTGAGGTGACTGTGTGAAGAGACAGCTCTTCTCTCGGCAGAGCCCGTCCGCCACACACAGGTCCCTCTGTCCTTCTGCCCTGGTGCCAGGGCCACCTCGTCCCCCGTGGCGCTTGGCCCATCTTGGCCAGCGAAGCTGCGATGTGCCGTAGCCGGTGCGACAGCTCCGGCTGGTGGCTGCCAAGGGCCGCGAACAGCATTCACACAGAAACGTTCAGGAGGGGGAAATGTAGTTGTGCCAAGCAAATGCCTGATCCTCCCGTTTGTATCAATCTAATCTACCTAACCATAAGGGGCAGGAAAAATCGCAGATGCTTTTGCTAAATGCCCAACATCTACACAAAACGCACACACACATTTTCCATCATTGCTGCTTTCCACAGCACAATGAGAGAAGAGATTTAATTACACACAAACGCTACTAAATCAAGAAGAGAGACAGTTGAAAATAGGGGGGAAAAACATTTAATTCAATTTCTTTAGCAGCATCTTTATTGCAACAAAGGTTTTGTAATAAAACGCAGCAAAACTAATGTCTCCACTTTACATGATTAAAAGCCATGTAGCTAGAAAGGGGGGGGAGGGAGGGAGACCAATAAACCCACTGGAGTGAGACATGCAATTTTGTTAACGCAAACAGCAGGCACTTCATGTTCTAAAATTAAACACCTGAACTTCTACTGTGCAGAACATCCAAGTAAAAACCGCATGAAGATCTCTCTTCCCCTTCCAAAGGAGCGGCCCGGAGAACCGTGAGGGGCACACAAAAAGTCTTTACAGGGTTCTGGTACTCAAGTAAACAGGCAATTCAAGGCAGTGTCCTCATCTGGCTGATTATTTCATTTATTTACACTCTATTATTGCCTCGTCAAAAGTTGAGCATCATGCCAGCAGCAAAACAGCCTGCCTTACACACAGACACACAGCAGAAACACAACCCACTTTTCCTGGTAGGGAATAAGGGTCGGGACCCTCGGGCTCAGAGTTTGTGAATTCTCTGCAATGCGCCACACAGGCTCAAACATACGGTGCTCCAGGGTTAAAGCATTACTACACCATCCCGCTCAGAAAGTATTTCCATAGCCTATTCCAAATGCCACTAGTAAGCAGGAATGCATTTTCCATTCTAATATAATGAAGTTAGTCCATTTTCAAAGCTTTACTTGGTGCTTTGAACTCAGTATTTCATTAACAAACAAGTTAACCGAGTTTATAAAAATTAAGCAGTTCTGGGTAGTTACTAATTCTACTTTGTTCTGAATAAAAAGAGATAATTGAAAACAAAGGGGTGGGGTAGAGGGTGCAACTCCAATGCGAAGGGTGAAACCCAACAGCTTTGCGCATTGCACACTCAAGAGAAATTACTGGAAGCTGCCTTAAAACAGGGCAAAAGAACAAGCACAACCAATCCCTACCACTGCAAACGAGAAGAAACTGCTGGCATCAACACTCAACAACTTCCGTATCTCATCACTCAAATCCCCCTATTTCATATATATTTTTTAAAATATATGGAATTAAAACATTCATCTCAAAGACACCTGTGCAACTAATATCCACCACGCAACGCTGACTCAATCCTGCTCCCGCTCAGAGCATGTGTCCTGCTGGGCGCAGAGCAGACCTCTGCTGAAGGCAGAAGATCCCCCAAGGGGACATACTAACGTCTGTTTTGGGAGCAACAAAACAGGGACGGTTCCTCCTCCCACGGTTTTGCTCCACAGACAACCTCCCTTGCACATGCTCCCCCAGGATCTCACTAGTTCTGCTTAAAACTCACATTAACCAAGACATTTTTTAACATGCAGGAAGTGACAAAGTATAATCCCAAATACCAAACAGGCTGGAAATCTCTTCCTGAGCGACAGTACCATCTCCCGGACCCAAGGTACGACCTCATCCTGGAGCAGGTGACTCCAGCGGCGCAGAGCAGGGCAAAACCACCACTCTCCATGCCGGTTCTGGACCAACACTTCGCCATGCGAGGTACAGGACTACTACTCCCCCCTAAAATACCGATGCAACGGTCCTCAGCACTAACACCTTCCTACCTCTGCAGTCTCATTTGCAACAGGCTTTGCCCTTCTTCCCGTGTCACTGGGAATTTAGGCGTTGACTGCGTAGGGCTGGATCAGACCTCATATAAGGCATCTCTCACACCTTCACCCACAAGCAGGCGTCTTTGCAAGAACTACAAAACTCTCATGATAAATCCTCCCAGCATTTCCACAGGATAAGAGAGCATGGGGTCTTAAAGTGCTTAAGTACTGTAAAAAGAAAAAAAAATCGTAGGAAAGAAGTACGTAATTTATGTTGCAAAATAGAGTACTTACAGTACGTTGTACTTTAATAGCTTTTCGATATATGTATTTAAAACAATGGAGGGATGCATTATTAAAAAGTTGTATGTCAGCACTTAAAATCACATCCTATGCTAAATCAAAATCTAGCCTGGTTTACTTGAATAACATTTAGTTCTTCAGTTCCCAAAAAAGCACTGTTTGATGAAGGCCATTTTTTTTCTGTTTTTTAAACAAAAGGATCAATTTCCTCTTAAAAATCATATACATTTACATTCAAGGGTAATCACCTCTAGAAAAAGAACAAAAACACCCCCAAAGCAAGTTAATTTAATATTGAACAAAATATAAACAATCTTGGAAAAGGTGATACTATCCACGCGTAATTTTATACATATATGTATATATGAACAGATATAGATATATGTATATATAATACAGCATAAACACATACAGAACACAATGGAATTCCATAGTAACAGCTTATACTTGTCTCTACTCGCTACCGTGTTGTTCTAGTTCAAATGCATCAGCACACTTCTCCGTCTCTCAATACTGACTATAGCACACTCCATAGGGATGCTGCGTTCGCTTCAGTCACAACAATTAACTAATAAGAGAAGACATTATAGGAGCTGGGCTCCTTCCCTGCCATGCCCTTCCCAAAATAAAACTGTAAGCCTGTTATTGACCTGCTAATGGTATTTTAACTGATCCACTTATAATCACTGTGATCTGAAAACCAGAAAATAGCCCAAACCAAACATCCCCACCTCGGAAGAAATTTGCGTTTACTGCAGGCCTGTTTGCTTTGGCTATCTTTTGTGTAACCCAAAAAACAGATCCCGTTCTCACACACAGATTTTACAACCACGTAACTGCACCAGCTCTGATAGCTTTGGTGCATATGCCCAGCAGCCTAACTGAAAAACGATGCGGTTTGATACGATACATCCAGATTGTGTTAAATCCCGGAGCTTCAGGATCAAGCTGAACAGTACAAAAGCGAGGAAAATACAAGGTTACAACATGTGGAGTACCAAGAGCGTAAACACTGAGAGTGATTCCAGATTTTTAGAAGATGAAAAGAAAATCATGCTCTGCTTCCTTCTAGCACCAAAACAGAAAGAAAAGGAAGTTCTTAGGTTTCTAAGAAAACCATTAAAACTTATAGGAGTTTCAGAGGCAAGCCCCAAGGGGAGAATTTCCTGGATTAAAGAGAATAATTTTGCTATGGATTTCTATCTTAAACGACCTGTTGCAAGTTAAAAGTGACTTCACACACTTATGATGCTTTTTAGCCAAGCCTGCTGCTTAGTTAAAACCTCACTAGCAAAAACACAACTGGGATTGCATATCCTTTAGGCTTAGCGGGGTTACCTTAAGCTATACAGAAGGGGGTTTCTCAAATACAGCATCATAATCATGCTACACGGCAGTGCTAGAAAGGACTCAGGAGTGGAGGACTGGATAGAGTATGAGCCTGGAAAATAGTCCCTCAAATAAAGCAGGAAATTCAATGAAACAGTTCATATTGCCTCACATGTAGTGTTCGTACGGTCTCTCCTCACTAAATCCTCTGTAGACCTTCGAATTAGAGTATTGAATTTTAAAATCGTAACAGGATGCATATACCTATATCATGCTGATGTGATGGTAAGAAAACAGTATTGCAAAACCAGCTCCAGAATGAACATCAGGGAATAATATCAATGAGAAACGGGCTGCAATTTTAAGCTTGTTTTAAAATTTACAAAGTTTCAGCTCTTTAACTTAAGTTAGTTTGCATCTCAGAATGAAAGATTGTTATGCCCATATCACAGTAGAATATCATTTCACTTTCCCACTGAAATCAAGTACAATCAGGATAGGATCTCAAGCTGTTGAAAGAAAAAAAAAGAGTATGATTTATCCTGGGGAGAGAAAAAATCATTGAAAAGAATCATCTGGCATCAACTGAACTGAATCCAAAATCTAAATTCTTTAGGAGGCAGCTTAAAAGTCTTTCTTCTTAAAAAACAATAACATCTAGATAGGTGATGTGTCTAACTTGTGACCAGCTTCTAAGGAGTGAGACACATCCCTTTTATGAAGCATAAAAGCTATATGATAGCATTTAAAATGTATTACAAGTTGTAACCATTCAGGTAAACTCTTGCTGTGTAGTGAGTAAATCATCCAGTATTATGTAATAAGATACCAAGGTACACACTGTAAAAATACATCAATTATGTCATAATGCTTTTAAAAAGTGAGGATCTGGTGCTGTAGAAGTACATTATTTTCAGTTTCAGCTCCTCCCAGGAGAACACCCATGGTACTGCATTATACCACAGACATTTGATTTTATTTACATCTTAAGCTTTAAAGTTATTAGGTTACCGTACTTTAATTTCCTGTATGGCACCAAATTTACTTTTAAAAAAGTGTCTCCGTGTGTGTGTGTGTACGTGTGTGTGCATGTGGCAGGCACCAAAATGCAATGTTCCATCCTATTTTCTCTAGTTTCCTACATCTCCTCGTTCGGTAAAGCAGCCAGTGGAGCAGAGTTCTGCAGAGGTCAGTTACATTGCCTTCAGGGCAGCAATACGAGAGCCCAGATTCTCTTGCAGGTAATACAGTAGATGGAGTTCATAGTGCTCTCCCGACTCGGGTACCCTTATACTGTGTCTCTCCTGAGGGTAGATCTAAAATATAAAATAAAGTCATGAGTATCCACAAGAGTTGCGGGCACCAACATTTAAACCGGTCCCCAGAGCCATTCAAAATGTTCATGTAATCTCCCTGCATTAACTCTGCACTTGAACTACTACACCCCATCCTCCATTGCCTGAACCCAGAGACAACCCACCGCACCCTCTAATCCAGCTGATGCTGTGCTGGGGGTGGGCAGCCTGGCTGAACAGAGGCAGAGCCATCACGTAAATCATCATCCTCCCAGTTCTGCAGCATGGTGTGGGATACCTGGGCTACACCTGCACAGAACCAGCAGGGTTTAATTAAACGCAGAACCTTGTTCCACACTGCACAAACATTGCTGTACTGCCTCCAAACTGCAGACCTCCTTGAGAGCAGCCTTATCTGCTCTTAACTGCTCATTTGACTAATTTTTTTTTTGTTTACTCATAAAATCTTCCTTTTAAAGAAATGTTAGGCTCAAATACTACAGTTTTACCCTAGAATTCCAAGCTGCCTAGCACAGCCATGTTAAAAGTTCCGATTTTCTCACAGACAGACACATTACCTTTACACCCCGGTTCTGGCCTTACCTGTAAGTCATATGGTTTCCCAGCTCTCACTAAAAAGCTGAGCAAAATACTAGTGTGTGCAAAGTGAACATTCTCATCCAAGAATCCATGCAGCAGCAGCAAACGGTTTGGTCTGAGAAAAGCGAGAGACAAACATTTCTAGAAGGCATCCCAGAACCTGCCAGTCATTTCACAGTCCACAAACATCCCTTCAAAAACACTCAACAGAAGAAAATATTTGCATTGAAGACAGCAATTTCACTATTGTAAATTGCTCTGGATTGACATGTCTCCCAAATCTATTCTCTCCTCCTCTAAAAGTTCTTCCTGCATATGCAATCATGGTCAGACCTTTCATCTGTATATCTTCTTTCTTCTCAGAAGTATTTCCTACCTTGGACAATACAACGGCTTAACACTTGCTCAGAATCACTGCTGATTTTCAGTTCTTTGGCGAGAAAGCCCATGGTCTCAGCCTGCTCTGCAGATAACACTGTGCTGATATAGCCTTAGAGCATGCAGAAAACATTTTGATCAACTAATTTTTGTCTAGCTTAATGTGACTCTAAAGTGCTAATCATATAATTGAAGATATGTTTGTCACTTCTTTAGACATAAAAGATAATCTTTAGTTACAGCTAGGATAAAAGGGATTACGTGGAATGGCCTGTAATTATGCAAATGTTCATTCAAGTCTATTAAGTTTATTAGTGTTGGGTTTTAGTCTTTTTTTTTTTTTTTTTTAGATTATTATTTAATACTAGCATTTGTGATTCCAGGATTCAATTGCCAAGAACAGGGAGATAAAAATGTGTCCATGGGGCTTGAACTTTCCCAGTAGGAAAAGGAGAAGACAAGAGCCAGAACAAAACTTACTCAGAAGGAAACTTCTCAGCTTGCATGGCCACCGAACCTAGGTAATACCCCTGCTCGTTGTGATCCGGGTGGCCCATGTAACGCTCTGTGTAACCAGTGTCATAGAAAATCCACAGCGTGACGGGTGCTCCAGCAATGGCAACCTGCAAGTTCAACAGGGCTCTCAGCATCGGGAGGGGAATAACAACACCTGACCCCCTGATCTGGGAACGTCCCTCCCTCCCACATCTCTACCCCAGTGCAACTATAATTGCCCAAAACACACTGATAAGTTTACAATCCTGCAGTGGAAAAAGAAAAGCGATTCTCACTCTCCCTCCCACAGTTCATACATATCAGCACAGTTCAGCTATGACCTACACGTGCTGAAAAGCAGGCAGCTGCTGAAAACAAGGAAGATCCTACAGACAAATCAGAAGCAATACTAAACTTATCCCCTGCAAGGCCTGCTGAGGGAAGCGGATTTTGTCCAAAATGCAGAGTGCTCTGCTTCCGGGTTGCAAAACCTTTGTTCATTTGAATGTCTAACAGAAACTGGGATCTATATATAGCTCCCTAGGACTCAGCAAACTACCTTGCACAGCTAACACCAGCTTGCAGAGAGGCTTGTGAAAAAAAGACCAACAAGAAAAAAAAAAAAACACCAAAAAACCCTTTGCAAGACAGGTATTTTTAAAAGTAAAAATGTAACAATCCTTAAGGACTTGAGAGTAAAAATGTAACAATCCTTAAGGACTTGAGACAAATAATTATTAAACCTCCCAGGAATATTCAGGTTGGACTTAAGACAAAGCAAGAGCAGCCACAAAGAATAAAACACATCCCAAGAGCAATATCCAGCCCTTACCACATCTCTACCCCTGAGACTTGCCCAACAGCAGTCTGGCCATTTACTACAGTGGTCTAAAGTCATGTAATCATAAGAACCTCTTTTCAGTACCTCTCCCCATCCCCAGGTTGCCCTCCTGGCTGCTTCAGAACACACTGCTACGAAGCAGCATGGGCAATGTGATCTGGGAATAGATCAGTCTGCAAAGAAACTATTCTCTCAGGGTGGGAAAGAGGGAAGGAGGAAGAGAAGGAGGTGTCGTTTTTCAGCAGGATTTCCCTTAGTTGGTTCACAGCACAAAGAGCTCAGCTGACACAAAGCGGGCAACAGCTGAGACTATATGAGGTACCTTCAGCATAGGTGACCTGAGATTGGTATAGCTGTACCAGCGCAGTTAAGTTATTGCAGGGCTCAACAGTCCAACATTTTAAAGCTCTCTTACACAGTTGCAGAGAGGGAATATCCTTCTGTGCTCAGCTGAATGGGGTGAACAGTTGTTCCTCCTCACCCCAGCTCACAAGAACAGACTCTCAGCTATTCCAGTAAAATTGGCCTACCTGAACAGCCCCACATTCCTCTTACATGCCAGGTTTCTTGGATGGCAAGCATGTTCTGCCCAAAAGCACCCTGCTCGCATTAATGCAGGAAGCCTCATGGACAACACCACACCTTCACATCAGGTCAAGATCATGTCTGGCTCATTTGGAACTGGGGGAAGCAAGCACAGTGATGGTGCAGTCACACCATGCTCTTTGGGGTGGTTACACTTAAATAAGAATACCACACTCTCCTGGGGAGAAAAGCTGCAAATTTGTATGGTGAGGTGGGAAAGCACAGCACTTAATTGCACAAATGCAATTTTCTGATTTGAGGCATCTCTATTAGTACTAATTATTGGGGCTGTACTGGTATCACTGTCTCTGAAACGCTGAGTCCCACAGCTGTACTAGTACAGACTCAATGTGAATACCAGTTCCAGACACCTCTCAGAGCCTAACAGTGACGATAGGCTTACGGAGGAAGAGCATCTCATCCCCATGCTTCACACAGAAAGACAAGTGGAGAGAACTGAGGAGACAACCCCAGGTCACACAATAACTTATAACTGCTCTTCCAATACCCATTGATTGCTGGCTTTAAAAGGTACTGTGGCTTGTTAGCAGGCACCAGCCTTAAAGACTGAATAGATTTTCAGATCTGTTGTCTGTGAAGTATCAAAAAAAATAACCAAAGGCTGGAAGCCTAATTAGAAATACCGTGGAAGAAATGTTTGCTAACAAAGCAACTTCTCTCTGAAGTCACCCAAATAGAAGAGTCTTGAAGAAAACAGCCAGAGCACTGTGTCCTCACTTGTCTAGAGCAAGCTCAAAAGTCTTTGTGCTGTGAACACCCATGGGAGGTTACACGATTAAGGCAAAAATTCTGTCTGCACCACCAGAATAAGTACTCAATGTATGAACATACCCTGAAGATATCTGACCTCTGCATTAAAGCCATAAGAGAGAGGTAGCCTCCATAGGACCAGCCATGAATGCCAACACGATCCAAATCAATGAAGTCATACTGCGATGCTAAATACTGCAGGCCTTCCACCTGGTCATCGATTTCTATTTGTCCCTGGGAGGGGAGAGAAAAAGGTAAGTTTTGTTAGTTCCAGACAAAAGTTACATTCTCAGGATTTCCAAAGGTAATCACCTTCAGACCTTTGCTGCTTCTGTTTGTGCAGCACCCAACCACACACCAGCACTCCACTGTGCTAGGTATGTTACAGAAAGATGACCCCTTTCCCCCATAAGACAATAACTACATGCTAACCCACCTTTTAACTATCCTTTTCTTCATTTGTCTCCTTGCTTGGGGACAAGAAAGATTTTCCAGTGTTTTCGCTTTTTGCTGTTACAAAAGCAAGGCTGCATTCTAGCTCTGTGCATCAAAATGCCATTCCCAACACACAGAGAGCTTCACTGTAAAGCCAGCAGAGCCTGGCACAGGCCCTCCCTGCCTGTACACACGGCCAAACACACTCACCCTCTCCAGCCTGACACAGGAACTGCCCTAAATAGTAACCCATGCTGTGAATGAAACTATCCTGCTTCATGTGAGCAGCAAGCATATCTGGTGGGAGTCAGAGAACCCCTTATGAACCACCTTGCGTTATGCCTGCCAAGCTGGAGTTGGTTCGCAACCTCAAACCCTGACATTGTATCTTTCCCACACTGAGCGTCTTTCCTCCCTCAAATCCACGCTGCTCAACTATACGCAATTCCCCTCCCCAAATCTAGGCAGCGTCACACAGGCAATGCTGGGCATCTGTGCCAAATCAGTGCTTCAGCTCAGATAACACTGGGACTCAAATCTGTCTCTGGCTGAAAACGAAGAGCCAGACTCAGAGCTCCACTTACCATTTTGTATTTAAAGGCTCCTTCAAACTTCAGCCCTCGGTGGCAGGACCCCCTGTTGTCAATGACAACAACAACGTAGCCTAAAGAGGCCAAAGTATTCAAACGGAAATACTTGATTCCTTTAAACCGATTGTTCACTAGCTGTACCTGGAATAGAAGAGCAATGACACAACCATATATGGAATCCAGAGGTCACCTCTTAATCCAATTTCAGATTTTATTTACATTTACCTTCCTTTAAATGTTTTATATATTTTTATAATGTAAAGTTTTCAAAATCCCTACTCCCTGCTGCAGGATTCCCTCTCCCTGCTACGAAATAAACTCTCGTTCCCCAGTAAAAAGCCATTCTGTGTCACAGATATGAAGAGCTGAACTGAGCTCCACTGCAGCACAAGGGGCATAGAGCAAGAGGGGCAGCTGCTGACAGCACAGCCCAACCCCGAGCCTGCAGCTCTGCTCTCCGCTCTCTGTTCTTTCCCAGCAGAAAATCTTTGCCTTCACCAAGTCTCACTCCAGCTGCCTTGGACCATAGCAGGGCAAAACAGAGTTGGGGGAACCAAAGCAGGGCTAAGGGGCTCACCTTCTCCTATTCATCAGTGGGAAAGGGAGGACTGGGGAGCAAGCTCTCCTAAGCACACACTGGTAATGGTCAGCGCTAACAGAGAGCTCCCCTCACACATACATGGGGGAAGTGGAAACAAAGAACAAGAGCCCCTACAGAGGAGGGGGAATAGAGAACAGGGAACAGGGACTATCCGCACTCCCCTTTCTCCCAGTTCCAGCTCTGCTACTCCATACCTGTTCTCTCACACCTGACAAGAGGCAGTGCCTCGATCTATGATCTGGAAACCATGACCGCTTACAGCGCCTTCGGCCAAGCAGCTGTTCACCAAACAGGCAAAACGCTGCACGCTATCCTCAGCACAGAGCAGGAACTGTTCGTACAGGAGAGCAGTGGAGTGATCCAGGCCAGCCCGCCCCACTGCTCGCCAACATGCCACACTCACCTGAGGCCCTCCATAGATGAAGAGCACAGTGGGGTACTTCTTCCCGGGTTGCAGATTGTGAGGTTTGTACATCATCCCATAGAGCGTAAACCCCGTAGAGCTCTCAAAGGAGAACACTTCTGGGGGAATGTAATCAGGAAGAGGGCCTGCCGCAGGAGGGAACAGAGAGTCTGGTTTAACAGGGAATGGATGAATAATGCAGCTCTGCTCCAGCCCTGCCCCATTACCAATCTCGCTGCAATCCCAATGGAGCTCTCCCACGCTTTCCAGTGGATGTGGCTGGGACCAGGCAGAGACTGGGAATGCCCCAGCCCTAGGGGAGCTTTTCCGTCCTGTCACGTTCCCATCCCCGCTCTCCTCTGAACAGTAGTAACTCTTCTCCCCTGACACAGCCATTACAGGTATCCCATCCCTTCCTAACCCCACTTAGGACTCACCGCATTAATACACGGAAAGCATAGAATACAAAGTATGCCTGGGGGACGGAGAGATGAAAGAGAAGAGAAACAAAATGGAAAAATAAAAGCCCAAGAGCTGCCTCACAAAGACATGAGTAGGAAGCAGCACACAACTATTTGAGGAGTATATGCCCCTCCCCAGAGGCCCAGAAGCATTATATATGCTCATTAGCAGGCATATAGCACAGAGTAAATGACCGCACTTAAACCCCTCCCCTGATGCTAAAACTGGCTTTCTACAGTTTCTACTGGCTCTGGCAGCAGAAACTTAGTAATTTCCACTCTAAATTCCTTCATGGCCAGTTTATACCCATTCATTGCTGAGCTGAAAATGTCACTCAGGTACTTCCAAGAACTCCTCACACAAGCATGAGTTTCAGAGACAAGTCTGGTCACCCACAGCAGCAAATTTCAAGCAAGCATATTCTCGGATATCTTTCATTCTGTGATCCTGGTTGTCCTTTTCCAGTTCCTTATCCATGCTGTTACCTGCCGAATCTAAAACAGTAGCCCAGAATTCCTTTGTCCTATGAGCTGCATCATCGTCAGGTCCTGTTAGCCGGTAAAGTGACACACAGTGTGGGTTCTTCTGATTACTGTACTTGCTGATGAACATGTCACAATCCTAGGGAGAAAAAGAACATTATCTTGAACTCCTCAGTGCGGAGGCACGAGCAAAAGTGATCACTTTTTTCTGCATTTAGATCTTTCAGAAGATGTTTATGGACCAAATTAAAAGAGGAAGTCTGGGCTCTTTTGGTAACAGCAGATAGACTCTGAGAAGCTACAGTCCTTCGCAAGACTCAGATATTAACACTCCAAAGCCAAAAATACACCTGCAAAACCAACAGTGGCATGAGGATCTTGACACACATCCTTTTCTGGGTAAAGCATTCCCAGATACTGCCCCAGATGCCTGGAACCCCACCCAACGCTGCCACAGGCTCATCTCCTCTGCTGATTGCTCTATAGACCACTTCAGGTGAAAAGAGCCAGGCTCAAACAGTTTCAAACAATTCATCCTGGCTCCTTTTGCCTGAGGTGAGCTGAAGAGCAATTGGACTGGGAGGTCAAATCTGGTTTCCAGGGTTTACACACTCACTGTACAACGTACAGGAGCACACAGCACACTGTAAAATCGACTTTTGTAATATTCAAATACAGCCTTGTCTGCTGACTGATTAAGGACAAGACTGGCGATAAGCCACAGCACACCCAGCCAGTCCTGCCTATACAGGGCCTCACAGGCAAACGGTACCTGGCTGACACAGCAGGCGTGAGAGTAACCACGTTCTGTCAGCCGCTTTACTTCTCCAGGATTCTCGTAGTTAACAACATACAAGTGATGCTCTAAAGGTGAGTCTTTTGTGCCTTGAAAGTATACCAGTTTTTTGGCTTCATCAACGTAGATCTGTCAAAACCAAGACAACACATCCCTCAATATTGTTTCTTGCCAAAACAATACCCAGTTCTACTGCCTCCAAGTCTCCCTCCCACCTCACTTCCATAAAGCTGAGTTATAGCCCAACAATCTGCACGGAATAACCCAAATGACTGTTCTTACTGTCCACAACTCTGTCAGTTATGATTTGCACTCCACACCTTGTTGCTCAGCTCTCTCATGGAGGTCCTTTACTCTTCCCATTCTCCCCTATTGTTTGCTATCCTAAATAGAATCATAGAATAGTTTGCGTTGGAAGGGACCTTTAAAGGTCATCTAGTCCAGCCCCCCAGCAATGAGCAGGGACACCTTCAACTAGATCAGGTTGCTCAAAGCCCCGTCCAGCCTGACCTTGAATGTTTCCAGGGATAGGACATCTACCACCTCTCTGGGCAACCTGTGCCAGTGTCTCACCACCATCACTGCAAAAAATTTCTTCCTTATATCTAATACTCTCGTTTAGTTTAAAACCATTCCCCCTTGTCCTATCGCAACAGGACCTGCTAAAAAGTTTGTGCCCATCTTTCTTATAAATCCCCTTTATGTACTGAAATGCTGCAATAAGGTCTCCCCGGAGCCTTCTCTTCTCCAGGCTGAACAACCCCAACTCTCTCAGCCTTTCCTCACAGTAGAGGTGTTCCATCCCCCTGATCATTTTCATGGCCTCCTCTGGACCCGCTCCAACAAGTCCATGTCTTTTCTGCGCTGAGGGCTCCAGAGCTGGACGCAGCACTGCAGGTGGGGTCTCACCAGAATGGAGTAGAGGGGCAGAATCCCCTCCCTCGACCTGCTGGCCACGCTGCTTTGGATGCAGCCCAGGATACGGTTGGCCTCCTGGGCTGCGAGCGCACATTGTCGGCTCATGTCCAGCTTTTCATCCACCAGTACCCCCAAGTCCTTCTTGGCAGGGCTGCTCTCGGTTCCTTCATCCCCCAGCCTGTATTGATACCAGGGGTTGCCCTGACCCAGGTGCAGCACCTTCCACTTGGCCTTGTTGAACCTCATGAGGTTCACATGGGCCCACTTCTCCAGCTTGTCCAGGTCCCTCTGGATGGCATCCTGTCCCTCAAACTCTGTCCCCCATTCTTTGTCATCTCCCCAATCTTCAGACCCTTTCCCAAATCACATATGATATAAACCACCCCAGGAGGAAATCTAGGCAGCAGCTGACTGTAAACCACTGCCATGTTAAATATTCCTCAGTTGTGCCTTCTTTTTCAGCAGACAGCAGAACAGATTCAAGTGCAGGTCAACTTGCACACCTCATTCCCTGACCCCATTTCTAATTACATTTAGGAAGGATTTCAAAGACCTTTACAAAGTCCAAACCGAGTCAAACAGTTCTCCTTGAACTGCTGTTTGATTCAAACGATCAAAGAATTCATCCAGCTCAGAGCTAGAAGAGCTCTCTCCCTCCTTGTGCAAGCTCACAGGCTACATGGAACATTAACACTGTGTATTCTGGCTAAAAAGAGACAGGGCTAATAGATTCACGCTGATCCTTCCATGAGTGTCTCTTGATTCCAGGACAGCAGTTGGACACCATCATGACATCTTGCTGCTCATGGAACATGTGGAATTTCCTCACTGCTGCCCCACAGTATTTTTGCTCCCTTCTCCTCCTGCCTTGGACTTAGTAGGGAATACTCCTTGTCGACAAGGATCCACACGGGAACATGCAGGAAGAGAAAGCCAACTAATGTTGCCCGTGTTCCCTTCCCACACTGCCAAAACCACAACCTCTGGTCCAGAATAGCGTATCAAAGGTAGAGAAGGATGAAAGCACACTGTAGACCAAAAAAACCCATGATACATATCCTCAAATTCAATACCAGGGAGTAGCAAGATCCACTCCTCTCAGGGAGCAGAGCCTCACTAATGGGAGATGTACTGATTTGTGAGACCACCTCCCTGCAGGGTGTGTTTCTTGCAGGATACCCATGCAGCAAGAGCAGAGACTTACATTGGATCCATGTCTGCCAAGCACTTCCCATTCTCCACTGGTAATCGCTATCTCCTCTTTGATGGGGCACTTGAAGTCACCTGCAAATAACCAACATACAAACAGAGATTTTACACTTTTACATTTTACAAAACACACGATCCCAATAATACTTCTTTCTTCCAAGCTTTTTTACTAGACTAAACGCAAGAGCAACCTGCCTTTGCAGAAGATCCACACCTCTGCCAGCTCCCCAGACAAATGTTACGGCTAGTACTATTTAACATTCTGTGAAATATATGTTAAAGGATTCACAGGATTCCACCTGATAACCTGAGGGCTGGACAGCTTGCTTGCTTTTTTTTTTTTAAAAAAAGTATTTTGACACTTACACACAAATAGAGGTTTTATACTTAAAAAATAGGTGTGCAAAGGGAATCTCACGTGTCAAAAAATGGGGGATTTTGCAACAGTGTGGGGAACAGCTCTGCTGTTATAAGATGGTTTCATTTTCCTTAGAATGAGGGAGATTTAGCAAGAAAAAGAAGTTGGATGCGTTCAGAGAAATCTAATCAACCCAGGATGTCATGCTATCTGCAAAAAAAAGCCCAACAGTTGCATGAAACTAGGACCTCTAGTAAAATTAGGTGTATTTTTCGTGCATGCAGAGCTCAGCAAGTGCCTTCAACACACACCAAGTAAATTAAGTATCACAGCATGAAACTGTAAATTAAAGAATACATGCTGTGGAAAAACCACTCCAGGAGCTTTGCACACAGCTACATCACGCATCTGAGCAAGACCAAACTTTGACTGCAGCTCAGAAGCACATGGTCCTTGAAATTTTGTGCTTGAAATGACTCTTCTTGCATTTCCATTTGCAACAGCTGCCAGTAATTTCCTCCTACTAACATCTCTGTCTATACAGCAATACCATGATTGTTTTTAAGAGCAGAGAGGAATTCTCTGAATAGTTGTCATATCACAGGTTTTGCTGCCAAGCACACATGTTCATTTTAGAGGGACTAACATGTGGGCCCACTCAGACAGGGAGGCCCTCTACGGACCTTTTTACAGTGTGTTCAAACCGTGCTCTTTGTCAGCCTCTCTGCTACCAAACTGCTTGTAAAGGCTGACAGGGACTATGTTGGTCTTACTTGCAAAATCAAATCCTGAACCAATGTGCGTCTATTGGACACATTGGACCCTGCACATCACAGGTAGCCATGTTATTGCTATAATGATTAACCTCTGGCAAATTCAGCACACAAACAGTCCTAACACTGACAAGGAAAAGCCAACTAAGTGCATTTCACAGTATCACAGGGAGCTTGCTTCCTATCTGATTTTTTGAAACTTTTCCCTTTAGACCATGAGGAAGAATCAGGGTTAAAACTAAGGCATGCTGAATACAGAATAACCCCTGTACAATTTCAAGAGGAATGACTGTACAGTGAAGTGCTTTCCTGGACAACAGCAGGAGCTTCCAATAAGACAATAATGGGTTTCCAATAAGACAATAATTCCTGCCACCTGGAAAGACATTTACTTCCTCACTAGTCAGCAGCAAATGCCCAATTAAAGCAAAAGAATAATTTCACTTACTTGGAGCAGGGAGGCCTCCACACGACCGTTTATACTTGCTCTCCTTCAAAACCGAGATGACTTTGTATAGGTGCCGGAATCCTGTTTTACACTCAGAGGCAAAAATGAACTCTATCTCATCTTCATGGGTTTGAGGGAAAACATAGAAGATATCATGGATCTGTGGAAACAGAGCAGTGGATTATTGTTATCAGCGGGACTTTGGCACTGAAGTCACACATAGTAAGTCCCTCTCACTGCTCAACACGGACAACACAGGCCACACTAGCAGGGTGCAGCACTGTCCCTTACTGGGAGAACCAGCTATGCTTATGAGCCGCAGGGTGTCTGCAGACAGCAGCCACATATGCTGCACAACTCCAGGCTTTTTGCTAGTCTAACTCTAACTTCTGGCCACCAAACTAATTAAATAAGTTTTTCTGCACTTGCCTTTCTAGCTTAGATACAGAGGCAGGTCCAGTTCTGCAGACATCATATGAGAGCCACCCAGAGTTCACTGGCCTCCTCTGTCCAGTGCTGTCTAAAAGCCCACACGGGTTATTTAAAGAAAGATGAGCTGACATCATCTTCCTACTCATGAAGATGCCAACTCTTGCTTCAAGGGACAATCTTTTGAGGGACTCAGGAGCATTTATCTGTACAGTACGAGCTGCCAGTCAAAAACCACTCCAGCCAGTAAAAATAATGGAGAAAGGACAACTCACTGCACCATCCTGAAACCATGTACACTATTACTAAGGAGAAAACATGGTATCATAGAGAGCACTCGCTGTATAGAGATCATTCACTGGAAGGCTTTGTGCAAATGCTCTCTGCTGAAAGATCCAACTACCTGTCAGTGATTGATTTTCCCAGGCCTTCCTGCACCCTGGCACACCTCCAACGGGATATCATTTTAGAGACATTGATCTTTATCTGCAGAATTACGAACAAGACTCATTTTTACAGCATTTGCCTAGCGCAACGGTGTCAGGTCTCACAGCACAGGCCCTAGCGCACACCTCTGAGAACATTACACACAAATCTATTTCACCAGACCGTATGTAGTTAAGGAGGGGTTTTAGTGACTGTTAGCAGACTCTCGGTACTTGTTCACCCAGTATCACCTAGATACATCTTTGCTGGCTGAAGAATACTTCACCTGTTGGCACTGCTGTTGGTGAACAACTGGCACCAAGAAGCTGGAGGGTGTCAGTGGGTAACACTGTGGGCAAGGGCTGCCCTGGAACACCAGACCCCTGGGCTCTGCTCCTAGCTCTGTCTGACCACTGTGCAGCCTCAAGCAAAGCAGTTCTGCTTTCGCATCCCAAATCTCTCTGTTCTTTACATACTGTGAACTCTTTACTGCAGGAAGCACAGAATATGCACAGAACTTGTACAATAGGAAAATCCTCCTAGGCAGCACAACGTTGCTCAAGTGCTACAAATAGGGTCTTGAACAACAAACTGTCAGAGAAGGCTGAAACGCAAATTCTTACATTTATCCAGATGTCTGTTGTTTCTTCATAAATAATGAAAGGTGTAACAGAATCTGGTACAGCATCGATAAGTTTCTGTCTTTCCATTGCATCATCTTCTGTGGGGATGAATAATGCAGGAGGGATCAAGACTATCTGAAGTCGAGTTTGGGAGCGATCCAGTAGGATGGACCAGATGCTGTTGAGGAGACAGATATTAGAGAAAATAACATGCAACCATGAGTATTAGACGGGTCTGAAAATCTCGACAGACACTCATTAGCACTAGGCATTTTGAGGGAGTCAAGAATGTTCAATTTCAGATTAAGCACAAAGCCACATGTAAAATTTCACCCACAAGCAAATCTCTTCCACAACACAAGAAATTATTTCACTTCATTTTAATATTGCATAAGCACTGCCGGTTCAAAAGTTTAATTAATTCTATTCTCCCAGATTTGAATTGTGCTTTAGGGGAGAAAGCAAAGAGAAAAATCAGAGGGAATAATGAAGCAGAGAAATCTCAATTGAAATTTCAGGACACTTGTGAAAATACTAATGTTTTAAATCTATACCTGGTAGAGAATAATACTGGCACCTATATGGATTGGCAGCAGACCCTGCCATACTTCTGATGACTTTACATGTAGCTCTAACAATAATCCCGCAAAAAGCAAGATAATGGAGCAAATGTGTCCCTACATTTCTTCCACATTTGGGGGGATAAAAAATAAATTAAAAAGGTGAAAGCCATCTTTAGATTCAAGAACTGGAGAAATGCAATTCTGGAGAAGCTTCTGGTGAGTTAGAAACACTGTACTACATCATCTACAGGGTTAAAAATGACATGCAAATGTAAGTAGCACTTACAGCAGGTTTTCTGATCAGTAAGTCTGGTCAGCAAGGATGGTCCAGTGGTTAGGGCGCTAGCCTAGGGCCTGGGGGACCTGGGCTCATTTCTCTCCTCAGCCACAGACTTCCTGTGTGACCATGGCAAGTCACTTAGCCTCTCTGGGCTTCAGTTCCCCATCTGTAAAATGGGGATAATAGCACTGCACTCTCTCTCACAGGGATGCTGAGAGGACACATACATCAAAGGCTGTGAGTGCCCAATACCAAAGCAGTAGGGCCAGGTACCAGAGAAAGAGACAAGGAGGACTCTGTTTTGGTTTTTGGAAAAATCGTCCCCTTCGCACAAACAAGTTCGTAGCAATGTAAAAATGAAAGCAGGCTTAAGCTTGAAGAAGACAGAGACCACTACATTCTGCTTCTAACTGTATTGCCCCAAACCCTCTAAGCAGAGACAGGATTAACATACGCACTATTTTCCTTCTGGCGTCCACCCAGCTCTAGCAATGTACTCTACTCCTTCAAAGAGGATCTCGAACGGCTGAACTAGCTCTTTATCCACAACATCTGCAATCTGTTGACAAAGCAGCAATTCAGTGACACTGAGATGAACCCCCACAATCAGTTTTCATGCACGACGAGAGTCTGGACACAGAAGACTTCTTCCGTGCAGCTCATGCAATTTAGATTGTTCAGCCTTTGCCACACAGGGCATTCAACCCCATCTGTAGCCACACACCAGCATAGCAGGAGAGCTGCACACTACCAGCACAGCCAGGGCTGGGACTTGAGAAATCTGGATGCTGCTCATCTTGGACAAGTCACTTGAACACTCAGTTTCCGCATCTAAAGGGGAGGTGATTTGTACTGAGCTATTTCGTAAGGTGTTTTCAGCAGTAGATATGGAACATCCTGCATGACATCCAGTTACCAATGTGGTTCTAATTCATGATATGCAGTTCTGCGGTCTGGCCCTGCAGGGACTGGGAACAAGTGACAGTGGGACCCAAAGGGTCCTGATGGCTTTCCCTGCCTTTGCTGGCTGACGTCAGCATCGCTATCCCAGCAGGAGACTGTTGATGGCTGAAATACCTCAAGAGTAGAGAGAATCCCAATAACGTATGGCTATTACTGTATCTGTTTGGTAAGATTAATTTCCCAACTGTTCGAAGATGTTGGACTGGGCTATGGAAATTTCCGCAACTGTTAAAAAATCCCGGGTCGAAAGCAAAGTTCATCTCTTTCCACATGTTCATGCTTTTGTAAGGTGACATATTCTCTTTGCAATCAAATTTTCCCAATATCTACAGCCAATCAAGAGATCTGTCACATAAGAAGGTCTAACCATCCACACCTAAAATATTTTGCTCTGCAGCTGAGTTCATAAACCAGTGGTAGGGAAGGAAAGCACAGCCTTGAGAAATACTGCTGCACACATAGACACCAAGTATCTGCATAGGAATGAGCCAAGTGCACTGCCTGCAGAGAAGCAATTAAGCTATCACAACCAAGAAAGCTTATTTGTACTGAACTGGAAAATGAATTTTACCAAAAAAGAATCACAGAAATTATATTTATTTGGAAAACAAGCAGAACATAGAACTTACTCTGCCTTCCGCATTGATTGTCACTTCAGATATCTTGAAAGTGACCTTTGGATTTGCTGTACCTATAAAAACAGATGTTAGCAGTCAGGCACCAATTGTTTGCTTCCAAGAGGGCAGACTTGAACTGTGGATTATTGTGGCGTTATTAATACAGAACTGGAAAAGGCAAATAGCAGAATGCTCTTTGATCAAATAGCCTACTTGCATGTGCGAGAGACAGCACAGAACCAGGCAGGGAAAAAAGAAACTGCAAACATGAGGCAGATTCAGTGGATGTAATCCTGCAAACAGATCTGATCAAGAGCCATGCTACTGTCACAGTCAGTCTTCTCTCCCACAGTCAAAGGATACACGTACTAGTTGAAAGTAAATGCTTAGGAGTGAGCAGGACAGCAAAGCAAGCTTTGGTTTACTGTTTGGCTGTTATTCTCAAGGTGGTGCATAGAAAGTGATCCAGTGCTAAAAAGCATCTGTGAAAATTAAACTGTGAAAATCAAATACTTAAAAACCTATTGACATGATTAGCGCAGTTAAGATAATAAAGCTACATATTTGTGTTGAACACTGAAAATCTAATCTTTACACCAAGCAGCAACTCAGCCTGCTGTACAGCACCTGCAGTGCTAAATGCTGGGGCCTGCTCCACAGCAAGAAAAGAGGGACTATAAAGAATAAAGCCCCTGCCAGTTGATCCACAAGAAGCCACATGTGGCAAATTCCATGTACTTTGAATATTCTCAATGCTGCTGTGAAGTACTCCCGCTTCATCAAACCCAGTTTATACACAAAAACTGATGCACTGAGGTGAAACGACTTGCCTTGGGCCACAGTGCTGGCCTGTTTAAGTACTTACCCTCTCCTTGGGAAGAATTTTCTCCACTACTTCAAGCTTTGCCCTCATAACAACCCACAGAAAAGGACTATTACCCCTGCAGCTCAGACTGGAAACTAAGGCCCAGACATTAAAACCTAGTGGTTTTTGTTTTTTTAAAGGGATTTGGGCTTTGGTTAGCTCGTTTTCCTAAACTGCTGAAACTTAGCATTGAACAAAGCTATGACAAAATACCCTCAGAAATCTGGGTGTACATAAGCGCCAAAAAAACACGAGGAGTCATCTCTTGCTTCCCAGGCTAACACTGAGCCTTTCTCTCTCCTTGAAACAAGTAGTAAATCAGGATCGTAAGCAGAAAACTTATCCCAGTGGATCATGGAATCCCCGAGATCTGAATGAATTCTGCAGCTTGGGAAGGTCAGCCAAACAAGATATTTCTCCAAAAAATGAAGATTTCAGGAGTGAGGAAAGGGAGTGAACCACTGTTATCTGTGGGCAACATGCCCTGCTATAACAGCAGGGAAATCTGAGAAGAACAAGGGTCCGACTGTTCAAATTTGCCCCATACACCTGACACATGCCAGTGAATCAGCCCCAGCAGGTCTGCATACGTCCCGCTTCCCTTAAGGGCACTCCACTTAATATGCTTCAAGCCTGCCCTCGCCCCTTTACTGCTGAAGCCTCCAGATCATTTACTGATTGAAAATATGACAACAGGGGGTTTTCCTGGTAGGCTGTAAGCATGCTGAGTTTATTTTTCAAAGTCCACGAGCAATCATGGAGACCAGAGTCCTTCAGAACTTGAACTACCAGTGCACTGCCAGCAGCTAAACAGAAACCCTCCCAAAAAATCAAAAGGCCATAATTCTGCAGCTGTTCCCTCAGAGACACGGGGCTGTAATGAGAATCAACTCCTAACGACTCAGATCTGCCAGGATCTGAGCCAGCAGCTCCAAAATAGTGACAATCAGATAGGGTTTCCGCCAACTCCTGAGACACCCAGGCTCAGAGCTCTTAGTAACCACATGGCTGGAATATCAGCACAGTCACCAGTGACTAATCTAACCTCCACAGCAGCAGTTTCCCCAAACACATTTCCACCACCTGGTCACCAATTCAAAGACTACTCAACACCTCTCCAACAACCCCCTGCTCTAGGCTAGGAGATCACTGCTGTCAGGCACATGGAATAAAATATGTGTCTCCCAGAAACAGAGAGATAAAGTATCAGGGTCTCACCAGTTTTGGGGTACCGGAAGGAATCTGTTCTTCTTGTCTCCAGCATGGGTGATGTGACATGAATAATTTCCACCTCTGACTCATCATTTTCTTCATAAAGAATTCGAAGAACTTTACCACCACTCAGTGCTGTAAATGAATTAACATTTCCTGGTCAGAACAGCTCTCATTATCAATTATTGCAGGCATCAGTATTCTCTCAGGAGCACAAGCATGCTGGAAGGATGAAGAAAAATCCAACAAAGTCTGTGACTCATGTTTCATTAAGCAAAACATTCTGAGACTCTTACAACTCCTACCACTGTTGTGAGAAGGAAAGTCTCTTCTCCCAGTAACATGTGCTCACAAGGCCACTGGAACATGCCCACCGCTGCAGATAGTTCAAAAGGAGCTATCAGTATAAGATTCCTATCTTGCATAAAGACAAGTAACAGAAAAAAATAACTCTGCACTGGACAGCACAGCAGGGGGGGCCGCTACTTGTGCCTGTCAGACACACTGGATCCACCACACTTACTTGGCTGTGCCTTTGGGCTCCACCAGTAGCCAGTGTATCTGTCAAACTCCTCCTGCAGCACAAAAGTAGCCACGCCAGCAGATTTTGGATCCTCCTCAACATTGGCCAGTTCTAAAAAAAGACACAAAAGAATTAGTGAGGTACTGCAGAATCAAACCAGTTCTGCATTATCCCAAACATGGCCCAAGTTCACCCCCCGGGAACAATTACACGATAATAAATCTGACTTCTCAGAAGAACTGTTTTCTGCTTCCACCCTGCTCTGTTGATTTATTTAGGGAGGATCTAATCCTCTCGGACATGGCAGCTTCTTTTAGGAAAGGAAAGCCATCCTCCCTTCTCACTCCTACCCAATTAGTTTCTCAATTTTCTATGTATTAGTTGAAGAAAGAAAATGTTCTCTCTATCTGAGCTCAGTGAATTGGAACCACAACTTTTAAGAAAATCAAAGGAAAAAAAAACCAAACCTTTCTGAACAACTGAAACTGAAAATATCAACATTCAGAAAATGAAAGAATCAGTATTTCATTCACTGTACAAACCAAAAGTAACAGACTTACATAACATCTCAACATGATGACATATCCATAGGGCTTCAATATTTTTCCTGTTACCCTGGAGGTAACTTAGCAGCGCTCCATAAATAATTATCATCTGAGAAGGAGTCATTGCTACAGTTTATTTTTAATGTACTTACATAATATTTTAATATTTAACATTTAAATAAGCTAAAGCATTATTATAAAGTGTTAGAAATTTTAATTTAACAAATTTAAATTATATAGTTTAAATACAAAGTATGATTTAAATACAAAACGCATTCAATTTTTAAAAAGTGTTTTATCCACGATTTCCCATTTTCCTTCCTCCAGGATACGGGTCTAAAACAGAGTTGGAGAGGGTAAGAAGCGAGGACCTAAGTTATTGAGTATGAGGGGCCAGCAGAAGCCACAGTGCTATTCAGAAACTGTCTGTATTGTTTCTAAAAGGCCTGCAGCCTGATTTCACTGACAGAAACTTTCCTTCAGCTCTATTCCACCCACAGCTCCTTCACACAAAAAAGGCTGTTTCAGTAAAAAGGAATGTGCTGTGTTTCAGGAGAAGAGCCCTTCCATATGTATTCAACAAATAACTCACTCTGCCAGATTCCACAGTGCAGGGAAAAATCATCCCACAATATTTGCAGTAGAGGAAACACGTAGAACGTGACAAACAAGGTGGAATAAAGTGTCCGTTCCCCCAGATTTCAGAAGAACCCCTAGTGCCATTGCCTAATTCAGTCTAGCAAGAACAAGTGCAGAGGAGGTGCAGAGATTTTAATTTAGGATGCATTACCATTGTGCACAAATGTTAGCCTCCTTTCTTCTCTGGTTTCTATATTAGATATCCAGATGTCATTGCTATGGATAAATGCGATCCAATTTGGATCAGCTGGACAAAGCTTGGGATCCATCCGGATATTTGGACAACTGGTCTCTACCAGAATGGGTCTTAAAGGCTGTTGCTGTTTGAAAGGAAAAAAAAAAAAGCACAGTAAACAACAACAATACATGGACACTTACAGAAACTAAACTGGATTATCAGAAGGTCTCTAAGAGCGCAGTGCTGTGGACACTGACTTCAAATACACACGTTTACCACAGAGCAATCTATCAATTTTAAACACAGAGAAATACTGTGCAGATATTTTATAGGGAAAATTGTGCTTCTACCATGGTTGCACAGATCCCACCAGGGCCTCTTTCACCAGTGCTGAGGATTAGCCATAAATCAGAAGGCAGCTTGCCTAGAGAAGCCTGCCACACTCTTAAAAACAGCAGCCTAAAAAGGGGCTGGCAGAACACACAATCTTGTCCTCCAAAAGCAACTCAGGGTACAGTAAATTCCCGCTGACAGCAGGGTTAGAGAGACATCAGGCATTTGTTATAATAATAAGAAATCACTTCAGCTTTGAAGTCCAGCTTCAGCACCAGCAGAGTAAAGGCTGCTTGTTCTGCAAGTTACACAACCAAATCTTGTAATACATACAGCACCGACTGCTGAACAGTGACCTCTAAACCACAGCTTGGGAACAAAAGCTGCCTCTGATGTAACTTCTGACTACATGAAAGAGCATGGAGCATCACTGCCTTTGTGTTGCTTTTTATTGGCATTGCTACTTGTTAAAAATCAACAAAATCTGGTGTCCTGCCTTGCTGCCACAGCTTCTACCATTTCTTGTGATTCTCCATCTGAGTTTCTACAACCATGGAAATGCACCCCTATGGAGGACTTCTCTGCATTTCAAGGGTTGTCAAGGCTACTTGCCATGCTAGTGCAGCAGAACTGATGATCATGCTCTGCTTTCGCTCCAAGCCAAAGGAGCTTCTAGCCAGAGGAAAGCAGTACTGCAGAAAACAGGAGAGATGAGTAAACTCACAGTGAATCCATAAGGGCCTCCATCTTTTACATGATAAATTCCACTCCCAGCCTGAAACAGAAAGGTGCCGCTTTCTCGGTGGTAATCATAAGAGGCAATCCCAATGGTGCCAATTCGCTTCCTCTCCCGTAGCAACTCCTCTTCACGAGAGTACATCCCATAGTCCAGGATGGCCTGAATACATGCAGAGAAGCACAATCAACACCCTCTGCTCTGCATGTCTTACTATACTGTCAGAGCGCCTCTGCATGCCAAGCTTCCAGGAGCAGACACCCTCCTCCTCCGGAATCCTGCCGGCGGCTAGAAGCCCGCTCCTGCTTGTGCCTTTGCCATCAGTAGTTATAGGTGCAGGCCATGATCAGATCCTACACAACTGCAAACCTGCTAGCCACCGCTCCCATAGCAAGGCCAGCATTATTTCCAATCTAGACTTGTATAAGAAAGATCAGACTGAAGGTCTCTTATTTCTAGAATGAGCACAGGAGAGTCTTTGCTAACTTTCGCAAAGATACACAGTGACTGGTCTGGTGGGAGGAGAGCACAGCATGAATTTTATGTCTGACTGACAGCCTCAGGAAATAACATGGGAAAAACCACACCTAATTCCACATGTGGTTTGTCTCACCTCCTCCAACCTGCCATGGCACATGGGGTGGGACTGGTGCAGGCTTGCTATGCGCAGAGGTGAAAAGGGGACACATGTCCCAGTGAGTGGGAAAGGGATCCTCTGCTCCAGCATGAGCCACAGAGCCACTGACTGATCCTCAGGGGGACTCAGCACTTCCCCCTGCAAGACAGCGATTATTGGAGACTACAGGCTCCTTCAGCAATCTCCAAGATCTCACAGCAGAGAATGTGATGCAAATTAGCACTTGCAATCTTTGCCGGCAAAGGAGGAATCATCCAGCACACAGGTTTTATGACGCACAAAGGCTGTAACTCCAAACACTGATGAGAAAGCTGTGCTTGTTTTTGAGATGGCTGCAGAGCTAGCCAAGTACAAGGAGAATCTTAAAATGTTTAAGACAATAAACTCCAAATTGTAATCATGGCTTATAGGTGCAACCCCAAAGCCTATGTGCTTGCTACGCTGGCAAGAAGAAAGAAAGAAATCAGCACCCACCGGAAAAAGATCCAAAAGAGGCTTCCAGGAAAGCAACAGGACGGCAGCTTTGTTTATGGTTTTGGGAATTTCAGAGTAGAAAAGCGTGTTCTCCCTGTTCTCCCCAGACATTGCTATTGTGAAAGTGAGAAGAAAAAAAAAATGTGTATTAGCTTTCTGTTACTAATCCAAACACTCTGAAAGGATACTGAGGAACAGTTTCACAGGCCCTTCCTACCAGAGAAAGCACTGACAGTCTCTGCACTGCAGCCTCGCTCTGGGAATTCCCTGCTTCTCAGAAATGCAAGTCACGGAGAAGGCAGAGAACAAGGAAATACACCCAGGCTTACCCCACGCTGCCTGAAGCGTATCTGTGTCTTCCTGAAGGCTGGGGGCCCTTTTATTTTATAAGCTTTTAAAATCAAGGAGAGCCTTTCTGCAAATTCCCCTGGCTGGAATACAGCATGATGCAGCTTGGGTTTCAAAGATAATGCGTCTTTAGGAAGGTTTCAATGTCTCTTTCCTGTTCCTCTCCCTCAGTGCTATTCAGATTTCTGAAAGCTCCTGCCAAGGCACACGGGGATCACCCCAGAGGGAGCCAGATGTGCCCCGGGGAAGGCCAAGTCTGACCTATAGCTCAGGAAGTGGCACATAGGAAACCAGAGCTCATCTCAGCTGGGGTCAGCCTTAATGCATCCGCAACATGCTTGAACTCAGCATGACACAAGGATTATGACCCCCATCCTCTGAAAAGGGGAAGAAGAGACAGATCTGCAGCTTTCCGACTATGTCACTGCACAGCACATGCAAAGACTCTGTGAATCACAAATCAGAGCTTAAGCAACTAGCCTGAGCAGCA
Source organism: Calonectris borealis (assembly GCF_964195595.1). Classification (NCBI taxonomy): domain Eukaryota; kingdom Metazoa; phylum Chordata; class Aves; order Procellariiformes; family Procellariidae; genus Calonectris; species Calonectris borealis. The sequence goes on along the minus strand of NC_134322.1, from coordinate 3,280,716 downwards.
AGCAATGGGGCTAGAACATGATTCCGGCTCCTAGGCCTTTGCTCTGGCCATTGCTTCTCCTCTTAACCCAGTTTTTCATGGACTTAGTTCAGCTAGCGCAGCTTTTGACACAAGCATTCCTCTACCACAAGGCCTGCTCCAAAAAGCCACCCAGAAGGTTGCTCACAGTATCATTTACAGTGCCAAATCACTTCAAGCACAGCTGCAATTTAGAAATGCAGATATATCAAGTGAACACTAATTAGTGAAACAATGCAGAATTGAGGCACTGAGGCCCAGAACAATAAATTACATTAAGTTCTTCATTATCAAGACTAAAATTGTTGAGAAAAACATTTACTCTTTAAGCTGTCCCCGCCCTACACTGCTATTTATTCCCTCCAGAATCCCTGGAAAACCTACTCCATCAGTAGCTGAGGCACAAAGGACTTTCAAAATACCATTTATAATCTCTGTTTTGGAAGGAAACTTTGAGGGAGAAAAGGATTCTACCCACTAGTTGTAATTAAGAGAAAGGAATCAAACTGACACAGCTTTTGGAGAGGGGATATCATACTCGGGAGTGAGAGAAAACAGACCGAACAGACTTAACCCATCCTCCCGGCTAGGGAACATGCCCAAGGGACACTTCACAGTTCTTTTCCAGCTCCAACCACACCATTTCTGTGGGAGATTACATCACAAGTTTTAATGAGACATTACAATCATGATCATGACATTTGACCAGCCAATCTGGCCTGAAATCCATTCTGATTTAACTGCCAGAAACATCCTGCTCTCAAGAACAGTCAAACCCGAACAGCCTCTGCAGTGACTGTTTAGTCAAGACACAGGCTGTCGCAGCAAGCTTACCCAGATAGTAGATCCTATCAGAATGAGGTCCTTCAGGATCATTTTTCTTCACAAACGTGAAGTCGTGAGGGGCTTTTGCCATCACGTACCCATGATACTTCCGCGTATCTGTAAGCAGTTTCCGAAGCTGGCTCCAGGAATGTCTCTCTACATAGAAAGGTTCCAGCTTTGGCTGCTCCTCCCTCTGGACCTGCTCCTCACGGCCTGCAGTTTCAAAGATTTCAAGGCCTGGTTGTTCAGTTTCCATGGCTGCTGCCATGTTGCATGTTTCTGGAAGAACAGAATAGCAGAGGTTCAGCATTGCCTTCCAGCAGCCCAGCAAACATTCACTTCAGACTCCCAAAACACACCACAGCAAAAGCGCTATAAGAAAACCACCATTTCATGTGGGAAAAAAATCCACGCAGAATGAAGAGGACTAGGAAAAAGATTTCTGCTGTGGAAAACAGGCTGCCATTACTCAGCCTTTCAGAATGGGACTAAGAACTTCATAGAGCCACACAGATTTCTTGATGTTTGCCTTTGCCCCCCCCCATATACCAACTACTCATTTCAGTTCATGAAGTGGATAAATTCTTCCCCATTAAGCTCCTGCCTGCTCCTTCCTTCCTGTGAACTGCACAAATATCACCTCGCTACACTGATATCAGAACAGGGGATGATTAGGACTGTAGCAAGATCTGGGACAAGAAGTTGCTTAGAAGAAACAACATTAGTAGTTGATTTGGAACCACCAGCCCATACACAATGGGCCTAGGCAACTGCATGCCCTTATTCCCATTATTCTATAATTTCTTGGGTTTGTTTGCATCTCCTTTCAAACAAAGCTCGGAAGGGTCTAGCAACAGTCATCACTATTATATCATCTCAGGGATATAATTACAAATACTGTATGGATAAGACTCTTCCAGAAGTGTAAGGCGATACCAGAAGAAAGGGGACACAGTGAAAAAAGCAGTTTCCAAATAGATTTATCCGCAGCATAAGTCTTATCCTCCCGAACAGGTTGCTAATTTAGCAGATATTTCTTCCTGCAGTCAGCTGTGCTTTACAAAGCAGATCTGAGCTGGAATGAACAGCCCGGCTGTCTGGCAAGAGGAAACCGAGTCTTTCCACTGCAAATCCCAGATCTGAAGGCAGCTCCAAAAGGATCCAAGCTATAAACTCCTACCACAGGGTTCATTACCAGAGAAATAAGGTGTAAGGATTGTCAGTCCTCAAAAGGAGAGGTTGTTTCTATATATAGAATGGAAAGCTGCACAACTGTTCTGCGCACTGCTAGGGCTGAGCTTTTTGGTTTGAGCCTAACAAGAACATTAATAGGGACTAAATAAAGGATTCCCATTGAGCAAACAGGCACTAAAGGACCACTGAATCTCAAGGTAAGGGCTTGGGCAGAGGTAAAACTCCTGGATGGTCTGGCTCTCCACAGCAGCTGAGATATCTGTCACAGATGAGTGAAAAAGAGATGACTTACACCTTGGACCAAACCCATTTTAACAGAAACTGCTAAAAGCAAAGCCAGACAAGTCTGGATCAAAAGTTTGGTTCCACCTTTGACAAGACAAACACAACAAACAGAGGTCTTTCTTTTGTCTGAGCTATTTATAATACAAAAATATGGCACAAGTTAAACAGCCCTATAAAACTGGAAGGACAGTCCAAACGCCAACACAGAACACTGCTCTGCTCAGACAGTGACAATGAGACTTCAATCCTGAATCAGAAAACTCTCATCTAATTTACAGAAAAATCTCTTTTACTGACCTACACCCAGATGCTGGTATGTCTTAACCCGACCTACTTCTCACACTCCCCTCCCACGACAAGAGATAGAAAATGAAGAGCGGCAGACTTTAACGAGCAAACAAGAGTGTGAACTGCCACCCAGAAAGGTGGTGTTAGTCCAGGTTAACGCGAGGATCTGGCTCCCAGGAGGTCACTGCGGGATCTCTACTGCAGCCACCTTCTGCCACGTGAAGCATTTTACTTCCACCTTCTTGCAGCCAACGAAGAGAGACCGCCCCATCCTTCACACCAGCTCAGGGGGACCCTCCAGCACTGCAACACCGTAGGACGTCTCCTATCCGCAGGGTGCGCCGAAGGGGCAGGTCGGGCCTGAGCGGGGTGGACGGCCACGGGCCTGCCCTTGCCGCCGAGGTCGGAGGAAGCGGGCAGACCCGAGGAGGGGCCCTCCACCGCCGGGCGCAGTGGGCAGGCCTGGCCGGGGGCGGAAAGCCAGGCCGCCCCGGGGCAAGCCCCCTCCTCCTCCCATCCCACGGGGTACCAGCAGCTCCCCCCAGGACGGAGGCGGCGGCCCCGCTCCCGGGAGGCCACCTCTCCCGGGAACCCCGAGCCCCACGAGGGTCCTCACCCACCCCGGTACTCACGGCGCTCCGCGGCGGCGATGCTGCCGAGCCGCCCCGCCGGGCCGCTTCCGCTTCCGCCAAGAGGGGGGACGCCGGGCCGCGCTAGGCGGGGCGGCGCCCCCTGCGGGCGGGGAGGAGGCGGTGCCGCCGCACTCGCCCCAGCCGCTCCGAGCACCGCGGGGTACGGACGAGGGCGCCCCCTGCCGGCCGGGAAGACCGGGCTGCGGGGAGCCAAGGGACAGGACGTGCCACGCTCCCCTCGGGCACCGGGACACGCAGGTTGCCCCGTGCGCGAGGACCCGGGACACACACTTTACCCCTTGCACGGGGACCCGGGACACACACACACACTGCCCCACGCAGGGGGTCAGGCCATGCAACCCCCTCCCCCCAGGGATCCTTCAGTCTCAAAAAACGGCTTTTTTTCCCCAAAAAAACCTAGCACTTCCACTCTGACATGCTTCCCGCAGCAAAAAAAATCCCAGCTACTAATAACACTCCAGTGCAGTGAGTCCCCAGCCAAATGTTTCTACACATTTGAATTTCCCTTTGCAAAACAAAGCCACTTTTTGTAAAGCAAAGTCTTTTTTGATCCACCATAAACCAGAAAATATAATTTCGCTGCAGGTGCCCCCTCCTAAACGCACGCACAAATACAAGCCCCAGGTCACACACGGACCTAACGGCTGTTTTTCCCACACCAGCTGCTCGACGCCGTCTCCCATAGGCTGTCCCGAAAGGGTACGTGGGGTTTGCCTTCCAAAATAAAGCAGCCCGGCAACTATTGCTGCAGCTCGCCCGTCCCTCCGCAGCGGCTTTGCAGCCCCAGGGGCTGGCAGAGGTTGGAAATCCTCCACTGAGAGGCAGGCTGAGGCACGGAGCCGGTGTCTCTTACCGACGGGACGCAGAGGTTTGCATGGAGAACCCTCTGCAGGAGGATGAGAAAGCGCCCGGAGCTGGGATGGAGGAGGATGAGCTTTGCCAGGCCTTGGGTGAGGTGCCCTTGCCTGAGCTGCTAAGGGAGCGCGGGGTGGCCTTTTCCAAAGTATCACCAAAATCAGTGCTCCCCTTTTTTAGCCTTATTAGCAGCAAGGTCTTGGGGCACATAATAATTACAATGTAGGAGTTTAAAAGGGTTGGGGCACGTGGTCATGGGGCAGGCTACAGAAGACATGGTATTTTCTGAATTTTTATCAGCCTGCCTTGGTTATGGCTGAGACAGTTGAGCAGCAATCCGTGCCCTTGCGCCCCTTGTGCCCGGGGCCGCCCCTCGGTGAAGGCCTGTGGCACAGAGGGAGGAGGACGGGGGTCAACACCAAGGCGAACGCCCTGCGGGTTGCAGCGGCGGCGGGGCACACTTGAGGGATTGCACGTCCCAGGCGGCAGAAAGCCGCCGAGGCGGGGCTGAAAGCCAACGGTGCCCGCAGTTCTGTTAAAATACCTGACGTGTTCTCTCAGCGAGGTCACTGCCATCGCGGCCGACACAGGCGGCACCTCTGGCACGGCGACGCGAGGGCACGGGGGAGGCCGCACATGCACTGGGGGGGACACGCGAGGCCCCGACGGGGAGAGCGGCGGTGCACCGAACGACACCTGGGGCCACAGGAGGAGCTCCGGGACGCAGCACGGCCCGGGCTGCCCCGGGGAGGCGGGAGCGCAGGCGGGGAAGCCCCGCGGCGGCCGCCATTACCGCCCCCTTCCCCGCTGTGCGCAGGCGCAGTAGGAACCGCCCACCCCCGCCGGGGCGGCGGGCGTTGTGCGCAGGCGCGCGGGAGCCCCCTGCCGCCTCGGGAGCGGCGGGGCGCGCGCCATGGCGGGCCCGAGCCTGCGGCCGCACGTGCACTGGGCGCAGCGACACCGCGAGCTCTACCTGCGCGTGGAGCTGAGCGACGTGCAGGTACCGGGGGGGGGGGGGCGACCCACCCGCGGACCCTCGGCGGGGGGGGTCTGTCCCGTGGGCACGGGACCCACGCAGCCTCCCCCGCACCGGCGGGTTTGCAAACGGGCCGGGAGGGGTGCGGGAGGCTTAACGGCAGCGGCGGGGTCTTGCACCGCAACGAGGGCGGGTTGTGCACCGGGAACGCTGTGCTCGCGTGGGGGCCAGCGAGGCCCCGCGTTTCCCGGGTGTTCGGCGTGGGTGCGTGAGCTGCCGCCTAACGCTTCTCCTTCCGCAGAACCCGGAGATCGCCATCACCGACAACGTGCTGCACTTCAAAGGTAGGGGCTGGTCCTTCGGGGGGGTCTCCTGCTCGCTGAGCCCGGCCCACCCGGGAGCGTGGGTATCCCGGGAGGAGAGACCGGGGTGCCCGCAGCCACGGGGTGCCCGGTCCCCGTCGCTGCCCTTGGTGGCAGTGACCGCGCTGAGCGCTGGGTGCCGGGCGTGTACGGATACGTCATGACACGCACCCCCCTACAAGCCGTCGTATTCCAGCGCTAGTGACCATAGCAGGTTGTAGCTTATCTAGTAACAAAAAAAAACCACCATCTCCACCACCTCCCGATATTTAAATATCAGTGAAATTTCCGTATGTCTCAACTGAACCCCGGAGATAACTGGCAGCGGTTTTTCCATTCACAAAGACCTTGTTTGCAGCGGTTATCAAACCTCTGCATCGGGAACGAGCGCCCCATTTGAAAGGTAAAGCAGATCTCTTCCCAAAAGATGGTTTTGTTTCCACTGGGCAGCTGCACGTTGCAGCACGGTGGAGCTGGTGCTGGCTGGCTTGTCGGGGTAGCACTGAGGATACGGTGGAGCTGGTTTTATTTGGATTTTCTCATTTATTTGGTGGTTTTCTTTAAGATGCATTGTCTAGGAAGTGCTGCCTCCCTGCTAAGCCACAGCCAGGGCCATTTGATAGTGGGGTGTTGGACATTGTGTTTGCTTCAGGATCAGTTTACGGCTTGGAAGGATGGAAATTAAACTCGGCATTCAGGTTTTCGGAGCCCTTCTGGGGACAAGACCCGCATGTGCCGTTGGGAGGGGACTCCCCACATGGCGCTTCTGCAGACCCACCAGAGAGCGGCCTCCCTGGGTGCTCGCTTGTCATTGTGGAGACTGGATTCCCAAAGGGGATTTCCAGTGGGATTCAAGTTAGCCGTGAGCAGCCTTTTGGGCCTTTCCCTTTGGGAAGCTCGCACGCTGCCTTCCTGCGAGCCGGCGCCCTTTTCCAGCACCACGCAGAGCTGCAGCACTTTTGGGTGCCGACTCCAGCGACCGCACCTCCGAGCAACATTTTGGGCTGTTTGTATCTTCCCTGTTATCGTGTGGTTTCCTCTTGCCTCCCAGCAAGGCAGGGGGAAGCACTGTAAATAACCGCTGAATATTTCTGTGTGTAAAGCGTCCTTTGCAGGCGGGGTGTGCGGAACGGGCTAGGACTTTCACGCTGACTGTTAATTCTTGTCTTTTAGCTCAGGGTCATGGTGCCAAAGGGGACAACATCTACGAATTTCAGATTGAATTCCTAGAACCGGTTGAGCCTAAAGTAGGTATCTTTACTTTTCTAATTCTTGCAAAGAAAAAGTAATTTTTGAAAAACTTGAAAGGAAAATGGCTGTGCGTAAAGTCCATAATATGTCATTTAGATTTTCCTGGTGGCTCTGTAACCGCTGCAAACTAAAAGCCATCTGTGGCAGTCTTCTGTCCTGGGGCTCAGCACCATCCTGCCTTAATGCAAATCACCTCACTGGAGATAGTGCTCGCATGGGTCAGCTTTAATAGAAACAGGGCCCTACATGTATCAGTTGTTAAACAGTGGTTGTAAATTTTTTTAAGGATTTAAAGCAGCAAAATAATGGGAGAATCTGGCAACGTGTTGTCTGATGCAGCCTTGACTGCAGAGCAGAGGAACACTGTGCTGCGAAGTGTCAGTGATGTTTCCTGGCTTCTTTTTCAGCCCGACAAAATAAAGTCGTGAGAACTAGTGCTTCTGGCTTCTGCAGGTTTCTTAGGTTGCCAGTACAGACACGCTGCGGCTCCTGTTGCAAAATCTTTTCTTAATCGCTGTCGTAGTCCAACAGGAGAGAGCTTGGCTGGAAGAGCAGCCCCTCTGCGTTACTTGCAGGTGGCTGTAAAGTCTGTCTTTACCTCTCAAAGCTGTTAGGGGCACAGGAGAACTCTGGGCTCTGCTCCCAGTGCAGGATTTATGCTGCTTGTTCCTGGCTGCCTGTTGGGGATAGCTGCAGTCAGACTGGGAGCCACCGTTACCTCTGCTGCTTCAACAAGGGAGGAGCCTGTTCCCTCTGTGCCACACCGCAAGGGGCCGGAGGGTAAATTTCTAGGGTCTGGTCATCCTGAAAGTGATGTTGAACCGAAACTCTCCTGGGGAAAGGCACCCCCAGCTCTACGCTGCTGTCAGCAGGCAGGTTTCTTGGGTGGCTCCTACCAGGTGTTCAGTGGCAGACAATGAACATCTCTTGGTCACCAGTTTGTCATCTGTCCTGTAGAGCAGCAGCCCTGGTCCACAGCGCCCATCACCGCCCGTGCTTGTCCCCTGTGCTGGCAGACACGGGCTGTGCTGGGCGCCAGGCCTGGAAGGCAAACCCTTGCCTCTGCAGAGCAGCCTCCTTCCGAAAGTCTAGTCACTCTGAGTCACTGTGGAAGGGGCTGCGAGTCGAAGAGGATCGCCTCCTTGGAATCTGTGTAACTGCAGATGGTCGGGACTGGGAAGTATTGCAGTCCAGGGCCTTCTCTTCCAGCTTTGACGTGCACCATGCGTGCCACTTGCTAGTGTCAGGCTGGCCACCAGCGAGAGATGGAGCCTCTGACAGGCAAGGATCAGGCGTTGGTAGCTGTAAATTACAGCTACAGCCTTCAGATGTCTTAGGAGCACCCAGACAGCCTTGAGAGAGCAGCGCTGGTGTGAAGTGCTCAGTTAAGAACGCAGTTCATGGCTCTTCTGCATCGGTTTCAGCTGGTTTGAGAGGCAGACCCATGCAGAGCACCCTGGCATGGGCTCGAGGTGCGGAGGGGTGCGATGGTGGCAGTAAGGGCGGGCTGTAAGGCTGTGGGCTGTAAGGATGGAGAGGTTCTGGGCTGCCGTTACGCAGAGCGTGGCCGTGGTGAAGAGGCCTCGTGGGGTGGCAATGACCGTGCTGCCAGCTCCGTCAGCTCGCCATTGTCTCCAGGTGTTTCCTAAGGCTGTTAGCTCTTCCTCTCGCTGTAGCAGGTGTCACATGGGGTCCCCTGTTTTGGACAGGGACCTGTGGCTGATGGTAGTGTTATTTTTACCACTAGCAGTGAGTGGCTCACAGTACTAAATGCAAGAAGGTCTGAAGCCAAGATCATGGGTTCTGCCTAGGAAGGCTAGTGCCAGGGTCTGTGCTGGCTCTTTATGCTGGGATGCAATGGTGCTGTGCGGTACGGGCAGGCTTTCAAGCTGCTTATCAAGTCCTACAGCCATCACAGTTGCCATCTTAACTGGGCTGCCCTTTGCTTCCATGCCTTGGGTGGCAGAGGGGTGCTTGTGCTGCAGCAGTCCAGGTCATCCCTGCCTCCTTGATAAGGAGAGCTTGGGTATCAACTCAGTCTCAGAGCTTGTTTCTTCGGACTTTTGCTGATGTTTGCTCCTGTGTCTACCCTCAGCCTGTATGCAGGGTGACTCAAAGGCAGCTGAACATCACTGTGCAGAAAAAAGAGAGTAACTGGTGGGAGAGACTCACCAAGCAAGAGAAGCGCCCGCTCTTCCTAGCTCCTGACTTTGACCGCTGGTTAGATGAATCGGATGCTGAAATGGAACTGAAGGAGAAGGTCAGTCCTGTGGGCACGCGTGGCTTGTGCTGCCAGCTACAAAGCAAGGGTAGCTGTTCCCCTGCGCGTGAGCTTGTGTTTTTCATTTACCTGGAGTTGTCTGGCATGCTGAATGTTACTGCTATTTCATACAGATCCCACGTAGAATTGGTTAAACGGCTCAGATTGTAAGGAGGAGTTCAGAAATAGGCACACTGCTGGCTAGAAAGAGCAGCAGTGCGAATCTGAACTGGCGGCTGTGCGCTAGCTCAGCCCTGGCCAGGGTCTGCAGCCCAAGCCTTGCACCCCTCGCCCGACGCCTTCGCAGCTGTGTGTCCTGATCCATATGAAGATCATATCGATGTGCCATACGGAGCCCAGAGACGCCAGTCCCGGGCATTGCTTGTCTGGAAAGCAGGGATTTCTAAGGCTCTTTCCTGAGCCACTGGGCTAGCCCTGATGGTGCATTCCCACCATCTGGTAAGCTCGAGCAGCTTCCTGCAGCAGGGAGGTGCAAGACCGTCTTGGAAAAGACTTGAGCAGATCACATTTCTGCAAATCTGTTTTACAACAAATGCTGCCCTGTTCCCCTCCACAGCCACTGAGCTTAGCACGGAGGAGAAAGGGCCGCTGCAATGCCGGGAGCCAGAAAGCAGTGGTGAAGGGCAGGCAGAGAGCTGGGACTGGATGTTTTCCTTCAGGTCACTGGTGGGTCATGAAACGTTTTAAGGAACAGCTCTAAGAAACAGTAATAACTGAGAATTAACACAGAAAACAGCAGGCTTTTTCAGCAAAAAAAAATCTAAATCTAATTACTAGAATAAAATACGTAGTGAAGGCAGGATAACTAGTTAACACCCTCTAGCTTTTACTGTACCATAATTTCTGGGTGATGAATGTGCTGGTTTATGCAAGTGAAAATTTAAACCCTCTAGCAACTGGCTGCTTAGCTGAGTTTTAAACCCACTAGCTTTGCAGTAGTATAGTTAACAAATCACTTGCTAATTACAGTAACAGTCTTTAAAACCTTATCCTTCATCTTAAGGAAGAAGAAAAGATTAACAAAATGAAAATAGAATCCAGAGTCCCAAAAGACCGTAAGTATCTGTACCTTTTTAGTGTGTAAGGTGGGGTTTAGAAAGCTTCTGTCACTCTTACATGCGAACCTCAACTCTTATGGAGCAATTTTGACTGGCTTGGTGCATCTTGGAGGGCGATCTTTGTATTGTGAGCTATTTAGAAATTTAATAAATTGGACTGCAGTTTCCAAGGAATTTTAAAAAATCTGACTAGCAAGAATCGAGTCCTAGCAGATGATGGTAAAAGCAGGCAGAACCCACAGTGCACACAGCAACCCTTTATTGCAATCAATAGCTTCCCTTTTTCTTGTAAGCTTTATTCTCATAGAAAGCCTGGTTTGCAGCTGTACTCTCTGCAGAAGTGTTGCCATTATACTCTGCTCACCTGATGTGTTTATTATTGATTTTAGCTTTCAAACACCTGAAGAAGGGATACTTAATCATGTATAATCTTGTACAGTTTTTGGGATTCTCTTGGATTTTTGTGAACATGACAGTACGACTGTTCATCTTAGGAAAAGGCAAGTAATAAGCACTATTTTGTTTACATTGGGGGGTTGTTTTGGTTTTTTAGTGGTGTTTTTAATACTTTCTAAATAGTGAAATCTAAAGGAAGACGTATTTAGGAAACAAAACCGTAAACACATCACCGAAGCACACAACAAAAGCCTCTCAAAAGCCATCACAATGTCAAGGATAGGAAAATACTGTCCTCTTGTAAATCACAACTGCATAGTCTGATGAATGATACTTGTACTCTGCCAAGACTACTTCTAAAGAAATCAGTTGGAGCAGAATGTCTCGCTCACTGCAATGTTAGTATTTTTGAAAATGGGCCGGGCAGAATATTTTGGTTTTGAAGCAAAACCGATTCATTCTATTGAGGTACAGCGCTATCGCTTTTTCTGTGAAGTAATTACGGAAATAGCTCTTGATCCTTCTGTTTATGAAAAAGAGCACTTGAGCAGTGTTTCTGGCCTAACTGCTGTGCCTTCAAGATAAGGCCTATAAAGAAGTTACGTAATTATGCATAATGTTTTTTTCAAATACAACTAGAATCCTGTTATCAAAAGCTTTGCTGCTGCGCCAGCTTCTTGAACATGGAAATTCATTTGTTCTCTAAAATGGTTTCCTGTGTCTTACAGATTCCTTCTATGATACATTTCACACTATTGCTGACATGATGTATTTCTGTCAGACCCTGGCATTAATGGAGATAATGAACTCACTAATAGGACTAGTCAGATCACCGCTGATACCTGCTGTACTGCAGGTAATATTTTAAGATTCTTCTCCTTGCTCTTCCCATGTTTAAATCTCTATTTTACACCAGTGTTGAGACTCTCCTAAAATAACTGGTACAACCTCACTGGCACTGGACTAGAGAATACATTATTCAAGAGGCTTCCCAGTCTTAGCTGTGGCAGGCTGTCTTCTTCCATCGCCTACGTAAGATACTTCAGGGCAACAAAAGCAAGAAGGGGCTGATGAAAAGTACATGCTTTTGATTTGGTGCCAGTGCCTTTTTTTATCCTGGTTGTGGTTGTGGTGCATAAAAATGAGGGTAGATGATTTAAGACTAGGTCCCTTGGACTGCACCTAAATCCAGAGCAAAATGCATGCCCATAAGAAGCAGGTCACAGCTCAGCTGCAGAGTTAGTTATGCGCTCAGCGTGTTTCAGGCACAAAGAGTAGATATATTGCGTGTTTCTGATAGCAAGGACTTGCTCTTTCTTTTGCTGAAGAGTGTGACTGTTCCTTAATTTGTTTTTCTTAAACAGCTACTTGGAAGAAACTTTATTTTGTTTGTTGTCCTCGGAAGCTTAGAGGAAATGCAGAGCAAACCTGTGGTGTTCTTCATATTTTATTTCTGGAGTATCATTGAGCTGTTCAGGTTTGTGGGATTTTTCCTCTAGCCGGTGTGTACAGAACAACGTGATTGTTCCCAAGAACTCTTTAAAGATGATTTTGATCCTTGTACCTTTTGGAAGAGTGGCTCTAGTGCATTGGCCCCAGAGGGTAAAATCTCCTTTAGACACGGACTATCCCAGCCTTCCTAGGTTGCTCCATCTGCCAAAAGCTGGGACAAGGCTGGAGTCTGAAAAAAATACCCTGAACCTAGGGAAACCTGTTGCTTTGAATTTCCATTATTAAGTGAGCTGCACTATGCTCTGCTTCTCCTTCAAAAGAAGTATTTTGAAAGGTTTATTAGGCAAGCCAGGCAGTTACATTCATCCAGATGGTCAGAATAATAGCATTAGTTCTGTAAACTGCCAAATAAGGGTGTGTCCATCGTGATCCGTATTCTTGTGTCATTTGGGAATTATGTTGACTATTCTATATGGCAGATATATGCAAGACTAATTCTAGCAGCAGTTTCCATTAAACAGTGTCTGTTTCTTCTCACACTGAATTGGCTTTAGGTATCCATATTACATGCTTTCATGCATCGGCATTGAATGGAAACCACTAACCTGGCTCCGTTACACTACCTGGATCCCTCTCTACCCTTTCGGAGTCTTGGCAGAAGGTATGTCTGAAAAAGAGAATTTAATAAACAGTGAAGTCAAGGCTGGGCAAATAACTCGATTTTTGGTTTGGCTGCTGGACTAAAAAATAATATAGTAGAACAACAAATAAATAGACATTTGCTTTGAGCTGAACCAAATGTAAGCATTTTTGTCTTTCTTACTGAATCAAGTATTTTTTTCAATGTGATGTGAAAAGGAGTCTTCCTTTTGGACACTGGAGAGGAAAGTAAAGGCAACAAAAGGTGAGCTGACAAAGTGACCAAGCGTGTGCTGCAGTCCACGCGAGCAGCACAAGACAACAACGCTCGCTTGCCTCTGCTGATCCAAAGCAGTGTATTTGCTTTTGTCTGCTAGACCTGACGTGGTCAGCCTAGCTTGGGTTCACAGCAGCTCGCAGATCTTGACATTACCTTGTAAATCATTGCACAGGACAGGCAGGGCCGATTCTTCCTCTGAAAGCAGCACAGCCTGTTCTGAGACGGGCATGGTGCTTCCCCGATAGGGCTCTGCTCCCTTTCCGCTTTGAGAGCGACTGCTCCGTGGAAGAAGCAGGCACCTAGTCTTCTTGCTGTAGCCCCTCTGGGGGCTTTACAGTGACCTCTTCTGTCTTAACAGGTCTGGATTATTTTTAATGTTTATTAAATATTAAAGAAGCATATCACAGCTCAGCTTCTAGCTGTAAGAAGTGTGTTGTGATCAGACCTGTCAGAACGTGTTTCTATGAGCCAGGCGTAAGCTTGGGCATTGCCCAACCGCAAGCACAGGAAAGACTATGCCTGTTCCGTTGCTGTGGGTCTTGCTGCATTTAAAATTGGTATAATTAATGCAAGCTAGCAAATAAGAAGGGAATATCCTGGAAAAGTTGGTGTGGGCTGGGCAATTATGTATTTTATCTGTGTTTGATAACGATGGTGGCCTTCTGCTTTCAGCCGTCTGTATCGTTCAATCCATTCCAATCTTCAGTGAAACAGGGAAATTTAGTCTGGGATTGCCAAATCCACTGAACGTCACAATCCAGTTTTCATTTTTGCTTCAAATATACCTTATAGCCTTGTTTTTAGGTAAGATACTTAATTGTATTTCTCACTATTGAAATAAAAAGGCCAGTTTCTTCTGAATAAGTGTATTTTTCAAAGAAAATTAAATTTCTGCATCTTGGGGATCATGGCAACACAAAATTGCTTGAGGTTAAGCGTTATCCTTGTTGCTTTTTTATGTAAATTTGTCAGTGATGGAGGGGAACAGACCGACAATTAGCACTGGTTAGCTCCCCAAGAAGGAGACCTTAGTAACAAGTTAGCAGCATTATCTACTGATCACTTGGGTTAAAAGAATAATTTTTACATGTGTTTATAACCTCAGTATACTTAGTTTCACCTTTTACATGGTATTTGAGCTTTGGAATTGTGTAGTGGAAATCTAAACATAATTCCTTATTAAAGCAATGTTTAACTAAACTACATTATAATCACTAATGCAACATGAAGTCATGTTTTTCCAGGAAACAATATAGAAGGCTCTTTAAATAGTAGTATATTTAAAGAAGAATGGTGCTTGATACATATTTGGTTTCTGGTGTTACATTTTTAAATATAAGTTAACTTTGTAGTATGCACACCCAGTATGTCTGGGTATCCCCAACTCAGTAGAATCTCACCTAGAATTTTAAACTGAACTTTCACTAGATCTCTCCCTTTCACAGACATTGCTTAAAGAATACCTTTAATCGAGTTTCACTCTGAAATATCTGTTTGATCCTTCCCCAGCTCTGCACAGCTGGTGTTGCAACTTTTTAAAAGGGACAAACCAACCTTCTGAGCAGCCTGGTACCAAACAGCCTGTGCAGCAACTCCTGCCTCACTCAGCAAGAAAAAACTTGCGTTATCTTTCAATGCTATACACACCCTTAAACCATTGCTTTTTTGTGTGGTGGTTTGTTTGTTTGTTTGTTTTAAATTTGGTACAGCCATCTAGCATTAAAAAGATGCAATAATGTCCTACCTAAACACTTCATTCTTTTTCAGGGTTATTTGTAAACTTCCGTCATCTCTACAAGCAAAGGAAACGGCACCTCGGACCAAAGAAGAGAAAGATGAAGTAAAGGAGGACTGCAATGTTTTCTTATCTAACTTATCTCAATGACAAGATAAGCCTCTAATTCTTACGGGTTTACCCACTGTAATGTAAAGAATTTTGTAAAATTAAATGATCACGCTAGATTTCATGATTGCATAGTGAATTCAGGTAACATTCCCATATACTGTATTTTGTTCCCTTTCAATCATGTATGCATGGCATTTACCATTGAACAGTAACATTTAAACTTGTATCCTGTCAACTACCATATTAGAAAGAAAACCTATTATCTGCATATAATATGCTTATAAACAGTGGAGCAGCACTAAATAGTGTTTATCTTTTGATTGGATATTTGCTCTTTCAATATTGCATGCAGATAGGGCTTCTGACGTCGGGATATACTGTTAGCTGGCCCATGCTGTTCCTAGGGTGCATCTTGGTGGCAGGAGGAGCACAGTCTGAGACTACTGTGAACAGTGTTTGGGCATTTATTAACGGTTGGGGTAAACTCGCTCAGCACATACTCGCCCCTTTTCTTCTGCAGCATACTGATGCAGAATTAAAACTGGAACTAGCTAATGTCTATTTAAGTGCTACCAACTTAGTCTGTTTCTAGTTGAGCCTCGACAGAGTAGGAGCGCTGTGTGGATCCTAGCATTCCTGTAGCAACACATCCTTACCCAGTCGTCAGGGAAAGGAAGCTGCCACTCTGTGACATGGTCAGAAATGCTTTCTGGGTTGGTAATGCAAGCACTGAAACATAACAAAATAAGGAAACATAGGTACCAGCTTTCTCCTAGCATGCTAACCCCAACAGAACTCCATCCCACCCATGCAAAGGGAAAACGTGGAACTGTCATGGGAGACCGGGCTCCTCTGATATTCCTGGTAGGGCTGCAGCTCCTGTGTTTATAGCCTTCAGAAAGGCAGTAGAGATTGCTTTTCTACTTAAACTTAGGGGTGCAGCTGAGAATTTGGTGTATATGCTTTGTTGGCTGGCCCCTAGTGGGATGGAGTAGTGGGTCAAAATAACTGTGTATTATTTTGATAGCGTGTATCAAATCTCAGTAAGGGAGATCTCACAGAGGGTTTGAAGGGACCCTTTCCTCTGTGCTTGCTTTAAACAACAGCAACAACAGAAAAAGAAGCTCCCTCCACATTCCACGTTATCTACTCTCTCACTGGGAAACCTTTGTTTCAGTTGACTTTATTTCAGCATGCCCTTCTTCACACCTAGCCTCCCGTAGTTAATTCCAGATCCCTCTGGCCTCCTTAATCCAGTTTAGAAAATGTACAAAAAGTTTGCTCTAAACCGTACTGTGGTTATGAACAGGTTGCTTCACAGTAACTGCCACTGCCCCCAGGGCAATGCAAAGCAATGCCAGCAATCCAGAACAGGCACTGAAGTTGAGATTAGCTTAGTGCCATGTTACTATTTATCTTTTTCTACTGTAAAACAATATGAATCATCCAGAAAATTATTTTCTATATTAAAGGTAACAAACCGCTTACTGTTTGTGATATGGACTCATTGATTGTGACTGTAAAGGAAGGGAAATAGCGTTATATGGAGATTTTAACAAAGAACTGGTACAAGCTCAATGCTGCATTTCACAAACGAGTTCTGTCAGCAAGAGGAATGATGCAACTTCTCTTTAGGGATACTTCAGGCTCGCACTCAAAGGAGAGTGCAGCTTACTTTACTCAGAAGAGTTGAGCATTATTTACACACTTAATATTTCACTATAGCACACACTGTACCTATGCTTGAAGTATGTCAAAGGATTGAATTAGCTGAGTAATGGAACAGCAAGGATCACTTTCATACTTTAATTTCTCCACTGGGCATTTCAACTTCTGTTATGAAATCCGTGTGTATTCATACATGATATTTCTCAGTGAAATTGTGGTACCTAGTGCAAGCTGTCATGGATCTTACACTACTGAATTTTAGTCCTTCAGAAAGAATGTGTTTCTATTAATAAAGATTTACAACCAAATTTTGCTTTAGTTCAGTTGTTCGTTCTTTCCCTGAATGCAAGAAGTTGTATAATTTAACTCTTGTAATAAACAGCCAAGCCTTCACCAGGTCAATGTTTTAGGCCACACAGCCTAGTTGCTATGAAAATGGAACAAATCCAACTTAAACTTTCATGAAGAATTACTCTTTATTAATATTACGCAAATAAAAAATATGTCTCACAAGATTAAATTACTTTCATAAGCATAAGCCCTGCAATGCAAGTGATAACTCTCATTACGGCAGTACAGGCTGGTGTTCAAGTCGGGCATAAAATTAGTGACACCACCCTGAAATTAGCTGTGTATCTGATCTTGCGCAGGGATTCTCGCGTGTTTTCTCTGGACTAATCAAGTCAGCGTATAAAGTATAGTAGCTGCCTTTTAGGATACTTCTACCAGTGAGTTCATTTGTGTAGTAACTGTGTTTTGGGGAGGCCAAAAGCCATGAGCAGTCTGCTGCCCATGATGGCATTTTCTTTCTCTCCTCGCATGTACTGAGTAACTTCCACCCATCATCCAACCCAGTAATTGACTTTGGGACACTTTCCACAGTTTCCAGGTCTGACTAAAGCCACCACAGACTAGCTACATTTATTTAGAGAGCACTGATGCAGGTAAGGGACCCCGTTTTGACAGGAAGTTCTCCAAACAGTAATTAAACAGGCCCTAGAAAGTAAACGGGACAAGAAAATTGGAACCACTTGAGTCTTAATCTATAAAAGTTACAAGAATGGAGACTTCACATTCTTTCAGTGCTGCTGCTGGAAAAGTCTGTCTGCAGTGGAGCAATGTTATGATCATAGGCAGCATATTCCGATGCTCCAGTACTTGCCACTTTAAGCTGCTGAGCAGCATGTGTGAGCTGAAACGCTGCATCAGGATGAGCCGTGTCAGGAAGGAGGGTGCATTCCCGCTCCAGCATGTCTGCCACGCCTTTCAAGAGATCCAAAAAGCCAAAGGCCAGAGCTGCCTTTCGTAAACGATTAAGTTCCTGCAAAGAAGAAAAATGCCTTTTAAAGCCACTGTAAGCCTTTACATATAAAATGTGGTTTTCTTACTTCTTTTTTTAAAGGCAAGCTTATTCACTTGAAGGAAAACAACCTGAGTGATCAGTACAGTTGCTGGAAACTGCCCAGCTGTTCATGAGATAAAAAATGCTCCAGGGCTGAAGATGACAGTGGCACAACTAAACAACTGGTTTTCCCTTGATCCTTTTCTATAAATCTCCACTTCTCCCTTTTCCCTTTTGTGCATTCAGATACTGTACCTGCCTGTTTTGTCTGTGTCCCAGCTGGGGGCGGCCTCCAACTTAGGCTTCACTGACTGCTGCCTTTAACCACAGTGTCCAGCAAAATGTATATATATTGATTTTTCTTCACTATAAACTGATGAGTGCTTATGTGCATTTAGGCAGGGTATTCATTCTTGAAGTTGCTGGGGGCTACAATAGCAAACTGCTTCAGCACTAAGCTTACAAGAGGAACAACAACTACCTCCAGCTACAGTCTAGATTATGGATTATTACAACGTAGCCAAATGTGCCTGGAATTTTGTCTTTCTCTGCTTCAGCTGTAGAAAAAATGTAGGAGACAGTTTCAGACTCAGAATGACATCTGTGTTCCTATTCCTGTCTGATCCCTCAGTTTATTTCTGCCTGGACAACAGCATAAAATCTGCAAAGAAGTTCACCATGGAAGTAGCAGGGACCATGAGGGGCACCTGTAAAATGACACCAGAGAACGTGGTGGCAGGGAAACCAGAGCCCCTTGTCTCACCTTAACTAGTCTGTAAAATAGACTCAGGATGTCTCCTTTACAGAACCATGTATGTTTTTGCAGAGCCCTACAAGCCTGCACAGAACATACCACAGACAGACAGTGTGTGTTCTGTCAAATGCGCCACTATCACTACGCATCAAACTTGGGCCGGCCTGAAATGTTACTCACTTTATAAAAGGTTTGAGTTTTTTCAGGGAGTTTCCTTGCATTTCTCAAGATCTTCTGTACATCTGTCTGCAGAAAAGAGAGGAAAAAAAAAATCTTGGCAACTGCTGGGGAAGCTGCGAAAAAATCCTCAACTATTTATTGATAAATTATCCTGACCGTTGACAAGACTGCAGCTCACAAAGGCTGAAACATAAATGCTAATTACACTAAACCCAATAACTAAGCCAGATGCCACACTGGAGACACAGCTTTCATTAAACAAGCTATGCTTTCTGATTGCATTTTAATCATGACGTTTTAAAGAGGCAGTGTTTATAAAAATGAAAGAAAAGCAATAAAGCAATTACATTAAACAGACAAGACACACACAGACTCCATTTTGCTGGTAAGATGGTTACTGCTGATCAAAGTAAAGCGTCAAGTCCAAAACCTGTATCGTTACCTGGAGGCCACTTGGTTTAATCCATACAGTAACATTCTGTGCATAACTGCGCTTGTTCTTGGGTTGCAAGGGGAAAGGGCTCTTATTGTCATCCTCTCCGTAAGGATTTTCTTTTGCATCTGGGCAGGGAAAAGAAAATAAAAAGAACTTAACATCTAAGACTCGGCAAGGTCATTCACACAAGAAAACAGTCAATGTGTACGAGTTACTCAAAGGAGTGTGACTAGTACCTGAAATAGGTCCAAGCTGTGCCATCTTCCCTAGCCATGGAAGGGGCTCAGGACCAGGTTCAAAGAGTGACATCATGAGGTTTGATTTCTTCTTGCTATCAGCTTGTGAATAGAGCATTCCATACCACTCTGGCCTATTGAAAAGAGCAAATCCCAAAGGCTGAAAATCTTCCACACCTCTTTGCCTAGAATTTGCCCCCTCCCACTGTGTGGAGGCTCACTATTTGCAATTTATACTGGCATAAACATATCCACAACTACAAGTCCACAGCTTTGTCTAGCAGTGCAGAGTTCTGTACAGAATACAGATATAAATAAGCATAATTTATAAATAAAGCATAAATGAGCAAAGTAAGAGATTTTTCAGGCAGACGTCCAGCTCCATACCCCAACTGGACGACAGCCACCATGCCTTCCACTTTCAGGCTGCCGTGTAATAAAACACAGAAGTTGGGGATTTTTCCGGCAATCTGATTAGCTGAATTCTCATCTTCGGTGTCATCTGTGATCCCAGGTCCCACCTCATCACCTTCTGGGGAAGAATAAAAGCAAACGAAGAGACAACATAAGAATAAATTCAAACACACTAGTTCCATTTCCATGACACCACCCTGTATTTTCTGCCATCCAAGAGTTAGTTAATACTTTTCTAGAACAAACAGCTGTTAAATGAACTGTTTGGGCAAAGTGGCACTATTATGTTACATAAATATTCCACTGCATCCTACTCACAAAACAGAGTTACCGAAAAACTGCAAATAAACCTCAGCTTTGAAGAAAGTAGAAGTGAAACGAAACGGCACCAAGAGTCTGGCAACAAATACACGGCTGCTTCTGAACCAAAAGCACCCTGAATTTCAAGTCCTCCTCTCCTATGCAATTTGTGGTCATTATGAGAAAATTACTATGTTTTAGCAGCTGGAATACTGCTGTGATTTAACTGTTAATATCTTCTGTCTTTCAAGACATCTGGCATTTTGATAAAGCATAAAACCTGTGCTTCTAGTCTAAACCACCACAGACATTACAAGGGAAGCTTAAAACAGTTTTTGCTAAAAGAAACAAAACTTGCTCACCTCTGTTAAGTGCAATGGGCAGTACCAAGTGTCTGGACAAGACAGGAGGGCTAGAAATGTCAGCTATATCTACAAACCCAACAATTTCTAGATCTGTGGGGAGACAACAGGTTTAAGTCAGAATTGGAAATAGCTGAAATGTATTCAGAGTCAATTTAACATTACCACTTCTCACACCACTAAGTTTTCCGAAGCAGTGACTAGAGGTAGCACAACAGAGCCCCAACCTTGACTATGGTGTCCAGGCGGTAGTAAGATACAAACATTCATACATAATACCAAGACGCCTTAAGATCAGAACATAACTTTCATCAGACACATACTGCTGTCCATGAACTGTGCTGCTAGACAAATACAGAATTGTGCACATTGTTTTTTACACTGTACACAATCCATTGCCATTTTATAAACTCAAAAGGAGAGAAAACAAAGGACTAAACCAAATCTACTAGCTTCAAAGTGGCATCACAGAACCTGCAGGAATTCCCATCAACCCTCTGGCAGGGTTAGCCCCACTGGGGCACGTTCCCAGGACTGGGAAGACTGAGTTGTGGCTCTCGAGTTCTATATGCCCACTGGAAGTTTAAATGCAGCTCCATCTCATACAGAGTTGTGGGCATTTGCTGGTAAAAGATTGAAGCAACCATGTCCTTCACGCTCAGCCTTATCTGATTTCCTCCCCACTTCTCGGCTGCAAGAAATGTCGTATCGGGTTCATGTCTCTCAGCCATGTGAAGGTTTTGGTGTGTGGCTTAGGACTAGCCTTTGACCAGCTCAACACTGGCAGAGGTGTAGAGAGTACCTGCTTCGTAAACTCTTCTCTAGATGAAGCATGGTGACAATGTTGTGCTCTAGCTATGGACACAGGTCCATATGTGTATGGCACAGTTAGAAAATCAATGCGTTTCCAACCTGTACTGCAGCTGGAACCGGGGAGCAGAGTCTTCTCCTTGACAGCCCAAGCAAAGACCTGGCCCAAAGCCAATTCAATTCATTTTTCTCATAGCTGAACAACGAACACTTGATTAAAGCCATGGAGGAATTCAGGGGCTGAGCACACCATACGCTGCATTTTAATGCACACAGAATAAAACTTCCTTCATGCCAAATGCCCATCTTTGGAATGACAGGAGGAACTCTAAGACTGAACGCAACACAAAGCCTCCCTCATCAAGACACACTGCATGCTCTTTTTCTTTGCTTTTGCTATTTTGGTACAGATGCACTCACTCCTATTTAAACAGTATGTAGCTACAAATAAGAAGTGATCACACCCAAATGAGAAATGTTTTTTCTCTTGCAGATTTAAAAAAACCCAAACAAATCAAGGCAATCTTGGTGGCAGTAATTTATGGGTTGCTGTTCACGTCCCTGCAAAATTTTACCACTATTGTGTCTTTATTCACATGCAAGCTGTGCACATTTTGTTGATGAACACAGAAAAAAAGGAAGTCTACAGGACAGATCCAGGAAATGAAATTGCCAGTAGAGCTAGAAACTCACAAAAAAGGAATTATCCAAAAGGACACCTGGGCATATGATCTAACCAAGTCACTCTCTTTACACTTCCCAAATAGTGCAAAGCCAGCACGAACTCCCATCAGCTTCCTTGCAGAGTTAGTCACAATGGGGTGTCACGGAGGCTGCCAACCTTCAGCTCAAGAGCCACAGCGCTCTACTGCCTGACTGGAAAGAACAACAAAATGCACATGGCCAAGCGCTGAGGAGCTGAGAGCAATTTTGATGCTACAGTTCAAACTTAATTCTTAAGGCAAAGCAGTGAAGCTCGGTGTATTCTCTCCAAGAAGCGTACCTAGCCATTTGCAAGTCACAGGCGTGGGCTATCTACAGACTACCTGCTGTTCACGGGCGCAGCGTCCACTAATGGGAGGGCTGAGAAAGGTTTTCTTTGCACAGTTGTTTTTAAAAATAACTTAGTATTGGTAAGAAGTGCAGGATGACAGACAAACTATAAAGACAGAGATTTCATAAATCTCAACCTTTACTTGTGCTGCCTCACCAATTCTTCTCGACTCCACTCCTAGTAGTTTCCCTTCCAGAAAGATGCTGGTTTGTCTCACCTGATAATACAGCCTTTCTGATAAAGGCAACTCTAATACAAAATACAGCCCCTTCTCGAACACACCTCTCCTATCCTCCATGAAGCTTATAAGGGCATTCATGGAAAGCAGCCTGTGGCTGTCTTCCACAGTCCTTGTCCCTAGAAACGGGCACCCTGCGCTTTGAAAGTGCCTCTGCCCTACTCCAGCCCTTTTACCAGGTACACATGGCTGAAACAGAATGAGGTTCTTGTCCCCTGGTGCCACATATACCAAATCACAGTCAGCGACTGATCCTTGCAGAGAGAAAGTGGATGAACAGTAACTATACAGGATAAGAGGTGGTAATGAAAAGGTAGAAATGAGATGGATTTAAGTAAAAGGCAATCAAAGATTTGTTACCTGTATTAATTGCTTTAGGGATGGGGTCTATTTCCTCATCTATAATGAAAGGTTCTGGTCTGGGAAATACTTGCACATCAGATGTTAAGTGGCCACACTTGAGAACAGCATGGAATGGTGTATAAGCCAGGTCTATTAGCTTTCTAGAACACGATCAGTTATTATAAAGGAAAACATAACACATATCAAATGAAAATAGTTTGTCTAAAGCACACTAACTAAGCTCCCAAAACTTTTTTTTACTACAGTTAATTCAATAGTTCTAGTGTTGCTAAATTACGAAACAAAGCAGCATATTATCACACTGATGGCAAACTAACAATAATTCTGGAAATCAGTATCTTCCACCTGCCAATTGTAAACAGATGCTATGGTTTGTTACAGAATGATTAAAATAAATATTGGCCTTAACCAGCAAAGGTCAAGACGAAAATGCAGTTAACAAGATCATAAATTAAAAGAAAAAAAGCTTAATTAGAACACCTAATATCATCAGATTTCTTGTTATATTTGTTTTCTGTTACAGATACTAATTGGAAACCTTCACAAAGGCATATTATCTACAAATCTACTAACCCAAACATCGACTGCACATTCTTCAGGCAAAGGGGACCATCAATGGTGAAAATTTGCCCTTCCCCATTGTTCAAATCTATGAGCCGTTCCAGGCAGTCTAAGGAATCTGTGCTTTGAAGCTGTAAAAAAATAAAATGAAATATTTTTATTAAGTTTTCTTTTTACTCTCTTTTTATTAACCAGTATGTTTTCAGAAAATATACACAACACAGCAAAAAGCATCTGATTGGGTGCTATAATGATTCTTTGTAATCTCACTCCTTTCTGAATAAACCAACATTCTTGGTCTCCCAGGAAATGTACTCCTTATGTTGCATTTATATTAGACCAGATGCAGCATTTGGCGTAGTAACAAATAATCATAGAATACCTCAAGTTGGAAGGGACCCATGAGGATCATCGAGTCCAATTCCCAATATATTGCTTTATCATATTAGGTTCTGCTTTGAAAGCAGGTTCAAGCAACCAAAAATCCCAGAAGCTCTCAGTTTTCAAGAGCACAGGAATGCCTTAACTAGTGTAACATTTTATTGGTAATGCTAAGTTTCCAGTTCCTTCAGGATAATATAGTTTTTAGGAGGGAGGGTAGATATAATTCTTTTTGAGAAGTTCTTAGAGAATGTTTGTGAAAGCACCTAAACTTATCAGTAATAGAAGATTTATTTTAAACATTTTCCCAGTTATTCTGACGTGTAAACAATGCTTCAATCCATCAGTTTAATCAAGAGGATCATCCTTGATAGAGACCTTGAAGCTGAAATATCTATTGCATGCCTAAGTAGAAAATCCTTCTGTGATGGACAGAAGAATACAGGTGTCAAGTCAAAAGCTATGCTATTAATAAAAGCTAATCTAAAGAACTTTAGTCTATATAGGCTTCTTTTTAAACATTCTTTATTCAACAGAATTCTAACTACTGTGAAGATTTTTAAAGCTGGTATTGAGAGTTTTCAAAGGTACCTGAAGAGAAAGAAAACAGTCACCTTTCCTTCAAAACTAAGGGATGTTGGTTTGAACACTGGCTTGGAGACTTTAGAATTTTGCTCACTCACATTTCTACATAAAGCTATTGTTGTTTTAAGTGCTGAGCATCTTTGCAATAGAAGTCATTTATTCAAGAATTTAACTGTAGATTAAGAAAAGCCCCCGAAAGCATTCAATGTATTTAATGCAGTAAAGGTAATAATATAAACAGAGAAATAAAAATTGCATAATATTCCCCAGGGAGAAAGTGACATGATTTATAAAGATTATGATAATAATGCAACAGTAGTAGATAATAATAGTGCGATAATAAACTTTAAAAGAGATACTACAGGCACTTTTAATAATACTAACACTAAGCTCCGGAATGTCAACTAAACTTTAAAACTAAGCACAAGAACATTGAAGTATGTTTTGTCATCATTAGTTCAGAGAAGAATAATACTTATCCAATGTAACACAGAAGAAGGTATGTGTTAAAGACATCACCTCTTCGAGATTTGCCATGCACATGACATACAACTTGGATGGGAAGGGGAAAGGCAGTGGAAACCGGTTGCTTTCACTTCGCTGGTTGTGAGTAGCTAGGGAGTGCCGTAGGGAGCCTCTGCCGATCCCCAAGCAGCCATCAGTGACAAGAACAACCTTGAATGAAAGTGGATAGATCAGCATTTCCAAGTAAAGACACATCTCTATCTGCAGAGGGCAACTATACACCAACACATTTCAGTAGCCTTCCTAGCAGCATGCACTTCTATACTGAAAATCCCTGCTCACACGGAGATTTCCTCCACTGAGCTGGGGAAGGAATTGTGAGTAAAATTTCCAGAAACAGGTACATAAATGAGAAATTGAAGATTTAACCATTGCAATTTAAACTATGTGCATGGTAAATATACAGTTTGTTGTAATTAGGCAATTGCACTAAAGTTTAAATTTCATAGCCAGAAACACACCATGTTGTGCATAAATACAGCCATTTTTAAGTGTACACTAGAACAGTGACCATACAGCCAAAAAAGCAGCCTGCTGCTGATGGACTCAAGAACTTTGGGTTTATTTTCAGATGGAAGATAAAGGCCAACTATGACCATTCTTCTGCAGAATCTGGAGGGTGACCCAACTTCCGCTACAAGCCACAGAAGCCATACAAAAGGTAGTATTAATTACCCTAACTCTTTGCAGACAAATACAGCTGCAGTACGCTCACGTTTTGCAGCAGAACTATTAAAGCAAAAATACGCATTTTTCCATTCAGTTGCACGTCCAAAGTCACTCCTTGTAGAAATCGGCACTAATAGGTTACTCTGAATAATGGAACTATCTACACTCAGCTGAGACCCAGTCATTTCCAGAGCAGTAAAATAGCTGCTCTTCAGCACTGCACAGCAACAGCAGGCATTATTTTTGGCTGAGAGATAAGGAAAATCAAATCCTACTGAAACTCAATATATATCTGCTACACCCAGATTTGTATTCTCTCTTCATCCTCAATCTCTCTCTTTTGCAGTCTCTTCAGTTACCATCTGAACTGTTGCTCACCTGTAATGTTTTTCACTATTACAAGATTCTGCACAGCACATTCCCCACTGCCTTTCATCACCCCATCACCTGAAGTTCCAGTAAAATGAGCCATGACACAAATGAGAGACCAAATTGTTGAGGTCTAATCTATGCTTGGTTTTTACATCTTTCTAGTTCTTTGCTTTGCATGTCTGCTTTTCCAAGCTGCCTTTTATCCTTGTTAGATTATGAAGCATTGCCTAGACAATAAAACTCTATCTTTTTTCTCCTTAAGGAATATGGCTTGAGACATCTTCCTAGCTCACCGAGCTGCAAAATTACTGAACTTAAATCCTAACCCAAAGAGCAACCGGCTCTTTAAGTGTCTCAGAAAACTGAGGGCTAAAAGCAGATTTTGCCATAAGAGGCAGCAAATTCAGAAGGCTGAGCGCTGCAAGGGCTGAGTGGAATGTGTGAGCAGATGCATGCCAAATGACTCATTAGGGAAAGAAGACAGATCAAAACACACTCAGCAGTAGTCCCATGCTGTTGCTTGAGACCTGGAACTGTTACAAGCCCCAGAAACCTTCAGGTACTGGAGGAGAAAGGTTACTGTATGTGTGACTATACGCTTTCCAAACTGAACGAGGCTCCTGGGACAGAAGACTGCATCAAATGCCAAGCCTCCAAAGTAGTACTCTCGGGTCAGATTTTATAATCCACTCCTCTACAGTAACACATTGGACAAGAAGCAGTCTAGTTTTTTTTGCTGCTGAATATTTTAATAAAGACCACTTTCTGTTCATATTCCAGACATATCCAAAATAGTAATTCTTTGTCTTCATGTAGCACCAGCGTGCCTGAGAGTATTCAGATTTCAAATTGCATTTACATTTCCTTCTGCAACTTACAGGGAGTACTAAGTATACACTAGATCCTAAGAATAGTGAATATCAGTCGTACCTGGCAAGGAATTGCTGCACCCCATTCCTGCTGGACAATATTGCAAACTCCCAGCAGCGCTGACTCTAAACAGGTTTTGTCATAATCATCCATGTTACTTAGGGCTTCCTATAAAGACAAACACCACCGGGTGAAATATCACTACCAGCAATATTTCACTGCTGGGTGAAATATCACTGCCAGGAAACATAGAAAAGTTATTCACAGTTCTGTGGTAAGTCAGTATGTTTGCTTTGCATCGTAACACAATGCAAAGGGCTATGTTCTTACATATGACCTGCAAAGTTTAAAAAAAAAAAGAAAGAAAGATATAAGAAATAGTGAACAATATCATGAGACAACAATGAAAGCGGACTTTGAAGAAACTATAGTATTATAAACACAGCTCTTTGGGAGAAAAAAAATCCTTTGCATGTCTCAAAGAAACAGTAAAGTCAAAATTTGAAGCAATGTCTAACATGAAACATTTAGCTTAGAAAATACTCCCAGGTGTCAGAGCAACTTTAACTTCTCAGAGATTCAGAAAGTAGCCACAAGGAGCTTGTCTCACAAAGACTCTTTGGCAGAAAGAGTAACAGAATCCAAAACTCATATCTGCATCCTGTTTCCATAACCATAAACCAGCTGTTCTCCTTAAAATGAAAACTTTACACTTAACACAGCATCACAAGGAGGGTGCAGCTGTAAAACTAACATGGTAGTGGAGCTTAGCTGAATTCTTGGCTTTCAGAAATTCCTCAAGTGAACTCTTAAGGAGGGGAAAATAAAGCAAACAGAATGCACTGGCATTCATCTGCTAAAATGCAAACATAACAGAGAATATCTTTTAAAATCTGTATGTCTCACAACTGACAAACCTAAAACATGGTGCCCTGTGACAGTGACGTATCATTTCGTCTTCGTACTATATACGATAAACAGATCCAGATGAACAATTTTACCGGATTCAGAGACTTTCAATGTCTTACTACATTCACATGAAATTTCTTTCTTGGACTTTATCCTTTCCATTTTCTCCCATCTTCCCATCACATCTGCGAGGCCTAAAATCACTTTATTCTCATTCTTGCCCTGCTTCAGTTGGTACACTCTTAAAAGCATCTTGTCTCTACCAAATCACTTGACTCAAAACCTTTCTAAACGGTCTGGTCTGCTGCATCATTTATCAAGAGCAAATCAACAACTACAAACAAAAACGTGAACGTCACAGAACCACTGGCATTTTTAAGAGCTTCATCAGGCAGCACTTTCCTCCATCCCCACTTTTAACTTAAATAACCACACTCCAGAGGTCACCTGCAAAGGTATGATTTGTGAAGTAGCAAAACGTTTCAAATGCATTGATTTCACTTATGCTTAAAATAAGGATAAAACACTCAATCCAAGATGTTGTGCGCAGGTTCATATGAAATCACACAATTTCACCATGATTTGGAAACGTGTGGTTTTTTTTTTTTAAATGTTGACAGCTTACTGCTTTTGTGTAGTGCACCCTACCTGCAGCGTGTTGTAATCTCTTGTAAAGGGCACCATCAGCTCCCAAAGCGACGAAAACACCACCAAGGCCGTGAACTCCAGCTTGTAGTTGGTCGCCATGTGCTCGAACAGCATGGTCAGGCCGTGGACAGCCAGGTGTTTCCGCTGGTACTCCTCGGAGCCCTCCACCGACACCGGCCGTGTCATGGAGAGCGACACGTCCATCACCACCACCGTCGGCATGATGAGCTGCTCCTCTCTGCTACCGTCGCGGAGAACAGTGATCCCCTGCATGGAGGGGGAAGAAAAAGGCCACACATGATTACTGCAGCCGCAGCTATGAGGTGACGTGTCTCGCCCTCTCACACTGACCCCACTGTGCTGTGGGGGAAGCGACAATTACCCTCTTGCCCCCCAAAACGTGGGATTTAGCACAGATTAAGCCAACAGATCTGCTCCTGAACCACACACAGCATATCCAACCGGCTGTAAAGGCCTGGAAACGGCGAGCGCGGCCAGGGCTGAGCCTCGATGAGGGAAAGGGAGCACCAGTGGCACCCCGAGGGCCGAGGAGAAGCCTGGGGACCCCCCGGCAGGGAGCCAGCCCTCCCTCCCAAGCCTTCCCCCTCAGCGGGGCCTCTCCCCGGCGCCCTCCCCCGGGGACAGCTCGGGGTGTTTCGGGGGTGAGAGAAGAGTGAGGCAAAAGGGGGAAGGGAAATGGTGTGGCTCACCCCCCGCCCGCCGTGCCGCCATGGGTCCGTCGCAGAAAGCGTCCCCCCTGGAACGCCGCGGCCGAGGCGGGAAGGTGCCGGGCCGCGGCTGCCGGGCGCCGCTCCACACAGCCCCGGGCAGCCTTCCCCGGCCAGCCTTCCCCCCAAAGCCCCGGGCAGCCTTCCCCGGCCAGCCTTCCCCCCAAAGCCCCGGCCAGCCTTCCCCCCGCAGCCCCGGCCAGCCCTCCCCTCACAAGGCCTCCCCGTGGGGGGCAATGGGAAAAACGGTATTTTCATCAGTAAAAGCAGGAGAAGTCTGTAATGCCGCATACATTAGGGAAGGCAGTTCAGTTAGATGCCTGTATTGTGGAAAAGTACTGCCAGATAAAAAAGACAGCTATGCAGAGAGCAGAGGAGGTTATGGAAAAGCATCCCAGCTGGCTAGTGGACCTCCTTCTCCCGGTTCTGCACGTAGGGGAGAAAGGATGGGGGCGTTCGATGAACTCCGTTGCAAAGCTTGGACGGACCCCTGCGAAACTGTCCATTCAGACAACAGGTTGCTTTAAAATTGTCAAATCATCATTTTCTAATTCCCCTGTGATAAATCTGCTGGTTTGGGCAGGAATGTTGTTATTTCTTCCTTTCCGGAGCTGCACCACAGCGGTGCCACTCGGTGCAAGAGGTGCTGACGCGGCCCCCGGGTTGCTCTGCCAGCGAGGGGCTGCCTGCGCACGGGGCCCTGCAGCGTCCCCCTGCCTCCGTGGCCGTGGTGTGGGAGCTGAGGGGTTTTTCCAGGAGACAGTGAGTTTCAAACCTCCCTCTGGCATTGCAAAGTAGGCTCATATCGTGGCAAAGGCCACCAGAGCTGCTTGTCTGGCCTGTCAGCCGTACGAGGTGCCTCAAAATGAAGCTACGTGCAAGTTGCCTTCTTTGAGTGACCACTGCTCCATGCAGAGGAGCGGAGCGATTTACCCCCGCTGCTCTCTTCCATAGCTGCCGTGAGAACGGTACGAGTCTGACAGTCAGTGCTTTCATCTGTTAGTTTGTAATGGAGATAATCGCCTGCCCTCCTACTGAGAATAACCTGTAGTAGCAGACAAAGATATTGGCTTCAGAGATAGACCCAAATCTATACAATACTATTTAATCTTCTTAGGGACTGCAGGTATTAAACTGGATTGGCTATTCCTCCAGTAATATGTCCTTCACACCTGACCCTCTCTTGTATTAGAACTCCGCCAGCAGAGGCATCGTGAAAATGGGATCATTTTCATCTGCCTCTCTCTGCAACAGCATCTCCCATCTGGCTGTTAAGTTAGAAGCTTCCAGCACTACGCTCAGCCCTTGGTACTCCTCTTCCTCTTGGACAGCATTTTTGGAAGGTAAGCTGTGGAGGTTCGTTTGATTGCTTCAGATCTCTCATGACTGAGACAATCCAACCAGTGAGAAAGGAGTTGACCAGGAGTTGACCTGTAAGAGAACTGCTAAACTTACAAGGCTGATGGTCAGGTGTTGTGAAAGGCTGGAGAGCTCTTACAATTGATCCTAGCTTTGGATATGTTTCTGCTTGTAAAAGGTCTTTTAAGCAACTCATTTGGGAGAGGAGAAGTAAAAACAGTGTTTAAATAGGAGTGTGTGCATAGGTCTTCTGTTCTCTCTGTGTCATTCTTTTTACTCTCTTATCTTTCTTAGGAAGGGTTATTTTCTAATAACGTGCAATTTGTTATACATATTATGCAGTTCTGCCATACGCATGTTTATGTTCTTTTTATATATGAAAAGCAAAGCTTATATAATCTATTTATCTAGGTACTCCCATGACCCTCTATTACTGTTGCCTTAGTGATCCTCCCAACTATTTAAAAGAAGATAATAATGCCTGTCTTGCAAGAAATTTAGGCTGATTACTTCACTGGGTGTTATGCAAGAGGGTAAGTGTGTGCGAACTTGCATGAAGAGCTTATCTGAGAATGGCTTACAACACTGTGATTCACATCCAGCTCAAGAATAACATAACATTCCCACTTTGGGAAAAAAAAAATCCATGAAGAGTGATATTCTAAGGTAAAATATTCAAGCAGTGCTGAAGGGTAAATTCTGTCCAGCCCCAAATCACTGTCTCCATACTGTCACAGCTGCAGGCTCTGTCACTCTGGCATTTACAATTTCTCTCCCTTTCTAAATGCTGTTCAAATAATTATGCAAGATACGCTAATTATCCCCTAATAAAAGGTATGATTACAATTCCGCTTTGCCAGTTCTGATTTCTACAGAAAGGCTTGAAAAGATGTAGTCATAGAAACAAATGGATGCTCAGCACCCTCAGTTTTACTAGAACCAAGTTTTCCTCATGCTCTTCTCAAACTGAAAGAAAAAAGCTCACCATTGCTTGGTTTGTATTCTGTGGGAGTGCAAGGCTGGAGAGCCACGGAGCAGCATAGCTGGGAACTATCAAGGAGTTTTCATCCTCCCGTTGATGTTACTTAGGTGAATAACTGGTCTGTTAGGAGGGAGGGTTTAACAGCATGATCTTGTCTTCAGAGCATCATCTTTTCTAGCAATTTAAACTAGGTTCCTTGACAGAAGCCATATCACCTCCTCCTGCAGAACGCTGACCCAATTGTTAATATTACAGATTAACAACTGGACGCAAGTGAAAACACAAACCTTAATAGCTCCTGGATGTGGGCATTAGGTGGAATCAGAATTCAGCTCAGGTTGGACTGTCTCGGCCAACTCCTCTCTATTAAGCCAAACCTTTGAATATTAGTCAGCATAGCCTACAGTCATAAAAAAGAAGAAAGGACCGAAACCTGACTCTAGATCTGCCTTTACTCATTTAAGTCCATTTCTTTTTATTGAAAAATAGAAAAGCAGTCTGTGAAGTGATGTTACCCAAATGGTGGGAAGTTGCGGTACTTTATTTTTTACATCAGATTTTCTTTTGCAGGATTCTACACTTTGTGTCATGCAGTTTCACTCCTGATGCTTAAGATCAGCTGGACACTCCAATGGTGGATATAAGTGCAAACTGCTGATCAAGAGAAGTCTTCAGTGGCTTCTGGACACGGCTCTGATTTTTGAACCTTTAGGAAATGCATTTACCACGGAGAAGGCGGCTACAACGGAACCGAATCTTTTTCTTGCTTGCCATAGTGTTGGTCCTCTCTCTCTATCAGCTCCAGTTCAGCCCCTCTGCCCTTCCAGCACCACACACAGCACCCCAACTCACGGATCCTGTCAAAGTGACTTCCAGGGACCTCTCCAGCAACAAGACTGCTGTAACAGGCAATGTCACAGCAGCACCCAAAATAAGGCACTGTGTATATGTGGATCCTGAGCCAACTGTGCCCGTCACTACATCAGTGGATACAGCACCACAGCGAGAAAATGTCAGTGAAAGCTACCCAGATGAAAAGCCACCATATGAGTCCAAAGGAGAATATCCCGAGGACCTATTCAGTGTGGAAGAACGCAGGCAAGGGTGGGTTGTACTTCACATCTTTGGCATGATATATGTATTTGTGGCCTTGGCCATAGTGTGTGATGAGTATTTTGTCCCTGCTTTGGGAGTGATCACAGAGAAGTTGCAAATCTCTGAAGATGTGGCTGGAGCCACCTTCATGGCCGCAGGTGGATCAGCACCAGAACTCTTCACCTCCCTCATAGGTGTCTTCATCTCACACAGCAATGTGGGCATCGGTACCATTGTGGGCTCAGCAGTGTTTAATATCCTCTTTGTCATTGGCACCTGTGCCCTCTTCTCGAGGGAGATACTCCACCTGACATGGTGGCCCTTATTTAGAGACATCTCATTCTACATTGTAGACTTACTGATGCTCATCCTGTTTTTCCTAGACAGTGTCATTGATTGGTGGGAAAGCCTCCTTTTACTGACTGCTTATGCCACATATGTATTCACTATGAAACAGAACGTGTACCTAGAACAATGGGTGAAGCAGGAGCTGAACAAGAAGCTAAATGCTGTGCAGGCAGCATCAGCAGAGCATATACGGAAGGTTGGTGTCCTTATTGTTCAGAGGGCAAGTTGGAAATAATTCGTTCTAGCATAAACCACAAAGAAAAACCGCATCTCCTTCACAAAGTGCATATTCAAACAAAACCTCAGAATACAGGTACTGGTCAATAATTGTGGTTATAAAATGAGGGAAAAGCAATCTAGATAGTAGAGATTCTAAGAAATTAGAGAACACCACTAAAAGGGAGTTCTACCCTTGCAATTACTAAAGATATCAGTTGCTGTCAATTATCTACTTTCAAAGCCATGCGTGGGATTTTGCTCACCCGGTTTTGTAAAGCAGTTTCAGAAAAACCACTTGCAGGAACACGTTGTTAGTCTGGGAACGTGATTGGACAACTCTGTGTTAAAAAGAGGAAAGAAGGCTTCTGGTAAGAGGTGCTGTGCAAGCCTCTTGCAGATGAGAGATGTTGGAGGAAATTCTCTTTTCCCATTCTGAAGCTGGGTGTGTTGCTGGGATGCTGTGCTATCTCTTGTTACCCAATCTGCGGCACAGAAGGGGATCTGGCAGCCTTTAGCAACCACTGCCACCTCTCCCAATCAGCATTTGGCAACAAGATCGAAGTGCCCAAATCCCATTTCCATGCACTGACCACAGCTGTGTGTGCTCAGAGATGATTCCGTGTGCCGCTGGTGCTCAGACAGGGAGGTTTGTGGCTGTACCTACACGCTCCAGATTTGAGACCAGGGCCCTTCACTCATTGTCTTTTGAAGGCAGAGCTGACTGCTTACCCAAAGACGGTATGTGAAGGTGTCCCAGAGCCAATTACCCTTTCAGACTAGCAGATCTGGCCAGGACATGGTCTCCGGAACACTTGGGGCTTTGTCTTCTTGAGCGTGCCTCCCACTTCTTCCTCCTCTGTCCCTCCCCAACTCTCTTACTGCCTTTTTGTCCTCTTGACCTGTGCTACTGCCAACTGTCGAGCAGAGACCATTAGATTTCAAATTGTCCTCTGGCATTGGCATGCTTTATTAGTCAGATGTGTGTCACTGGCACTCAAGCATGCTTTGCCCCTTCTGGTCTCGGCACTCCACATAATTTAAGGAAAGAAAGGAAGAGGGGTGAGGATAGTGGAAGTGGTGCAGAATCGAGAATGCTTTTCTTTTCTCCTCCTGGTCTGTCTTTCAGCCAGGGCTCGAGGCTGAGCATCCTGAAAGCTCATGTGTTGCATTCCAGTGGGATACATGTGCAAGATACTGCAGCTATACACATACATCACTGTGGACATCACTAATCATCACAAATTGAATCCAACCCTTCAGATTGAAGGAAAAAAACTCTGCACTTTAAGTTTACAGAGAACTCTCACTAGCGTATAGTAGCATAACAGAGAGCTGCTGGACCTAATCCTTGGGAAAAATAAATTACCTATATGGAAAGTAATGCTGATCACTGGAAAAAAATACCCCTTTGCACCTTCAGTCTGCCTCTGCTGGAAAATGTCAGGACAGATGTTTGGGGATGAAGTCTGGGGCTGCCTATATCTACAGGAATCAGATGGTAGAGGCCATTTGGGTCCAAGTCCACGTACCTGCACCATCACTGAGGACCTGTAGGTAGAATCTTGTTTCTCTTGGAGGCCACATGGTTTTAACGAGAGCACATAGCTGCGGCTGTTTCAGTAGCATCCATGCATAGTCATTCATATTAGCTGTCTCGCTTTCTCACAGGCAGTAGCCTGAAGAGCTATCATTATATCCTTAAAAAGCAGGTGAAGCAGTAGTGGAGTTCAATCATTTTTGTTCTTGCTTGCATGCAGAAAAGCAGTGGGGCAGTTGCAGATGATGGAACACAGAAGCCAGCAGATGCGAGGAAGCTGCAGGTGAGTCTAAGCAACTTTACAGGGATCCAAAGTCATTGTACTTTGAACCCCTCCCCATGTCAGGTCATGAATAAAGGAGTCAACTTCTGTGTCAAGGAACCTGGACCAAATCCTACTTTGTGCAAAGAACCAGCCACGCTTGGCACAATATCCACAGCTTGCTTAAGAGAACACCGGGCTGAGTTGTGTCCTCAAAGGAATTTTTATAAAAATTAAGAGACAGCTCAGGCTTCCCAAGCGGATTTGACTAAGAGAGTGCTATTCATTCTATGCTTTAAACAGGTGTAGAGAAACTCAGAGCATGACTTTTCTTACCTGGTTTCATGGCCAGTTTTCCTCCTGAGCTCCCAGAGCAGAGGCTGGAGGGTCTGTCCTTCCCCACAGTGAACACTGAAGAGCTCATTCTTCTGCTTGTGGTTAAATTGCTGACCCGTTGTCTTCCCTGTGGCTGGCCAGCATGGAGAGGCCTATCTGATGCAGTGGCTGCAATGTATGTAAAATAACAGGTGTTAGCTTCCTCATATGCATGCCACTTGTCCCTCTACGCGCCTAACCTACCTGTACTAATTAATGTTCAGTCAAAAGCTCATTAGGATTCTGGTGTTGACTATAAGAACAGAGCACCAGAGCTTTCAAGTTAAGTCAGGACACTTGGCATGACTGTAGCATTACCTTTTAACAACATATCAATCTACACAGTTATTAACAAGTTTATGACTAAAAGCACGGCATACTTTGATTATTATAATTTATAACAACATCGTATTGATGCTGAGTCCGTTGTATTTACCTGAGGACAGGCTGGCCTGCTATCTCAAGAGCATGTCTCTTGCTGTGAACAGTCGATACTGACAGCCATCCTGTGAACTTGAATGCAGAGGCTGTTTAAAATCCACGCTGAGGCTGCTCCTTGAGTTGGAGAGATCAGCCTCCCTATAAATGCATCCCCAGGGCAGAGGCGAGCCAACGGTGGAGATGTTTTGAGGAGGAAACTGCTATTGACTGCTGCATTGTACCTTTCCATAGCCTGCATCAGCCTTACAGCGAGGCAGCAGCTCAGCCTCCCTACACAACTCTCAAATGCGCAGCACCATCTTCCAACTCATGATCCACACCCTGGACCCCCTGACGGAAGGTGAGTGAATGCTCCACATCGGAGGGACTTGGGTTTGCAGCCCTGAGCGCAGAGCAGTTTAACTGGGAATACAGCGTTTTTATGTCGGGGTGTGGGGGATCATCCTTGAAATGCAGCTCTGAGTATCACAGGTAATGTTACGTGGGGGGAGTTCTGCAACGGTGGGACGTACCCCTTCTGATCGCATGGCTAGCAAGGACAAACACCTCGCATTTTGGCCCTGCCATATCTACTTTGTCTGTGCCAAACTGGTTACTGCTGCGGTGGCAGCTGCTGCTTGAGGGAGGATGAGGGCATGCGGAGCAGCTGCTGTTGCTGGGGTCCCTGCGAGCAGTGGCAGTCACTGCACTCCCCCAGCTTCTGCTGACCCTCTGACAGCAGGAGCAGCAAACATGAGTTACAGGCTTCCTCCATCTCATAGCACGTACATCTTCCTTCCTCTTCGTAGCTCACTGCAGCCTTGGAACAGCAGCATTCAATGCTGACTACATTTTCGAGAAAGAGCTGCTCATCAGTCTCATTTATAATGGGAAAATGAACACGGGGAGACCTCACTACCCATGCACCTCCCCAGCTGTACACACACAGCCCCTCACAAGGCATAAACCTGAAGAAGAGGAAAAAGAAGTTAAAACCCTTGAAGAATTATCATTTTGGCAGTGGTTAAAATCCCAGCTGAGATCTAAAACACACAGCAGGTTCCAATTATGATGGTTAAGCCAAACCATATGTGATTTAGACCAACACTGAGCATCTTTAAACCCCACCTGCAGCACTGCAGTATCATCACTGCCGTGGTAAACTGTACCCACAGCACTTTGCAGGCAATGGGCCAACACCCCATGGCCAAGGGCTGAGCAGCTCAGGACTAAGACACCTTCTTTAAAACTGCCCAGGGTGCGGAGAAGCCACATCTCCAGACAGACCCAGGGTCTTTGTACGCAAACTTTTAATGTGGTGCTTTGTATCAACTTTAATCCAAACACAGTGTGGAAGTTCACTTTCCAAGAAATGGTGAAACATGTTAAAAAAAGACATTTTTTTTTTAGATTTTCTTTCCTAGCTCAGCACGTCCCACCCCTCCACTGTCCTACTTGTTCTAAAGAGATTATCTGTTGTCCATTCAAAGAGAGATTGAAGCTAAGCAGATCAACACCTTTCGTGTCTATCACAGAGGTTACAAAAAGGACTCTGCGGATCAAAATCCCAGCTGCACAAACTGATCGAGGGAACAAAGGAGGCTTGATAAGGACAGCAAGACAGATAAGAGTCCGCTTTGATAGAATTTAGTGAAGGCACCCATCATGTTACGGTAGCCTAACAAGCGCCAGACTCACCAGGGTTTGCTCTACTGCCCTTGCCTCCTGCCCCCTAAAAGGTGGTATCAACAGTACAAAGATAAAAACAAAAACTTACAGGAGGACATGCCATTGCCTTTAGCATCAGAAAGTGCCAGACCTGAGGGACTGCTGCCCCTCGGAGACCCACCAGCACCTTCTCATCCTTCCTGCACCTCTAAATGTCTTTGTGCAGCATCTGCCCACCCCAGGCCAGCACACCCTTGGCTTTATGGTCCAGGCTGGTGTCCTGGTAAAACCCTGGGACCTCAGCCGGAGTTGTGGGGGCCCGAGGATGCCAGCCCAGGCCAAGGAGAGTGCTCCAGTGCTGCCCCAGCTAGCTCAGCCCAAAACACACTGCCGGGGGGTTTCAATGCAGTTGTAAGCCACTGGCCTTGCTAAAGAGGCTGCGTTACCACGAGTTGTGAATATTGAATAAATGGGACTGGGGGCAGTGGTTTGGGTCTTCTCTGAAAGACAGCCTCCCCTCTCGTTTCAGCTAGGCAGAATTTGAATTACTGTCTCTGTATGCGGCAGCCACTAGATGGGAGTGTGACCATAGGCACATCTAATACAACAGGGACGATGGGAGGAAGGGCTACAGCCTCTCCAAAAGGTTGTTATTTCTTAGACCCTTTACTGTAATAATGCCACTGAGTTAAGGGCAAAGCCTCTGCCCCAGGTACATGCCTGTTCCCCTCAACACTGCTAGACCAGAGACAGCTCCTCAGAAAAGATAACGATAAAGCAAGTTACTGGTATTACAACGGCACAGCCCTCCAAATCAAGGAGCCAGGTCCTGTGTATCTGGTAGGAGACACTCCTTACCCTGATAAATTCATACCTAAAGAAAAGGGAGTCTGCAGAAAAGGAATCATTTATGAATAGACTGAGAAACATAAGTGCCTTGAGGATCTTGGCCAAAAAGATGAAGTGACTTCCCCAGGATGACTCTGAAAAAGGATTTGAACCCGAAAGGCACATCAGGACTGCAAGCTCAGCCTTTGTGTTAATAGTACTGCAGCCCTTTGGTACCCTCAGGACAGCTGGGTGCCTAGTTCCCACTGATCACTGACAAAGTCCTTCTCTTTGCAGCGTGTGCAGCACACTCTGTACTGGACACATTTCTGTAATTAGGTTGCAACATAAAAGATGATCCCAAAGCAATTTATCTTTCCTCAAGGGTCCTTGATCCTTCTTGCCAATGCCTGTAGCATCAGCACTTAGAGGCTATGGTAAAGAACACTCTACAAAAGAAAAAGGTTGCCAACTATTGCTCAGCAGTTCCTAACTTAACCTACTGAAATTGGGATCTCTGTAGGGTTTCCTTCTTTCTGCTGCAGTTGCATTTTATTTGGGCAGCACAGAAGCAGTTTCAGGGCAGCAAGAGTCCAAAATGTGGAAAACCTGCCAGCACTGAGCCTCCAAAACCAACTTCCAGAGGCAAAGGTCTTAGAAATAAAGTAGAAGTCTGAAATACAGATTTTGTTTCACTGTTCCTAATGCAACACCCCTTGTGTGAAAAAAAAAAATTCTCATTTCAACAGTGGATTAAGTTCAGAATATTTATTTTTTCTTTTTATATTAGAAAGGGATCATTACTTCAGTCTTTTTCTCTATCTACAGGAGGCTAGGTGTTTTACTTCAGAAATTCTAACATTTACATTGCACCCCGAATTATATTTTTGATAGCACCTTTTATTTTCAAAGTGTCTTTTTTTTAAATAAGGAATTTCTAGCAACTTTGGTCTTTTCCCCACTTTCTCTGAAAGTGTGTAGAAGCAGGACATGAGATCTTTTCAAGATCTTCTGGCTAGACACCAGAGGGAACTGTTGGGAAATTAAAGGGAACAAGGATTTTGGAAAAACTGAGGAACCCTCTCATTTCTGAACCTCCAGTCTTACCATCAGATCATTCTTTAAATTCTAGTCATACAGGGAAGAAGACAGAAGCCTGCTTTTACTTTTGAATGAAGAAAAAGGCTCCAGCAGCAAGGTTTCCAGAGCTGTCTACCCTCAGTATGCCCCACTTAACAAGCTAATGATTTCGGAAATTAGACCAGAATAGAGCGGCAGGCAGCGTTGCAGACTACAGTTGAGCTGGAAGATTGAAGGCAGCTATAGTTTCTCCTTGCTTCATTAGCATTCACTCACTTGTTTTATGAGAATCATGATGCCAAGGGCTAAAAGGAGTCATGAGATTTTTTTTACGTCTACTTTTAGACAGCAGCATCCCCAAATCCTCCAGGTTCATGCCAAATTTTAAAGAAAAAAGTCCTTCCTGCTGTTACATTAATTATTAGAGCCAAAGAATTAATTAAACATAAGAGCCAAACTCAAGGTAGAAGCTCCTTAAGTCCAGCCTTAAGTCCAGCCTGGATGCTGTCAATCCATAGGATAGGAATCTTCCTGAAGAGCATCTCGGGGCCCCTGGACACAGGCACGTCCCGTGTGATGGGCTCTCGGCCCAGGGGCCACAGTTACCAGCAGCAAATGCCCCAGGGGACTGCAGTCCTCAGCGAGGACTGAGCCCACAGGGCTGCGGAGCACCGGCAGCGCCCTGGCTGCCGAAACAGCCAGCACGCTGCCCTGCCCAGCTAATCCCCGGCGCTAGCAAGGTCTGAGCTGACAGATATCCTTCCTCCCCATGCTGACCTGCAGATCTGGCCAGCTCATAGCCAGCTCTTCCTCCAATCTCAGTCCATCCTGCATGAAATGTGTGTCAGAGGAATTAACACCTTTTTAAATGAGGCTGATCTCATGAGAACTGGATAGTGGCCCGGACCTAATCTGTTTATCCTGACAGAGATGCTCACAGGCTCTGCTCGGGTCAGTGCTCACAGCCTGCAGCCTAGGTGAGGGCAGGGAGCCAGGAGCTTGAATTTCTATAATCTCTTTCAGGCTGAGCCTGACCGCCCTGACCCTGCTGACAGAAGCTTTTGCAACAGCTTCTGGGAAAAGCTGAACAGAAAGATGCGTTGCCCAGAGGTTAGAGGAGACTGGGAGCAAAAAGTCACCTCTTCATTGCCTTGCACTGAGGGGTACGCTTGTGCTTAGCATCAGTAGAGGGGGAGCGAAGCAAAGTGCTTCACATCCCTTCTGGTAGGCTTCAATATTGACGAGGAGCATGGAAGAGTCAGGGTCTTCAGTCCCAGCCAGCCTTTCAAAGGAGGAGAGCTCATTGTTTCATCTCTGTCCAGCCATTCCAGTGTTCAGTGGAAATCCCAGTCGGCGAAAAATGTTTCTGTCAGACAGTGACAGGAATCACACCAGAACAGGACTCGTCCCCAGAAGCCTTAATGTCTGAGCCAGTCCCAGTTATTGGGCGTATACCAGCGTCTACTGACTTTCATGAGGTTCAGCTCAGAACGGTAGATCTGCCTGCACGGCTCAGGGCCTCAGACCTGCTATTTCTATTAACGCAGTGTCACGGTGATGAATAAAGCGGCAGAGCCCTGCCCTTGAGGCAAATGACAACAGCACGCTCTGGTTGCACAGTCAACAGTACAGTAGATTAAATCAGTGTCATAAAACTTTCAGAGGAAATTAATTTACAGCCTCGCACACAAGCCAAGCATAGCATGGCCAATTTCTTATGGCTACTGTCCATGTGCAAACCCTGTAACCCTACCCAGTCATTGAGTAGGCAGCTCAACAGAGGATATAGATTAGAGCAAAATGAGGCTTTCCTTTGAGCCAATGACTTGCTCACTTTCAATCAGAGTAGGAGTTAAGATATTTGAGTACAACACCTACCTATGGAGACACACACACACATGCACAGTTTCACAGTTCACTGTAAAACAATAATACAGCAGCTCAGCTGAGCAGAGCACGGTTTACGCTGGAAGAAGTTCTCAGCAGTCCCAGAAATATAGGACTGGACACTACACTGGTGAAGATGAGCTCTTGGGCAGCCTGGACCACGTTGAACCTGGATACCAAGAATTTAGATCAACTCCAGCAGAGGAGACACTTGCCTATACTAAGAGAAATCAATCCTTTTCCAGATAACTGGAACATAAAAGGTTTTTATTTTTCCTTACCATCAGGTCGCCAGGCTGCAAGCAGCACACAGGCACATGGCAGAAGGAAAATGTCATTTTTAGCTTGGACATAATCTAGCCTGAAAAAAATTAGCAGGCTTTCGGGAACAAAATTATATCGCTCTGTTCCTTCTGCATTTGCTTCCTATGAAGTACAGATATCCCCTGTATTACTGAACTGTAAAGGATTTATCTTCCCTCTAGATTCTCTTTTAAATATGAAAGTATTGGTTACGTGTCAAATTGCAGGCATAATTGCCATAGTACTAAGCATTTAAATATAACAGCTACGATCAAAACCTAGGGCCACAGTCAGAAAGACAGCTCAAGAGTCAGTGTTGACTGCAATCCGTGCGAGAGGAAAGGGGTGAGACAGTGTGTGTGTGTGTTGGGGGAGGCAGGTAAAGGGGGGCTTTGCATAGCTGACAGCTGCTGATGAATGCGCCCTTCTCATCCACAGCAAAATTTAA
Organism: Calonectris borealis; assembly: GCF_964195595.1. Classification (NCBI taxonomy): domain Eukaryota; kingdom Metazoa; phylum Chordata; class Aves; order Procellariiformes; family Procellariidae; genus Calonectris; species Calonectris borealis. Next base: position 3,238,841 of record NC_134322.1, on the reverse strand, counting down.
AGACAGGGTTGACATCCTGAGCAACATAGCCAAGGCCAAAGTAGAGATTCTGGCTGGACAAGGATCAAAACCAGAAGGTGAGTGCAAGAAGAGCCAGTGCTGTTTGCCTTGTTCGGCACTGCAATCCCTCACCTTCCCAGCACTCAACACCCAAGGGCTGGCAAAGAAGCACCATGGTCTAACACAAATTCTCTGTTATTACTGGTCACAGATGGCTGCTATAATAATGCAGCAGAAATCAATCGATGTATGCTAACAGTGGGCAATAAAAACCATCCCCACGGGAATCCAGGAGTGGTTAGTGAGATAGCACCCAAAAGAAAGTGCTACAAGGATGTAGTGTAAGTTGCAACCAGAAGGGTGGAAGAGGGAAAGCCAGACCATTACAGAGGGCAGTTAGGTGCTGCTATACTGCTGATCTTTGGTAGACCCTGCAAATGAGGTGTTCGTTAAAACAAAATACCTTCATTTTAGCTTGGAAATTTAGCACACTTGCAGAAGAGCACGAAAGATTCCTGCACAGAGAAAAGCTGCATTGACTTTGTCTATAACAATTCTAAGGGTCTGTGCATCCTCCTTTTTAATAGTTTTTGGTTTTTCTGTATCACTACTGATACACAGGCTTTCCGAGCTAAGTCAGAGGCAGCAGCGGGCCTGTGCTACAACGTGGGTCTGTGCTGTCAGTGAGGCTGGAGGTTTTGAAAAACAAGCAAACACCGTTGTGTGGAAGGTCCCACTCCACAAGCACCCTGCTGCAGTACAGCAGTCACCCGAGCACCTCACAACATTGAGCCTCACCTATGTGAATGAGACCAAACTTGAGGAAAATACTGTTTAAGAAACAAGTAAATTCTCGGTGCGAGTTATCAACACCACATGGACTTCACTGAACTATGCATTTTCACCCCGTGAGGTGTTCCACAAGCTTTGTGGTGCATAGATAGAGCTGTGCACGTTCCAAAAGTGCTATTGCTCTGTCTCCGACTTTGGGCTGAAAGTATCCCAGGGGAACTTTCTTAAGGCCCAGTTTCAGAAATCCCAAATGGCACTCACTGAAAACACACATTTCTGAAAATCTCCCCTCTAGACTTGCTCCCTAGTGCAGTTGTGAGGCACTGTACTGGATCAGCTCACCCAGGCCAGGATAAGATACCCTGTAATGCCCCATCCTGGTACAATTCATGGGATAACACAATCCTGCTGACTTGGCAGGCTTGACTATATGGAGGGGATGCCTTCGCCTAAATGGCAGCAGTCTCAAAAGGGCCCTTGCAGTGACCGAGCAGAGCGCCAGGCACTCCCTCTCGCCTCTGCTCTGTGTTATCCCTATTCCTACACTATTCTGTACAGAGGTTTCTGTGTCCCTCCTGGCCACGCAGGTTAACACAGGAACAGCACAGAGGACATTGCAGTTGTTTCTTTGTATGTGTCAGCACTTTCCTATTTACATTTGAATACCTACCAAACGATTAGGGATTGAAGTCTGGCAGCACCTAACAGTCATTTCTCAGAAGCCTCGAAGAACATCAGTTCCCTGGAGAATGCCATGCTCTACTAGAAAAAAAGGGGAAGCAAAGCTTTACATCCTTTCTGGCTTTTAAGGATGGCTTTAATAAGATCTTCAGCATCCGGACTGAAACCAAGAAACACTCATCAGTTGTAGATCAGATAATTAGCATTTCCCTGTTGTTACGCATGTGCCACTTAACAGCAGTTTCAAGCAGAAGGTATCATTCTAGATTCTACCCAGCTTTTACTAATCACAATCCACAGAAGACAGAGGGGACAAACAGAAAACCTAAGAATCAGACTGCATTTAGCAAGAAACACCACGCATTTTTGTAGGAAGCTCAAACCTCCCTGCTGATCAAGGGGAAGGTGACGACCTGATGCTAACATGACTGAAACCAGTATTCCTTCTTATCGCTTTTAGCAGAAGAGGAAAAGAAGGCACCAAGCACCGTTCAGGTAACTCCTGCCAGTGATTCTGAACCCAGCAAAGACAAAGAGAAGGCAGACGCACCGCAAGATGGGCAGGTATTGAAATAAGTACCACAGGCAATACCTGCTCAGTCCAGACCAAACTTCACGGGTACTTTCCTTCTTCCCTCTCTAGAGCTTTGGGATAGGACCTGACCCATTTCCCATACCTGGCACCTATAAATAGACTCTGTGTGTAGTGATGAGATATATTAAGGTGTCAGCTGAAACATTTTGGCTTACAAACACAGATCAGGTCCAAAATATGACACCAACTGACACTGTATAGTATTTTCTCCTCAAATGACTCCTCTGAGGTCAGAGGACTACGCCAACGTAAGGGAAGATACGAGTATCTCCCTGTCCTGTGTTCACCAGTATATTTGTTTTGTTTCCTGAAGCCCTCCTTTCAACTGATGCAATTTGGCTGTTCTGATGAGGAAAGGTTTTTCAAGGACAGACAGTAAATTTTTCATTTGTGTCAAAACCCCGTCTAAAAGTTGGTTCTAGTTAACGGCTACAAGTTAGTTAACAGAACACACAGGTATGCCTGGATTTTGTCCCACAACAGCAAGATGTGGGCTGTGGCTGCCCTCAGCCATGTTACAAATGCGACCTCTGCCAAGGCAAGGCCACGGTGAATAAATGCTGTGCAGCTCCTTCCAGTGTGAAACCAGATGGGCTTTTTTCTTCTTCCTGATCTACAGCCCTCTTCAGACAGCGGTACCTCAGAAGACAGCAGCTCTGAGAGTGACGAAGACAGTGATGACGACAGCACGGATGATGATGAAAACGACGAGCCATTATCTCTTGAATGGCCAGAAACTAGGAAAAAACAAGCAATTTACCTTTTCCTCTTTCCCATTGTCTTCCCTCTCTGGAGCACTATACCTGACGTTAGAAACCCCGTAAGAATCTATCTTCCTTCTGCTACTGGATTCATTAACTGAACTATAGATTTCCTCTTGGCAAGAGTCCCCAGTTCTGTTTTTCCATGTCTAGAGTCTTTGCATGCTTGAAGTGCTGTTAATGCTGCAGGGAGTGGGACAGGAGCCCCAGCTGCAGCATAGCATAATTCCAGAGACTTAATTTAATAAACCACAAAAGACTAGCAACTATCGGTCACCTAATTAAGCTGACAAAAAATAAATACAATTACAGAGACCAGGGTCCAAGTTAAAGCAATTGATTGCAGTGAAGTGTTTCAGGTGAATAATTTTCATTGGGGATTGTTAACTTTCCTGAAAATTCTCCATGTTTTTCTTTTCAAACTTGCTTTTAACAGGACTCCAAAAAATTCTTTGTCATCACGTTTTTTGGATCCATCATCTGGATTGCTATATTCTCTTACCTCATGGTGTGGTGGGCTCACCAGGTGAGGGGTTTATTTTCTCTCTGCAAACAAGACCATTTCAGAACAAGTAGAGGAGAGAGAGGGAACAGTGTCACTGTGGCATTTTATCCAATGAATTACAGCTGCAGTCATCCATCAAACAGTAGAAACTTTGTTTTGTAAGAACCCAAAAGGGAATTTTCAATTTCATTCTTTTTGATTTGACAGAGTCTCATTCTTTTTCAAGAGCTTCCAAGGGAATTTGTACATCAGTGAAAGGAAAAGTGCCATCAAGATTTATCTTAATACTGCCTTTTCATTGATGAATGCTTCTGTGCAGAACATAATTATCCCTTACCTAATTAAAATTCTAGGAAAATACAGGTTCTGATTCTGGAAGCTGCTAAATGATCTCAACCCCTTTTGCCTTAATGTTCACTGGTATTCTGGGAAATAATACTTCGCATCTTGTAGAATCAGACCCACAATTTGTATTTAGTGATACACTGCACATTCACAGTATAGTGGATCAAGCCATAAATCCAAAGACTGTCATTTCCCAAAGCTCTCGGATTATACAGAGCTGATGTTAAATTTGGAGCGGGAAAGGTAGAAGGCATCCAGGAGAGGTGAACTTAGGACAGAAGAGTCGTGCTGTACCCGACTTGACCTTGCTTAGTCTTGGCAACACTGTGATCAGATGCCCTACGCTATAAAGCAAATCTGAGATCAACATACACTAGGAAATTCAACTTTTTATCCTATAAAGCAGAAAAATGCTACCATGTTTAAGGGGACTCAGAATATTTTAACTCAAATACGGCATAAAACCTAAAAGGCTGCACAGAGCAATTAAATTCCATGTCCCAAAACTAACTGCCCTACCCGACTTTCTTTGTGTTTATTAGGTTGGTGAAACAATTGGGATATCAGAGGAAATTATGGGGTTAACCATACTGGCAGCAGGAACATCAATCCCTGACCTTATCACCAGTGTCATTGTTGCACGGAAAGGCTTAGGTGACATGGCTGTCTCCAGCTCCGTAGGCAGCAATATCTTCGACATCACTGTTGGGTGAGTATTAGTTCAATGCTAAAAGATGCATTTCTTCTGAAATACAAAGAAAGCTGTTTTATTCCAATTAATTAATTTCATTTTAGCTGTAATTAAATGAAGGGCAGCTGGACAACCAGTTACTTTTTTTTTAGAAAAAAAAAACTTAACTTAGTCAGGAAAGAGAGATTTTTATAACTTAGTGCAGCAGAGTGAACATTAAGTTGCATAGTTCAGGTCATTGTTCTGCAGCTTAAAATAATGGTATGTAGCTCAAAACAGAAGCACCACCATCTTCACTTAATTCTGAATCAACAGAAGATTAGTGATTTTTCAAGGCAAAAATGCAGCAAATCTTTGGCTAACATCAAAGATTTACAGACAGGATACTTATCCAGCCACTCAGACATTCAGATCCTATGCAATCAAGGCTCGGTATCTGTGCCTGTATCTTTCATCAATAAAGCATCAGGGCTTGCTTCTTTATTATAGCATGCTAAGACACTTAATTCAGAGGTACTATTTTAAAAACCCTTTTAGATTCTTGGATTGCATTACGATAGTGAAGTATTATCCAAATGCAATTTTTGACACGAACAACATCAATTTTAGATTTATGCTGAGTTATACTGAATGCAATCATGCATTTTTTTTCTGTAACGGGTTGGAAAAATTGCTTAGTTGTGATGCAGAAAATGAACTGCCTTAAAACATTTATTTCAATTACTTTTCCTTTACTTGCAGTTTGCCAGTTCCTTGGTTCCTTTATTCTGTCTTCAATGGCCTCGGTCCAGTTGCAGTCAGTAGCAATGGTTTGTTTTGTGCAATTGTTCTCCTTTTTCTCATGCTCCTATTTGTGATTATCTCAATCGCTGTATGTAAATGGAAAATGAACAAACTACTGGGGCTCACTATGTTTGCTCTTTACTTTGTGTTTTTGATCATCAGTGTGATGTTAGAAGACAAGATAATATCCTGCCCAGTATCTGTATGACATTTGGACACTTCAAGATGAATGTAAGCATACATCAAAATCAAAAGGGGTTTAAGGTAGCAATTGTTCTACTGAAAAAAGCAACCAGAATTATAACAAACTTACTGAGAATAAAATATCTTTAACATACTAAAAAAAAAATAAATCTCAAGTCGTATGTCAGCCTCTACTATTTTTCTTTAGGATGAGAAAAGATCAGATAATGAAGTGACCAGTATCAGATAACATACATGTTTAGGCATTCATGGAAAGGCTGGTATGATATAGGTGCATGAAGTTTTCAGTATGGCTGATCCCCTCAAGTTAATGGAGCTGATTTTCAGCACAGAATATTTACTCATTATAGAAATATTTTCAGGAACACTCTCTAAATTACTTAGTAAGCAGCTCAAACTCACCAAAATCAATGAATTTTTCTTCAGTGGGAACAGAATCAGACCTCTATGGCTTGCCTTTACAGAACTACTCTGCTTAAAATCAGTGTGCGGACTCACATTCTGCATCTCAGAAGTGAACTCCCTCAAATTGCATATAAGCAACGAGCACAGCGGTTCCCGAGGTTTGTGCTGCAGCTAGTTTGCCACGCCTTCCCTATGCAGAGGTAGTTTTCATCCTTTCGGTGAATGCCACTATAAGCATCCACAACTGGTACTCTACACGGACCTCCAGGGAAGCGTACACAGGACATGCGATGCACTGCAGAGGAAATGCTTTTTGCTGGCCCTCCTAAGACTGTGGGAAATGTAATACTCAGGTTTTCAAGGAAAAAGCAAAGCAGTAAGATATTTCTGCATGCAGAAGAACACAGGATTTGAGAGTCGCAGAGAAATCCTGAAAGCTATCCATATGGCTCCTTTTAAATCTGTATCTGATCTTGCAATACAATCCCTAAAACTTATGGTAAATGCTGCCATACAAGTGTGATGTCATATGGATTTACATCTTACTGTAACAAGACTGAATGAATCTGGGGTTAGAATACCACATTACCACTAATAAAAAGTAAAACCAGGAATCAGAAATACTGCAACAAGAAGTTGAACTGCTTGAGTTTTGTTTTCATCCTCACACTAATCTCTGAAATTTACAGATAATTGTATCCAGCACTAATTCTTGTTGTTAGCTTTGTCGTCTACATAACCACTATGAAAAAATGCCACTGACATCAACTATCAACAAACCTGAGAGGTTTATTGTTAACAATGCCTCATGTGAGCAAACAACGTAGTTAAGAGTTGCAGACATTTCTGTCATTCTAATCCATCTAATAAAATGTTAATGAAAATGACCAGAAAGATTTTAAGCTTTTTATTGACTCACTGTAAAACTGTTTTTGGATGAGACAGAAAAAACTTAACATTGTGAACACTGACTTGCGTATTTTAAAGGAACTACAAACCAAAGCAAACATCCAACATACTGTTTTTTGGTAAATAAAATTTAAACATTACATATTTACAAATCTACAACCATTCATTTAAAAAGTGCTGCTTGCAGACTAACAAAGTACCATTTTTAAATCCCAGTGAGATAATATCCAGAAATACCCCCCTCATTACTATTTGCATGTCCCATTTGTTATACAAAGATTTTACATGCAGGAATTTTCTCTTTCTTGGGGTACAAATAACTTAATTTGCCAGTGGAAGTCTAATTCATCAGGCTGTAATTTACCAACAGCAAACCTTCTCAAAATGGGAAACTGTTAGCAGTGTCAGAGAAACAGCACAAGTTCTATTCACATTTCAGTATTTCATCTCCAATAATTATTCCAGTGGAACCATAAGTAAAGCAAAATATATATTGCACTGCAAATGTAAAACCCTTGTTTAAGGTTTTTGACATAAGCATTATTTAGTACACAAAAGGAGAAAATTCAGTTCATACAAAATTTTAAATTGAAAATATGTCTCAAATATTTTATTTATCCATCTTTGCGGTATTGGAAAATATACTCAAATTGCTTTTCTAATAAAGGATAGTGAGATTTGAAAACTGTTTCAACATTGAATTGTATGATGCTTAAAAATTATCCACCTCAGGACCTACATTTTGAACATTGACTTGAATGAGGAAAATTTCCCACTTAAAGTATATTACTATTCCAACTATATTTTATTATAGTATTTCTACAGTGGACTGACTTGCAACAGACTTTATAAAACAATTCATTAAGTATAATGATTTCACTTGATGAACTACTACATGATATAGTAATTTAAAAGCACACCCAAATAAACATTAGCAATGCTCCAGGAGTGCCACTCTGAGGATGCAAGAACACAGTAAGATTGTTTGTCTGAAGGGATGCATATACAGTCCTTTTCATGGTACAGTATTTACTTTTCTGGTAACACTGGCAGGACTGTTGATATTTGAATGAAGTGGCAAACTTGTTGGCTTTATAAGTCTGAAGACAGTTGGAAGTTCTTACAACTAAGCTGGGACTGGAATGGAGAAAGTGGGCCACTTAATACAAGCGCTGCATCTATTCCTGTGCTAGCACACACAGTTTGCAGTGCCATGTCCTAGTAAGTGAGAGGTGGTTAGAGACCAGGCTCAGTCGCTTCTGCCAGACTCAAATAGCAAGTGTGAAGCTTGCTTCATAGCTCAGTACGTCTAACACACCACGGCAGCTCTGGAAAAAGCACTTGCCCTCCTTCATGGCTTGAAGGTCCTATAAAACAGTGGCTGCCCCAAGTGGTAAATGACATGGGAAACAGAACTGCAAAGAGCTAGGAACATTATCTATACACAGCACAAACATGGATGAGTTTATATACGCAGCAACTACTGTATGCAACTTTTACTTAGTAAATACAGTGTACCTACTGTACAGAGCAGAGCATACATGCACACTAATAGGTACTTACAATGAATATGTTAAAAAATAACCTGGTGTTTTTCACGATAGTTCAGAAGAATGAAGGGGGTATGTATCCACCCTACACTGATACACTGTTTACCATCTACCTGGGTGAAAAAAGTACCTATATTTCATGCATGAGGAATACTTTACAAGCGTGGCAGTATAAAAGAGAGCATCACAAATTGTTAAAATAAATTAAATGTGAAAAATGTTGGTAAGTGTAGCATTGCTAGCTCCACCTCAGGGTGGGGGGATACTTTCAAAAAAAGGTCAGCTACATAATTAGCAGCAAATCAGAGAAGAGGTATTACCCAATGAAAGCTGTATCCAACAAGACTGCATCTTGCAATTATCATCAGCACATACCTGCAGTTCTACAAATTTTAAATCCTTTCTCCTTAGGGCAGCATCTTCTTACTACTTTACAGAGGTCTGGGAGGAGGTTACATAGAGCTTCATAGCAGCATTACTTCTCATTTAAGCCTCTAAGGGGCTCACTATTTCATTTAACAAAGTAAACGTGGGCTTTAAAGTTTATCTCCTTTCTGCCTAACTAAATATTGCTGTATTACTACACTTGCAAACTAAAGAGATTTTTTAAAATATCTGCTGGTCGGCAGACCAAAATATAAAATCTAGTGTAACAGCTGAATATTTAGAAATATTATAAGAGCAACAAATAAAAGAAATTAGAATTGGAAAACCATTAAGATTACTTAAATTAAAGCTGTTTGTTAAAGCATGGTTTAATTTGTTTAGGGTGTTTTATACAATTCAATGTCTGTTTTCCCACCTCCATACAAGACTTCTGATGTTTTCTCTGTAGCCTACCTTCTGGCAAGGAGTTGCTATGTGACTGAGAGCATGGAACACTTTTTTAAATCTCCAGAACATGAAAACATGAGTCAAAAGCCATGACTCCACCACAAGGACTGACATAGCGTTTTTCTTCACAGAAAAAAAAGAATTTGTTTTGCCTGTGAAATAGAGACCGAACATTCCAAGTACATTTAACTATGCACAATATGCCCTAATAAGTTACATTCCCTATATATTCCCTGTAGCAAGTTTGCTGTATCTACTTTAGTTAAAAGCTTTGGATTAGCATTATGTACGTGCCATATTTAGTGTGTTTCAAAGACATCCACCGAGACTCTGCACACTGCATGTTTATGAAGAATTTCTTGCAGGCTGTCATTTGCTTTGTATTACATCTGTAATGAGGTCACATTAACAAACGCCAACAGCTGAGATGTACTGATTCCATAACATAATCTGTAGGACTCTTCAATAGGCTTTCTCTTTACTAGGGAGTGGGGAGTGAAGGGAACAGGAGAGGAAGAGGAGGTTTCTACAGAAGTGTCTTACAGAGACATCAGTGTGTTCATTAGTAGAGTTTTACAGAAGTTTACCATACCTTCCTTCTGATCGCTGTGGTAACAGATTTTCCATGTGTGCATGAGACAAATGCTGTATCTAGAGTACTGTCTAGGTGAAGGTTAACGTTTTCTATTCTGCTTTAAAAACAAATCACTCTTCAAAAAGTAACTGGACAAGTTACTATAAATAGCAGTGTACTGCAAAAAAAATAAGCACTGTATTGCTTATGCAACAAGTCCCATTTAAAATTCACTCCAGTAATTTAAAAAAATTAAAAAAATATCAACTTACTATAAACAATTTAAAATATGTATAATACAACTTTGTATGCTCTTCATAACATCATGAATATTCTATGTAAACAATAGATTTTGAAGAATTTACTTCGCTCACATTAGTTTCAGTGCATTGTTTCTGTCCACCTGTCGTTTAATTTTTTTTAAGAAGGGAACTGTATATGTTGTCCCAAGTTAAAGAATGGATTTTGTTTAGAATCTTCCTTTCTACACATTGATTTGCAGAAAGGACAAGGGACAGGGAAATAACACTTGGCCCATTTTTCACTCCGTCCATTTCCACAACTGTAGACAGGCCTAGTTTTTCCAAAGCCTTCTGCCATAGTACATTCGTACATACGTTCCTAAACACTGAAGACTGAGATGTTCCTTGTGACTGAAGTGGTTATTTTACACAGGTACATATCATAGATATCACCTCTTTATCTAGGTATATTTAAAGATACGGTTCTCCAAAAATCTTTCTGCATTCCATCACTCCAGTACTTGGTGGTCTATCACAGTTATGCGTATTCTTCACTTGATTAGCTGTGAGACGATCATAGGCCATTTTGTACTCTCTGTCAAAAGCATCTGCAGAAATAGAAAAACAACTGCTATATACCATGCTCAAAAACACAACCCAAATGCAATGACAGCTAGTACGCTTATCAGCAGAAAATAACTATAAAGTTCTTTTTATTCAGCACTTATCATTGAATGACATACATCTAATCTACAGATTTTTTTTTTTTGGAAGCTGAAGAACAAGTTTGCATACATTCATCATCTATGTTTATCTGAATAATTTATAAAACTTACCTATATCTATGTTATCTCTTCCTAGGGCAACAAGTGAAAGAAATAGTATTTCTCTGTAAAGGCTCCTGAAATTGTAAAAAGAAATGTCAATTTATATACTGCAACAATATACCACAAATCAATCTATATTAAAAATAGATTGAAGCATTTAAAGATATCTTATTTTTAAAAAGTGGCATTTCAAATGTGATTTCCCATCATTCAGAGTCAAGAAGAAAAAGAGGTGGCTGAAAGAGGAGAGGAAGAGGAAAAAGTGAAAAATAGTTTCTCCTTTTTTTTCTAAAATAAGTTTGTGAAAGTTATCGCAAAAAAGAATAATATTTACCAAACTGAGTGATAAATTTGAGAACACTGCTGAAAAACAGTGCTTTTTTCTTAAAAAAAAACACACTATGAAAATATATTTCATATTACAAGCCTTATTGTTGTCCAACCTTGCTCCAGCTAGGCATGTTCGCATTCTTACCTCTGTCTTTTAATATGTGGCCATTTGTTCAATCTTTCCAATATTTGACTCATTGGTCCATACACATCATTCATCTTAATGCTTTTCACCATACTTCTCAAGAGCTCCTGATTAAAAGAGTCATCATCTTTTTGCAATAAATGGACCATTGGGTACTTCTGGGCTGAAAAACATTAGAAATGCTGTAAGAATAAATATATTCTTTGTGTAGCAAGTAGAAAGCTAATAAAAAAGGTGGGAGGCTACACAAACTGTGAAAACGTTGACATATATGTAGTGAACAAAACAATAAACATCAAGTCAAAATAATATCAACATAAGGAAACAAAAAGCACATAAGAGAAAACTCAACAGCTGTAATGGGTCATGAGCTATTTTCAGGCATATGATCCAACACTGGCAACAAAATTCTTAGTAAGCAAATTCTAAAAATAAGAGAAGTAGCTAAGTGGATGAACTGTCAATACAAGTTCAATGTATCACTGAAACATATTCCCTCTTATTCCTCCCTTCCCAATGAACAAAAAGCCACTGGAGATACTGGTCAATGATTTGAAACAGGTATGCGAGAAAACTAAATTTGTTCAAGCAGTTAACTGCTAAACATACAACCACCCTCCCTCCCTCTCAAAACAAGTCACACAGAATAGCAACACCAAACTTAACACTCACTCTCAAACAAAAGAGTGCGATTTTGACCTGAAAAACAAAAAGTAGTATGATCAAAAATCAGTTATGTATCTTGCGTGAACTATCCACAAAGACATCTTTTTTTCAAAACACATTCTTTAGTTGCTCAAAATGAAAATTGTTCTTTAAAAAAAACCCACTAAAAACACAAGAAACAGAGCTTACTCTGAGCATTCCACAAAATATACAGAGGCTGCCTTGGATCCTGATGCAATTTCATATTGTCCCATAGCATCTGAATAAGAACATATTTACTGTCCTCTGACATACAATTTCGCGGAATCTGAACAGGAGAATGCATACATAAAGATATTTTATTACAAAGTCACGACAAAGGACTTCTGTATTTAAAATATATCTTGACATCTATAGGCCTCATGGTAAAAAGCTTTTAAACTGCTGTAAAACCAGAGAAAGCTAAATCTGAACAGGATGTCAGTGACATAGTAAACGAGTATTTTGCATATCTTCGTACAGTCCTAAAATCGTAACTTCCTCCTCCTTTTACTGTTTAACTAGTCAAACTGCAATAAAACCAACTAGAAACCTTTCTTCTTTGTAACTGAGGATCACAAATTACATTGTGACTAGTAAGAGCTAAACACTTACCCTACACAAGTACTGCTGAGCCCAAGTTCGAGTTAGACATATTTTCCCCTCAGTTGACACATTCTTTACCAATTCAGGACGGGGCCCAGCACATTGTAAGACACATTTCTAAGAGTTACTGAATTATCTAATGATTTCCTATATGGGAAAACAAGCATTTCTTATATGTCAATATTTCCTATCTAATTCCGTACCTTGGAGTTCTTATTACAGTGCTCAGAAGAAAGTATTAATCCTGGTAAGTTGCTCGGCAAGTCCAAGCGTCTGAAATACCACACCAAATTCCAGAACACAATAGGATGATGATCTACAAAGTCCGCCACTGTTATTGCATGATCCCCTTCATTTTCAAGTAAGCTCTCAAGCTCTTTCCATACCACTAGAGGACTGAGATAAGGAACCGTTATAGGATCAGGACTAGGTAAGCGCCATTCTAGGCCCAAGGAATCCTATGGTAAAAAAGGAAAAAATGCCATTAGTTAGAATGTAACTATCTTTACAAAGTCTTATGAATGCTTTTGTTCCCTATGAGACACACCAACATCTAAAAGCTACAACTAATATTAGTTTAAATAATAAAACTTAGTATTTGTCATAATTTGGGATGGTTAATTCTGTTCTCCTAATTCATGCTGTTTCATATTTCTCTAATCTATCGCACACTTGAAAAAAATGACATTTAAGGTAGAAAAACTACACACTGTTGGTCCTTGCAAAGTAGCAGGCAGGCTACCAGTAGGAATGATATGGCTGATCTTCTGGTTTTCCTTCTCATCTTCTTCCAATGGACCAAAAGTACTGATACTCCTTGCTACAGGGTGACTTGTACATTCTGACCCAGAGGTATTTTGTCTTCTTCCTGAGGGGATCTGGATACTTCTGGCACAAATATTGTCATGCTGCTTAGATTTGCTAGGAGAAAAAAATAAAATTAAGAATCTCGCTTTTTGTTTTACTCTGAGTGCTCAAACATATACACAGACAGAAATAAACTGGAAACAATCGACCTGACACCTCAAATTCTATCTTGTCAGCCACCACACTCATTCATGCTACAGTGCAAGTTTTATTCCCCCTTGCACTGATAAGGAACACAAGCATCCTAAGAGAGTCATAAGATTTGCAGAATTACAGATGCCTACATGAATTTTTATATTAGGGATGAAATGGTAAACACCATGCTGAAAAAGCATGATGTGGTTAACTCAGAGGTAAGGGAGGGGCAGCAAGGAGATCCTCTCTCAAATCAATTTCTCCTCTTCAGACAGTATCTTATTAAATTTATTTCTGTTGATGAGAAATACACACACATCCACAGAGACCCTGAGTAATTTCTATGCGGAAAATGCAGGTTTACCTATTTGAATTTATATCCTCTTGAACAGACATTAGAGATGTAGCAAGGCCAACAGTAGCTGCAGTGTTACAGGACTTCCCGCTCTGATTTGCAAAAAGTGATGGGAACTGCATGTTTTCTGTAGAAGGGCTGGACTTCAGAAAATAACTGCAGGGAAAGCAAAAGCTTAATATTATCTAAAAAAACCTAAACAAAAAACACTTTACAATTATGAGCATTCAAAATTGAGGAAAATTCAAATAATGTTATTACCGTCCAGGTCGCCGAAGATCTCTAATTTCTATGCTTAAAAAAGGCAGAAATAAATTGCCACAGAAAGGACACGTGGTATTGAGATTTGAATCATCTGCTGTCCAACCTGCCATGATTTCTTCATCATGAACCAAACAGTCACAAGTCCGACATCGTGAACAGCTTGAGATGAGGACCTGCATACAGCAGAAAACAGAACTCCACTATAACACATTCTCAAAACCACTCTTCTCTTACAAAGCAGTTAAAACTGTAGCCAAAATCTTTGCTCTTAGATGAATACTACTCAACACTTGCATACAAGTTCAGTTACGTATCTGTCTCCAGGCTTTAGGTTGGAACATTTGGATTTAAACTTATGTATTTCAGAACAACTATTAAATCTTAAATCCAAACTGCATTAGCAGACATTGATATGGTAAATGACTGGAATGAGCATTTATTAAAAATTTATTAAGTGCAGGTCTTTGTTCTATTGTAGCAAGTAGACTGGGATCTGGAACTATGCTTGTGAAATAAAAACACTTTAGCTAAGTGGGTTAGGTGATCCTTTTATGGCTTCCCAGAGTAAAACCAGCCAGTTATTCGATCATATTTTTATTAACAATAACATGTCATTTGTAATCCGTTTGCAAACAATAGTACAGGAATATTTATGCAGCTACATAAATTGTTCTTAGAATTTAAACACACTTCTATAGTGACTGCCAGTATAATAGAAAGGGGAGATTAAAATAATCAGTCATTAGTCCAAATCCACTGAAACAAGAAAAGAAAAAAAAAGAAAAAAAAAAGAGCCACCCAAAACAAGTTTAATAGTGAAAAGCAAAATGATCTTACTAGAAGCTACAACAAGAAATATAGTTTTCTATTCTGTATTTTTAAATGTATAGTGCTATTTAAGACTTGGTATTTTCACTTTAAGCAAATTTAGCTGCACAAGGGATTTAGATGCCTGAATTCAATGGCATCCAATTCTCAAACCCTTGAGAGTTTAAGGACCAAAAGATGTGACCGCAATAAAGACATTTCTAGAGCAGGATTTGAAATGAATCCTACTCTGTCACAGAAATATTTATCTATCCTTCAGTGGATTAGTTTTAAGCTTTGAACTTTAACAGAGATTCAGATAGCATTTATATTTAAAGACATATGCTTTTAGCGTATCAATTAAAATCAATACATCATCCTGTACCTCCATAGCGTAGTTCTGAAACACACTGGTACTACTTGTACTGCAAGAAGATATCAACTCTGATTTGTCAGGTAAAGGGAACTTTGAAAGAGAACCTATTAACAGAAGAAACCCAAAGCATTAGTTATTCAGAATATACATTTTTAGTCAAACAATACTGCAGTTATAAAATGTGTCATGGAAGATGCAACAAATCAGATAGACAGAAAGAAACATGAAGCTGGAGTGTGAGGCTGCCATCTGCCCAGCACCAACAACGGCAAAAATAAAATCTACCAACATAGAATTTCCATATGTTCAGTTTTCTTCTTTTACAACAGTTGGTAGCTTGGAAACAAATTTTACAGATTAAGTAATTCATACCCACACTTCTATCTGGACAAAAACTAGGGAAGCATAAGAGGTGCTGCTCGTGACTGCAGATATCCATGGCCCTTCTCTTCGCCACACTAAACGAGCCAGGCTCCCCTCAGCCTCAGGATGCCCCAGTCCACTGCCCCTCTCCAGTTCCTCCACATCCCACAAACCAGAGAGCCAAATTGGGGCATACTCTCCTAGGTGCTAAGTGGAGGGATCTAAGTAGACAGATCTTCCTTTCATCCTGATTCTGCTTAACACACTCTACTCTATAGTAACAATAGTACAGAAATTGATATAACAGTCACTACCAATTATCCAGTGCAGATTAGGAAAAAAAAAACAAGTCTGTCTGATAATCAGCTTTAACAGTGGCTTATAGGAAGTGATAATTTTCCAAAAAGGGTTTTTACTACTTCTAGAAAACAAAACCAAACTAATAAAGTTACCTTTTGAAAGTTTTTATAGATGTTTTCTGGAGCTGTACAGCTTACACAAATAAGATGATTACCTGAATACTGAAGGATCTAAAGGGTCTCTTATTTGCATAACTGTAGCATCCAGAAACTTATTCAGGGACAGGACATTACTGTGCAAGTTATTCCACAAGAAAGAACATCCAAAACAAGGTTCTACAATAAAAATATCCATAGGTATGGACATAGGTATATGAGCAATAGTATGCAGGAAAAGAAAAATTTACTGCTTCCAGAAAAAGGACTAATAACTAGGATGATCCCAAACTGAGAATTATAAAGAACAACTTCTAAAACTTGAATATTTTTATTCAGATCAATGAATGCAATGCAAAAGCTGTCTCTTACCACATTGGTCAAATTGTTTTGATGAGCCATCATGGGAAGCTGAGCTTTCTAGGCTTGTCCTGCTGAGGCCAATTCCCTTAATTTCTGATGTGGTATTCTCCTGAGGAGAAGCACTTTCAAAATCATTGCAGACATCTTCATCAGTTAGAGAAGTAGATTCTGAGTCCAGAGCTCCAAGAGATGAAACACTTGCTCGGTCTGAATTTTGATCCTGAGAGAAGAAAACAAATTCCACTGAGAAACGGAAAGCAAAAATGTTTCTGAAAATAAGAGGCAGCCTTCTCTGTCTCAGTAAATTCAAGGTATTAACTTCCCTCCTTGAAAAGTCACTCAGCTCAGATCTGTATTCAGAACAAATGTGAAACAAGGCGAGTTTCACTCAGGGTTAAACAGCTACATGAGGATTCTTTTTAAGAGATTCTCCGAATAAAAAGATCTAAATGAAAACTTAAACATTTTCATCCTATAACTTTTTCCCATCATTGCTATAGAAGTTATTACCAGCCATAGGAATGCATTAGGATAGGCAAGGCATCACTGATACTTCAGTTAATTAGTCTCAGATTGCTTTTCAGCACATTAAGACAATACACCAACAGCAAACTGCGTCTATTTTCATTCCCAAGGACTGGGAATAAAATGAGTTTTGGTTTGAGTTGGTAGCAGCAAAGAACTTTCTAAACAAATTACCTCAGTTCAAAATTAGTTCAAGTTAAAGCACTTTGGTAATCAATACAAGATTTCCATTTTTTTTCATAAAAGCTGAAAAGAATTAAAACCAGTATTGTTTATTTAAGTATTTTTTCTTTAGGTAAATAAGGGAAGGGATAGCAGTCTTCTCTGCCCTGTCAACACACTACAGTACACTTAGGTTTTCCCATTAAATATACTCTGAACCCATGCTAGACTGAAATTTTGTTCGATTCAGGACAATAAAATTAGGGTCCTGGAAATTGAAACATGATTAAAACAAATTACTGCACACAGTCTACCATGATGCATGCCATTCAAATAGGATTCATCACATAGGAGTCAACGATTAAACCTTTACAAAGCTTCTTCCTTCATTTATAGGAACTTAGATTTTGGGGGCGGAAGGGGGAAGTAATTATAAAAAATTACCTTTGAGGATGCAGCGTACATTGTAAATTTTGAGTACCACTTGCTAGCTTTCTCCGCAACCCCTTTTCCAGCAGAAAACATGCTGCTTTTTAGAACGTCAAACTTAGGTGTTAACAGCGTATCCAAGTTGAATGACGGTGAAGACACAAGCGTTAATGCACTAGTTGCATCCTGTGGCTGTTCCTTTGCTGGACTGTTTGGGGAATAAGCCGGGGAGGACCAAAGCCTGTCTCTTGGCCTTTCTTCATTTTTTGCGTGATAACTCTTGGATTTGGTAAGACTGGATGGCCTTGGGGAGTTTGGGGGGAGGCTGGACCTCCTACAAGGTTGGATTACTGTTGGGCTCTTTTTACTAGCATTTCTGTCATCATGGGGTTTTTGCAATTCAATGCTTGGGGCACGACTTGACAAAGGGCTGCTCATGTTGTTCATGTACATGACTATTTCTTCAGCTAAATCTCGCCTTGCAGATGGAGTAGAAACACTTCTATCATCATCCTCATCCTCATCCTCTTTCTGCTGTTCTGTCTCGGCAACCAGCAAGGACAGTGGATCAAATCCAGTTTCAACATCTGTCTTTTCAACTGGCTTTACTGGAAAGCTGCTCTTTCTTTGCAGCCTTCTAGATTTTTCACTGGAGGTTTTCACTGCTGTAGATGTTTCAGGTTCTGCATCCAAGTCTTCCAGATCAAAGATAACAGGAGACTCTGTTTTATCTGTAAAACTGCAATCAAAAGCTGCATCTTCATCACTGGATTCTTTCTCCAGGCTTTCTCTCTTAGATCCTAAAGAGGAAGTTCTGATATTAAGAGTTTTTGGCCTTATGCTTTTCTGTAATGCACTAGATAGGATTTTGGCATCAGCTCCTAGTTTTTCAACAATTTCTCCAGGGTTTGCTTCCTGATTTATTCTATTTATCATGAGTCCCACTAAGCCGTCTCCACTCAGGTTACGGTTCCTGCTTTCCCATGGTATCTCCCTTAAGTCAGGTTCTATTGCGCTTTTATGTCTCTTTCTTAAGGATTTACTTTTTATAACTTCTGCTTCACTGGCATCCTCAAAAGATGATGTAAACAGCAATCCTACAGAACTCTCTGAAAAACAGATGAAACAAGGTGCTTTATTTCTTGCTATGCAAGAAAACTAACCAAATTACAAAAGAACACAAATTTGTCTCATCTTTCAAACAGTTGACAACACTAAGAGATGGAGTTCACTATGTATTGTGCTAGTGATTGAAAAGTTGAGTTGACCATGGTCATCACTTTTAGGAAGGATCAGACGATAAAACATTTAAAAGGGAGTCAAATCATACAACTCAAGAGTACTTTGAGAGACACCATCAAGAAAAATCTCAGATGTATTTAGTTTCCCCTTTTGGAGACATACTCCATTATTAACAGGTTTGAAAGCTAGGGACAGCAAAGGTATCTAGGACATGGCAAAAAAAGCAACACTTTCTAACCTGATGAATTAGAAATAGAGCCAACAAGAGTCGTTATTGTCAGAGAAATTTCCATTGTTTTGCCAGAGCATAAAGATGCAGACTTTAAAGTATGATATTACAGTATTTCAAGCACAGCTGACAGTATTATAATAACCAGATTTGACATTACTCAAGAATTGTGAAAATGCCCGAAAGTTTCTTTTAATTGCACTGCATAGAAACCTCTTGTCCATCCTGAAAGAATTTATTAGTTGTTGGAGGTTATAAGAAAAAAACCAAGACCTGGGATTTTCTAAGCAGATGTTAATTATAGCCAAAAAAAAAAAAAGGCAAACAAGAAAAAAATCTGGAAATGCAGAATATTCAGATGCATCTCCCTGACACAGCATGTGCAGACTCTAACCTAAACTCACTCCCACAAAGTTGCTCCCACAAATTTCATTGGCCACTGCCATTACAGCAATAAAATACTATAAGTTTTGCGGACAACAGAACTCAGGCACACTACTTAGAGCTCCTGTTAGAAATGGAATATATATAGACAAAACTGCACAAGAATCAAAATCTATTTTCTCTTCCACTCACCCGTGCTAGCTTCTGCTACGGTACTGTCAACTGTACCATTGAGCCGCACTATGCTAGAAGGAGCTTCGGCATTACTTGAGTTCTGATAATTTAGTTTAGGTAGGCAGTCACCACTCCCTTTTGCGCTTTCCACTTCGGACACTGTATATAGAAAAGGACAGACAGTTCTTTAGAATCAAAGCAACTTAATTTAAATCTCAAGTTTCCATTACCTATTAGATGCTTTATGCAGGATTAAGTGACAGCACGTTGTACATATCCCATGATGCATAGGCTGATATCTACTTGGGCAGAGGTTTTCAAGCTGGAACATCTGAACTATGGACATTTAATTCTTGGCATTACTTTTATCACTGAAAGTTCCATGAGCTTCTGTACACAGAATCCAAGTAACCAGTACTTGCATATAAAAATTTGTGGTGGTTGTGGAGACTAAGAGCACCCTGTTCGCTTGCAAAGGATAGGCATAACAGTATTTTCTCCTGCCTTTGCAAGAGCTCAGGGCCAACGAGCCTATCTTCGTACAGATCTCATTACCCCCATGACCATGACTACACAAGAGACATGAAGCAAGTGTTGCAGTATTTATATTCACCTCTTTTAGATACGAAAGACAAATTCTGTTGTCAGGTGGCTACCCAAAACAGGCAATTACTTCTCTACAGGAATTCGAGCAACTTAATATTCTCAAGCTGTATTCAAAAGTGCAAAACATTTTCAGCACATAATATTACTACAGAGAGCCACAAACTTGTATTATTTTTTGCCATAATTAAAACAAGCTTTCAGCACAATTCACATTTTCGGTGTCTTCAAAAGTCTCAATAAACCTAAATAACCTGCCTGCCATCTTACAGGTACATTCTTATGACCATGGGTAACACACAAATTTGCAAGCAAACTGAAGAAAAAATACTAATACTAGAAGGAAGACTGTGGTGAAAAGACGACACTGAAGTAA
This sequence comes from Calonectris borealis, assembly GCF_964195595.1. NCBI lineage: Eukaryota > Metazoa > Chordata > Aves > Procellariiformes > Procellariidae > Calonectris > Calonectris borealis. The sequence goes on along the minus strand of NC_134322.1, from coordinate 3,218,269 downwards.
CTTTTCTGGTTCCATGGTTTCTCACACTTTTACACCACTTCCACTTGACAAGGGGATAGTTAACTCAAACAGTAGGGGAAAGCACACTGAAAAATTTAAATAATTATATTATTAGGAGAACATTTATTGTGAAGAGCATTTTCAATGAATGTATATGGGAATCTATAGTACTTATACATTTTTACTACACAATCTGATCTGCTATCTGCTTGCATAAAGTCTATGCTGCTCAACTGCAGTTAAGGGAATCATGAGCAGCAGATGTAAAACCTGAAGAAAAAACAAAGGTCCACAGCAAATCCAAAGCCCTTCTCGTTTCTGATGCATCTCCAAATTTTGAGAATTCCAGGGAGCTGAGTAATTTAGACCTCTCTCACAGACCTGCAAAAATTCAGCTGTTCTCCTCTTACGGGATTTATAAAGAAAACAGGCTGGTAGAAAAGGCTTTCCTGTAGATTATACCTATAAAGCAATTTCATTTTTTTAAAAGACAAAAGCATTAAGCTGTAATTATCATTAAGCCTTTATATTACCATTATCACTTATCTGAAACAGAGGAGGGAAAAAAAGAACTGCAATTTTAAAAGTTAAGCCATTAGACATCCAGAAAATTACATTTAGAGAAAAGAACTTAAGGCATGGGTATAAATGGGCATTATCACATACACTCACTGTAAAGAAATCAGCTGCCCCACTTAGCTTTTGCTGAAATCCCTATTTATCCACACTGAACTGAGTATCTGTATTCAGAAGATACATACGAGAACTGGAGTCACTCTCTCTCTTATCCTCTTTTTGTTCTTGTATATCTTGAAGACAAGTTTTCCCTTGCCTGGCTTCTTCTTTGAATGATGTGTTATTGCCAAAGTCTGAAAGTCCCCCTATCATATCAGGGCAATGACAGAATGGTATTTAATAGCATGACATTGTTAAACAGAATAAATTGAATATCCACAGTAATTCAAAGGCCTCTTATCAAGTACATTCAATTAACAGTGAACATTTTACCACAAAAAAGTGAGAAAAATTATTGGCTTACTTTTACAGTACAAACATTGAAGCAATGCTCATTAGGATGAGATTAAAGGGGTAATTTGCAACGTTGCTTTTTAAATACTGTACTAAAGCACTGCTTGTCTTTGATTCTGTTGCCTGGTTTATTTGATCAAAATGTCACATCTTTTCAAGAACTCTAAGAAGCATCTAAACATGGTTTCATTTTAGCATAGTTTGTTTCTCAGAGTTAATGCATATAATTCTCATGGTTTTACTCTAGAAAGTAAAAAAATTGAAACAATGCAGCAGCAACCATGAGTTTGTTTGCAAAGTAAGATTAAAATAAAAATAACCAACACCACCCAAAAAAACCCTGCAAACATTCAAGCCACTATCTGGTCATTCTTAAGACAAAACGCTGCTCCCAGTGTAACTAGTATAGTTTGATTGACTGATTTCAAGAACCAAATTTACTTAATACTAACATGGTTGTTCCTCTTCCAGGTTGTTATAAAGCACCAAAATAAAGCAAATTAACAAAGCGGATAAGAAAGTTTCTGTTCGCTGTAACTACTACGTGAGCACTTCAAGACACACACATTCCACATCCTTTGTCCAGGTCAACCTGAAGTCTTCAGCAGTCCCACACCACCTTTAGGGGATTTACTCTCACACAGTTTAGGAGTTAACAGTAAGCACCTGTCCAGGATCAAGAGGGTACAACATGGCTGAAAGCCAGCTTCTTTCCCTCTTTTTCCTGAAGATGCTGCACTGAATGTCTCCAAAGAGGGTAAAAACCTTGTTGCTATTGTAAAGATAACAAAATATTCTGGAATTTATGGAAAAGCTTTTGGGATTGCCTGAAGAGTCAACATCCATTCTAGCTATGTGCTTTCATGCAAAGAAATCTCAAAAAATCAGATGATGTCAAAAGCAAATACCATTAATTATATAAAGGACCATTAGTAATACCATTAATTAGTAAAGGACTAAATACAATTCCTTAGTTTACATGGTCTGAGTTGCAACCAGCATCGCTAAGCTCTTACACAGTGCTTTGCAGAGATGGGTTTCAAAAAAGTGTTTTATCAGGAAGGTCAGCTTCATGAAGAACAGGCAGAAATAAAGTAAATTTGTTCAAGGTAATCCAGAAGGCTAGTGATAGAGCCAGAAGTAGGACTGTAGTCTCCCGAGTCTAGGAGAAATACTCTAGCCACAAGGCCATCCTATCTATTCTGTTTGTCTGGGCAAAGATTTATTTGTACATATTTGGAATCACAGAATAGCCCTGGTTGGAAAGGACCTTGAAAGATGATTCAGATGATCTTCGTAGATTTATACATGTATATTGTCAAGGTCTTCCAAGGTCAACTACAATTAAGCTAACTATATTGCTGGTGCTTTAAAATGTACTATCTTGCTTTACTAGTAGTAGGTTATAAATACTGTGAAAAGTAGTACCTATGAAAAATACAAACTACAGGTAAATCACCAGCATGGTAATGTAGCCATTTGAACATCACATACATCTTTACTGGAAAGAAAAGGAAAGAAAACCAAAATTTACAGCCTCAAATATTGTACTTATATTCTAGATAAAAATAAATATGATCATTTCAGTTGGTACGCAGCATTTGCAAACAGTACTACAAACTCATGGACTAGTTCTAGTTGCCTTTTAACTAACATCAAAAAAGGGGAAAACAAAAAAAAGGCAAGGCTGGACAGAAGTTCTGCCAGTTATGAGACTGGCTGTTGTATGAACTAGGATAATTATCAAATTGATTTCAGGTTCATATTTTGTCTCCATGAAGATCTGATACAATAAACAAAGAGCAGATTATTTTGCATTCAAAGACAAAAAAAAAAGCTGTTTTTTAAAAATTATGGAAGAACTTTTTTTTTTCCTGTAATGGTTTTATCATCAAATTCACAACAGAAAGCTTTTTGAAATAATTTTCTTATCAGCATGAAAATAAAAAAGAAAAGGATGTGAATACTCTACCAGGAATGGCTGTATGTGAGGTGCTTGCTGGTAGCTTTTTCAATGCTTTTTTAAACTGTGCTATTCCTAGAACAACGTTTCGTATTTTCATCCATAGGAAGTAGCCACCTCGATTGCTTGAAGGCCAGGTACTTTCCAAAACAGCCTATTTTGGAAATATCGAAGTCAAATAAGTCATCTTAAGGAAGAGTCAGGTGTGAAATCATTAACTTAAATTTCAAACTGGGTTACATTGGCAGTTATAAAGTAGACTTCTAAACCTACAAAACCAAAGAAAACACAATTATTCTGTCTTGTATTTCTTCCAGTTACTAGAAATGACAGAATTACATCTGAACTGCTCCCTTATTTTGCTTGCTTCTATTTGCCTGGATAAAAATGCATTTTTTTTCCCTCCTCTTTCAAAAATACTTACTTTATTGTAGTAGCCGTAAGTAATGGCATTAGGGTCAACACCAGCTTTCTGCATTTCAAAAAGCACTCTCACTGCTAGCACAGGCTGACCATACTGTCCACACAGTTGCATGAGTACTCGGTAGCATACCTGAAAATACACACAAGTTAGTATCACGCTTCTATAGTCAAACGCGTACTCCATTCAATAAAACCCACAGGCTGTTTCTGGAATTCGGCAGTGACTTATTTTACCTCATCAGGTGGATCTATTTTTTTGGTGTGCATTTTTTGTAGCACATCATATGCAGTTCTCAGAGCCCTGACTTTTGAATGGCACACTTTCACATACGCAGGAAGGCAGATAAACCAAAGACCATAGCAGTGACGTAACAAACACCTGGACCACATCTGTGGTATGGATGAGTACTTCTTAGCAATTTTATGTGCAGATTTAATTTCCTGTAAAGAATCATAAAGATTATTTGTGTATATTTACATACACATTGCACAAACCTACATGTTAAAAAGTGAACATGTATCATTATACCTACAGAAACTGCAACATTAATACGAAAAACATACTCAAAGTGGGAAAGAAAATGAAAGCAGAGCAAGTGATACCAAAACCAGTTGCTGTGCAATATTCCCCTCCTAAAAACTTGCATTTCTTTAAATTCATGTCTATTACTTTTGGTCTGCATTTTTTGCAAGAAACATTTGAAAGTTAGAGTCCCCTTTAAAGCCCTGGACAGTGAAAAGCAATCAAAAAGTGGATGTGGAAGCCCAACAGTTTATGCTCATGGATAACAGCGTGAAGAACACGGAAGGTATAGGGACAGCACAGCAAATGACAATCTGTGTACAGGGGCCCTATACGATACAGTGTAGGCAAGAAGCACAGGTAAAAACCCAAAGAATAATTAGCATGGCTACCCTATAGTCACTGTATCAGTGAAGAACCATTAGTCAGGCTGCAGCCACTGCCAGAGTCAGTCTTTATAGCCAAACTCAAGATGAAGGCAGCAAGCTGTCACTTTCCAAAGCACCTCGCACTACAAGAATACCTGCAAGTACCTGTTTAGTTCTTCTGAACATTGGCGATGGGCTGTTGGGACTACTGGCTTTTGAGGACAGTTTGTTATTTGGTGCTGTGAGAAATCCTTGAGGTCGCTCAAACAAATCTAGTTTTAATACTGGAAATCCATTATAGCTGTAAAAGAAATGTGTCACTTAACTCCGTAAGGCAGTTCCACAGTAAACCACCACATTATAGCAAATGAAATCAATTACACAGTTGCACTAGAAGCTACACAGGAAATAGAAAACACAGAAGTAAACCTTTAAAGACACCATTGACAAAGTGGTTTACTAATCCATCTACATGATTTCATAAGCTTGCACAGTCTCTTAACCTGTTATTTCAGCATAAGCAACTTAAATTGATAAAAACGTTTGCTTTCGCAGCATTTTCTTTAATTAATGTGTCAAATGCATTAGTATTGATTCTAGTTAATAAAAAAAAAATAAAATCTGTGTGGCTCACAGTCCTTACTGAGCATCACATGACAGAGGTTTATAAAAATCGATATGAACAATATCAAAACTCTCTAAAAGATTAAATTAGATTGGTTTTAAAAATGTTTCTCAGAATTAATGAAGAAACCAATAGACAAACTCATTTGACACAATTACTAAATTAGTAACACCAGTTTTCAGTGATTCTTTGAAATGTACTCTCTCTGTCCAAAGAGTATCTGCAGCTTGTATCGTTATCAGTAGTAGCAGCAGGCCAACAGACTGGGTCCATTAATTTCAATTTTAACCTTAAAAAGCATCAACAGCTAGCACAATGTAATATGAACACACAGCCAGCTTTATTAAGTATCATTGCTTCTGTGTGTACACACACACAAAATCATTAAAACTTCAGAAGAGCTGGCACACTAGGCATTTTACATACACATTTTTACTTGAGCAACATGAAGGGACAGGAAAAAATCTGTACTTCGTGGCTATCACAAGAACCTAGAAACTAAACTCTACAAGGACAGCTGATAGGATTTTGGCTAGCATCCTACCATGTCCTTAGGTTACCTGTATTGTAGCGGGTGCTCTTCACCATTTGGCAGATGAGGGATCTCAGGTGGTGTTATAAAAACTGTATGCTCACTCTTGTATGACTCATCCAGCTCTATAAGTCGTGTTTCCCCGGTTTTGTCCATATCTACCTGGAGAAATTATGTTAAAAGAAAAAGTAGTTACTAGTGTGATTTATTTTCTGCCGTTAAAGCTATATGGTCAAGCAGGGCAAAGTCTATATCAGCATCAAAGGACTGCATTTTAAAAGTAAGGGTGCCTCGCAAAGTTATAATGAGAATAGCAAGTGCTGCATCGTTTTTGTAAACTTTACACCAGCACAATAATCGATGTTTAACGATATACTCTGAATTGACTGTTTTCAGTTAAATATTGTAAGTAGTTGTACAAAGAGGTTAATCTTTCTGAATACAACCATTTCTGGAATTATGTTTCCAACTGCAGCAGTAACTTGAAATTTATTTTTAAATATGAAAATGAGAACTACCTTTTCTCCTCTGTTTTAACCACTGAAAACAATAACAAACTTTATCCAATTGTCTGATGTATACAGAATCTACAAACAATACTATCTAGCAATTTCAGTCACTTACATAGTCATTAAGGTCATGCTAGTTTGCAGAGATTACAGAAATACACATGCATTCAAAGAGATAATGGAATAAAAACATGTGACCTCTACTAAAATTAAAGGGGGATAGAAGTAACTTTGTTTTTCTAAAAAAACAGTAACCTGAATAGTAAAGAGCAGCTTCATGATTTTTTTCTCTTTCGATAACTCAACAGTTGTACGTGTGAAAATACAGCACATATTGGGTCGTCCTGTCCTCTCACAGCTAGGACAGAAATTAAGTTCATAGCTAACAAAGGCAACTTGTAATAATAATACAACTAAGCATAAATTATGGCTGCACCTGTTTTGTTTTGTTTTGAGCTTTGTAACTGGCAATTTGACCACAAATCTTTGCTTTGTTAGCCTGGCTGTTGCAGAGAGGAGGAGAAATTTGCACTTCCCAAATTAACGCCCCTGCTTTAAAGACAGCAGCAGAGACATACTCCAAGGCTCCAGGCAAATTTCAAAGCACCAAACTGCAGGATCAAGCGGGAGAAAAAACACTGTCCAACAATTTTACTGAAAGAATTTCTTCCATTGCTTGAGACAAAAATAAAGAACCAAAGCAAAACTTGGCCACCCCAAACAAGATTTTGGGAAACTATGAACTGTTTCCTTTTGAGAAAAAGAACAGACAAGCCTTCAACAATACTACAAGCTTCCTACTGCTACTGTTCACATTACAGAAACCACTAGGAACACACCAAGTATAACATGATTACATTCCACCAGAGAGCCTTTACTTAATATTTGTACTGGTATTTGTATTGCTTTGTCTCTGATCTTCTGTCACCAATTGTGTCTCCTCCAACACCTCATAAGCGCTGCTTCCACTTGTGGGATGAGACCCGTCTCCATCTCAAAGTGTTGGCACTATCAAAAACTACTTACTTTGTAGCGCACAGAACGTGCTTTTTATTCACATATTGATAGCCCCAGTGTTCAGCTCAAATACTGTCACAGTTTACATTTATAGCCATTATTTAAATGGATTAAATGGCAACCAAATTACAGCCAAATGGTACATTATTTCAAAGAAATGAATAAGTAACCTGTGGAACCCAAGGATGCACATTCTTCATGCCTTAGGAGTTTAGCAACAGAGAATTAATGTACAAAAAGAAGCATATTCCACAGTTCTTCCCTTCCAGTGAGCTGGAAATATATCAAGTAGCTTCAGTAGAATTCTTGAATATTTAAAATTTGATAAACATACAAAAAGGTGTTCTTAATTACACATTTTACTGCATGAGACAGATGGAACATATTAGCAAATCGAACCAGCCAAGTAGCAAGAACATATGGCTCCTGAAAAGTAGAAATAAACGAAACCTTACTTGGCAATTTAAATACTTCTAAGGATGTAAAAACCCCACAGTTACAAGTTTCACCAGTGAATTACAATAAAGCCAGTAGCTTAAATATCTATAGAATTGAGATAATTTTTAATTCCTGGAAAAATGAAAACTTGTGAGACAATTACACCATATCTTTCAGTAGACAAAATGGGTAATCAATTACAATCTCTGCTGCTGCTGTCTAGGATAAAATAACATGTAGAAGAGATCACTCTTCAGCTTAATCTAAGCCCTGCCTCAAATAATTTACAAGAATAGTTTATATTTTATAGACAACTAATTTCATAGCACATAAAATTTGTCTCAACCCAGTGGCTTATAACCACCCATAAGAAAGTGTTGTATCATCTTTCAAACTATGACATCACTCTTTCATGCATACCCTTTGAGGTACTAGTTCACCTAGTAAAAGCCATTAATATAGAAATAAATATTCACTTTACTGGAATCATTCAAATGTGGTATCTGGTCAAAGTAGAGCATCTTGCCTAAAGCTCTAGTTCGTACAGTAGTCCTTGGTATACTTCAGTATTTTGACTTTGTACGTTACTGTTAAGCATAGTATCAGAAATAAGAGAAATCAATAAAGAGAAGCAGGAAAGAGAAGATGAGGCAAATATATCATTGTTCAAAGAAATCCTACGTGGGGAACGCACTCCCTCATGTCAATGAAAACCTAGTTTCACAATCAATTCTTAAGCCATGGCAAATCTTAAACACATAGTAATTCCAGTGCCTCAGTTTCTCCACAATTATCACTGGCATAGAAGTAGTTGTCCAATTAATAAAACTGAATGAAATCCTCACTGACAGAAATAGAAGTTGGAGAAGTACAAGTGTTTTCTTGTACTTTTCTTATAAAATTTATTCTCATGGCACAGTCACGAGCTTTTTTTTTTTTTTACAGTGGAAAGAAGCTGCCCACGGCATCCACTAGCAAAATAACTGGCACAGAGTCGGTGCTTCAGCTGTACGAGTGGCTACTTAACCTTTTACAAAAGGTGAAAGCTCTAACCGCTTCACAGATTATGTGCAGTCTCACAGTGGCATCACAAACCTAAGTATTACTTTTTCAGAACAACTGTTTTAATTCCCAGGCAAGATAACTTTAGCTAGGGCATCAACTTCAGTGCCCTCATAAACCATTCTACAAAATGAAATATAACAGATAGAATTTGACACTTACATAGTCATCACATTCTGAATAAAAATCCTATTTAACAGTAGTCAGAGAAGTAACCTGCAAGACAATGGAAGCTAAGTACTGCTCAATAGCGTTTAGTCACTGGGGTATGTATATTCCTGTCTACGAGACCTCCCATTTTTAAACACTAACAGGCAGACAGCAAAGCAAGCACTACATGTTGAAGGCTTTTTAACTGAACTATAGGATAACTGAGTGAACATTACAGAAATGTTTGTAATAAAATCAATTTACAACCCAACGAATATCTGCAGCTTATGTCGTATAACTGTGAAGAACGCTTTTGAGAACTACTAATAAAATATTGAGACTAGCAAAAGCTATAAAGAGCACTAAATACCATTAGACTATGCTTTTGTATTTCTCTCAAACTTAAACTTCACTGCTTTCAGATTTGTTTTCAAAACAACTCCTTTTAGCTCTTCTGCACTTTCATAGCAGAAATAGCCATAAATAGTAACTGTAAATAGCAGTTTGCATAGTCTTCGGTATTAACTTCTGTGGAATGAACAGCAGGTGACCTACTTTACAGGAAATTCTAGACAACTGTGCATTAGTTAAACATCAGTGTCAACAAATAGAGTGTTACAGGTAGCCAGTAAGATGACAAGTTGGTGTGGAATTTCTTATAATATTCATAAAAATTTCTTTCATGTTACAATAGAAGCAAACAGGGATATAAGATTGCGGTTTTCAGTTCAGATCTTCTGAAAACAAAAACTAATGCAAAAAAAATTTCAAGCAGCCTCAAAACACTTTTGTAGACCCTCTTTGGAAATACAATGAATTTTCAAAAGCTAATCTACCTGTACTTTTTAGAAAATTAGTTCTTCACAGTGCTCAACACTATACTAATGTGGACCTGTCTTATAAATATCTTAGGATTTTCCAAAATCTGAGTGATACTTCCATGGAAGACTAAAAAAGAAATCCACTTTGAACTGGGAAATCCAACATTCTGTGAGCTCCAGTCCAGCAGTTGTTCTACGCTTATTTCAGGAAAAACACCAATTGTGATCGTGTTGCACTTTCACACTCCTTGTCACATAATCCTTAACAATTGCCTTTCCTTGTCATTACAAATGATAGAATAGCATAGCAAACCATGGTAAGGTATTCCTTTACTGCAACACAAACACGACAGTAGAGTAACAGAACCTACAAAAAATGTCAGCTTACGCAAAGCTTATATGTGACACACCATAATAAATCTTGCTTACTTTAAGAAACCCATACATTTCATATCCATCAATATTTGATAATAAGGTCATTAGAAAATATTCTTATCCAAGAGAAGAGTATCAATACAAGCACTGTATTCAAGATATTTACATCAGCAAGCTGGTTTTGAATTGGGGGAAGCAATGACAGCAGTATGAATGAAAGGAGAATTGATAAGAGATTCATTTTAATTATTTACTTTTAGTACAAGCCTTCTAAAAGTTCTCTAAGAGTAACTAGAGAATCACTATTAGAAAGAACTGGCCAGCACATTGTTTAAAAAAAAAAAGGTCAAGGAGCCTTCTGTTTATAATGATTAAAAAATAGTGAGGCTGCCTTATATCTTTTAGTGTGCTGTTCATCAACCCCATTCCTAAACGGCTGCATGAAATATTACACAATCTATAAAAGTGCTTGTAGTTTTACCTACGGAGTATAATTCTCTGATAAAGAAGCTCAAAGTTGCTACTTTACAGTCAGAATATTACACTTCTTACTATGGGCCAGTATTTCAGAAGCTTACATACATGTGAAAATTAGCACTTCTAATTGGTTCTCATGATATTATATTTACATTTTCAAGAATTTGAAGCAGAAAATAAAACAAAGCCCAACAAAAAAGGAAAATGGAAGGCTCCGGTGACTAGAAAAAAGGAAGTAAAAGAAAAATAGAAATAAACTTGCCTTCAAATATATTCTGCTTGTACTATATCAGATAATGTAAGCAACAGCAGAAGTTAAAAAACTATATGCATATGAAGACATGCTTACTTTATCCACGCAGTCATCAAAAAATGCAAGGCTTGCGTCCTTATCACTGACAAAAGAACATTCTTCAATGAAGCGAATAAACATTTGAGTTTTGGTCATCAGTGTGTAGAACTTCTGATGTGAACGATCTCGACTTTTGAGGAAACCTATAAAGTGAGACCAGAAGCATGTAAGAATGCCTAAAAAAAAAGCCCTCACCAAAAATCATCATATATTCTACTAACGAGCAATAGCCCTTCTGTAATCTTTGCCACTACCATGTAATTTTTTCTGCACTTACATTTCTACCATCATTCACAACACTAACGCTGCAAATGTTTTTACTCTTCAAATAAGAGAGAATCTAAAATAGTAAATTAATATACATAAAACAAGTTTATGACTCTTCACCTTGTAGTTCAAAGAGAGAACTTGCATCTGTGGCTGTTTCAGAGGGTGCCTCTGTTATTGGCCTGAGATAAGACCTGTAACCTTTTAGTATTGAGGCCATGAAACACAGGAATGCTTCCTGGATCTCCAAATCTAACAGATGCAATTTCTTCCCAGAATTAAAATCGTAGTCATTCATTGCTAATTCCATTAATGCATCTTCTCTTGGTCTCTGTTGCACTGTGAACAAAAACAACATTATAACGTTTCACATAATTTTTTTTTCCAATATTGGTAAAAAAAAAAATTTCTCTTTACCCTACTAGATTCACTGATTACTGAGCTCCATTAAGTTTGGAACAGATTAAAATATATGCAATTAAATTCAATCATGACATGTGACCATGGATTCAGCCTGACCTTACACAACTCCTGTATCTCTGGATAATAGCAAAAGCACGATACATTTACCTTTTCAGCACATTAGTTATTACAGCAGAGAGAACCAGTATGGACAGAGCTGAAAAAAAACCCTCATGTTTATAAAAACATGTGAAAATTTATACAAGAGCTGATTAAAGAAGCATATTTTAGGGACAAACACATCGATGGGATGTGTGTATTACTTTTTTTTTTTTACAGTGCCTTTCATTTAAAAGGGTTCCCGAAAAGCAGACTATACATATTAAGTACCTATATACACAGAAAAACACCACTCAGATGCAAAGTGGAGCCATCACAACACAAAGCCCTGATACAAAGAGAAAGCAGGCATTTTTTTTTAGAAGATTTAGCAAAATCTCTATTCTTAAAGTAGATACTTGTATCAACACTTTAAAGCCATCAGAATTCTAGCTAAGACTTCACTGCTACACACAAGATATGGTAACATTCTAATAATGTCTCAAAAAAGTGAAAGGATGGTTTCATTACTGTCTTTCCACATGTTATATTTATAACCAACCTTATACTGATATCATGTTAAATTCTTATTACAGAGTAAATTGTTTAAAGATCAGTACCACTCTATTTTTATAGAGTATAGAGAACATACAGTTTAACAATTTTTCCTAAAGAAATCCTCACAGTAAAATATATCAAAATTTTGAAGCAACAGACAATTTTTATCACCTATACACATTTTTATGCAGCACACACCAATAAATTTCTGTTTCTGTACATTCTAATTGGGACACAATTAAATTCTAGTAACCTCAACAGCCAAGAAGGTGTAAACAGCCTTTAAAAAAAGAGTGCCCTAAATCCAGGCGACAATTACAAAAATCTTGTGCAATATGCTTTCCAGGTATGTATTTCTCAAACACGTAGTGTTGATCAACCCCATCCTTTTCATACTCTGATTTAAGTCTTAACCACTTGCTGTATCTGCCACAGCAACTTGATTTTACACTTGCATTATTGCTCCTCAAGGCTCCCTCCAGTGTCTACGGAAATCATCTTCTAAGCAGACAGGTAATGTCAGAGTGCTGATGGACCTCCTTGCACTTCACAAAGCCTGTTAGCTATGACGCCCAAGCACATCAGCTGGCCTTGACAACATTCATATTTCCAAATGTTTTATTGTAAAGAATTTCACCAACATCATCCCTATCCATTTTTCTGCTCTCTCACATCAATATACCTTGCTCTGCAGTATTTGAGGATTCTATCAACAACCAATTTTTCCTTAGAAATGTCCAGTAATTTGCTATACATTTAAAAACCCAATGTTTATAGAACATTTGTAATTTCCATCTTAAAATTTCAGGTAAAGTACTACCAGCTTGAGTGTCATATTTTTGTCAATTGTCAAGACATCAGCAGACTTGAGCAGGCTTTGAAGACAAAACAAAGGTCTTTATTTGGTCCTGGCCTACTTTTTGCTTTACTATTCCCTTCTCATAAAAGCTCTGCATTTTTTTTGATACGAGGATAACATCAATACAAAGGGATATCTATTGAGCACCATTTTATATATATCGAAGACTCCTCCACCCCAAAAGCTCCTAAATGGGTTCTAATCTCTGGACTTAAAGCACAGATTTTTCCCATTCTGTACGAAAACATTGTGTTTAGTGTAACAGGTGACTTAAGAACATATTTAATTAGCTATATTTATCTGTTAATGTGGCACACTATATCCAGTGTAAATCTTACTATGTACTTTCCCACTCACATTCTGCCAGTTGCTGATATAAATTACTTAAAGTGTTCATCAGATTTTTACAAGGTTTCTTTGGTAAGATCTTCCATGCAATAGCTTTCTTATCTCCAGTTCTGGAAGGGGGGAAAAAAGAAAAGTGTGAGTATACACTGGAATACATCTGTATATAGGACTGTATTCAGAGGATTTTTCTATCCTACCAGAGAAACGGGAGAGCATATACAATTTGCTCTATTAAAACAGGACTGAGAAGGATTGAAAACCAACCAACAAAGTCAAACTTAATTTACTACATGGAGATTTGATCACAGCCATCCAACCAATGCCCCGTATTTCAGGATGATGTTTATGCAGCCACACTCTTTAGCACTGAAATCAACGCACTTAGAACTCATGAAAGATGGATTAATAGTATTAAGCACCTGCCATTGCACAAGCAACCACCACACATACTATGTTCTCAGCTGTAATTACTTAAACTAGGATGGAGATAGTGACTAGAATGCTCATAGTAAAAATCAATTTGATATGATAACCGCTTTGTGTTTACTGTGTATAGATTTGGACTTAGCTGTATCACTATCATGATGAAAAAAACTACAACATTCTTTGTCAACAGAGGGCACCAGCAAGCCTCAAGACCCCATTGGTCCCAAAGTTGCAAAAATTGTAAGCATTTGTTTGACACTTTTTTCCCATACAATGAAACACTATTAATCTGTACTAAGAAAATGCACAGAAAATCAGCTAAAAGTAGAATGAAAACAGAAATAACTGGAAATAAATTATTTTCCATTAATGAATGTGTAGCTAATTAGATGATTACCAGAAGAAATGCACAAACATGTTCCTTTTAACCAAAAAGTAAGAAAACCAAAACTGAAGTTATCGCAGCCTAGTTTGAACTAGTTCCTAAAAACTTCAGAGCAGAATTGCTATACAAACTTGGTACCAACATAAAATCCTTAACAAAAATTTCTATTTACAAATACTTAATATATGCAACCTTCTCTAAATCCACACACAACTACCGAAGCAAAAATAAACCCACAAATAAGAAAATTTAGGAAGAAAAAAGTTTTTAGTTAGGCATAGTAATGCTGAAAGACTGCTATCAATAGGAGGATAACACAAAAGAATGCTGACCGAAGACTGAGAAGTTACACTAAGTATAACACAAAAGAATGCTGACCGAAGACTGAGAAGTTACACTAAGTATATACTGAGTATATTAAACATTATACTGAAATAAAAGTTTAATTCTGAAATACAAGTTTAATTAATTTTGTGTGTTTTAGAATCTTGAATTGGAAGCCTTACCCTCTTCTGTCTATTTTTGTATCACATCACCACAAGGAAATAAATAATTTTTTGTTTTGAATGTCATAACAATATGGACTGTTTACCAATGGTTTTAACAGTGCATTGCTGTCCCTTACTAGTGTTTTAGATGCGAGATAATTAGTATTACAGAAAAATGTAGTACTCTACACAGTTCTGAATGAGAAATATTACAATACTGTTATTTCAGGTTGTTAATGATGGCATGATTCTAAGTCTTAGTTAAGACTCTCTCTAACCCATGAAAGTTCACATCTCTAATTCTCAACATGAAGTTCCTGTACTTCATATTGATATGCAGTATGATTTAATTTGTTATAACTTTCAAGTAGATGCTCATATGAAGATACTAGAATTTCTTCGACACTAAAAAGCTAATAATGAAAAATGAAAATTACTATTCTCCTCCAGGGACAATGAAGTGAGACACAATATGGTTAATCCAGGAAATGTGCCAACGCGTGCAATAAGATTTTAATGTAATAGAATAAAAGGCAATAATGTTCCATGAGGATTGTACCTCCACTCTGCCATGTTGAACAGGAGATATCATTTCTAGCATGCTCATTTCAAGGATGATATATTAGAAAGTTCAGAGGTTTAAAACAAACAAAACCTCCCAAAGTTTTGCCAAAAAGCTAGTTTTTCCCTTTGAAAACAGGAAGCAAAAAAAATTAACACAGAAGAAAAACTGTTAATAAATACTTACTGAGAAATTGTATTGGTATCTAGGTCAACACAGCTAACATCTGGTGGAGGGTCATAGAGATCAAAGTATCTTGAATCAATTCCCACTATGAATGGGCATGGTGCGCTTAACACATCTGCCAGTGCCAAGGGACAGAGAGGAATATATGGACAAGGCCAATGGAAGGGAAATATCATCTTTGAAAATATGCAGAGACAAAAACATAGGTTAAACATGTATAATAATATAGTCTACGCACCTGTGTAAACCACACTTCACTAACTGCCACTTCAAAATTATTCAACATGGCAGATTATTACTGAAAATCTAGATGCAGATTATTAAATAAAAAATGCACTTATTTCAATTCAATTCAATAAATTCAATTTGTTTCATTTGTAGGAAAAAGCTCTTCAGTATAATAGATTGCATATAGCAGAGGTAGCAAAACAATGCTTAGTGAAGACAGGCAGGAAAAAGTAACATGCATTTAGAATTCCGCAAGAGAGAATACAGTGCTATTTGGGAAAACGAGGAACTCGTATTTAGTGCATTGTAATGACCAAACAACATGCTTATTTACAATATTTACACACAAAGAACCAACAACAGAGTTACTCTCTCTCTCTTCTGTCTTCATAGGATATCATTAGCAACATTAATTTTTCTCTCTAATGATCTTTATTTTTATTCTTAAGTAACCTTTAAGCCTAACAGCACTACTACTAATTTTAGATTTTATCTAAAAAACATTCTTTTTTCCACTTACAGGTGTATGATTGAAAAAACATTACTTACAGAGACTAATGCCTCTGTCACACTAGTAAGGACAGAAGGTCGCAATGAATGGATGAGAATTTTATGTTCCGTCACAGCAAATACAAGTAGAGTTACTGCATTTTCAGGTCCTAAATTCTGAAGTAGTGTAGAAAACTTGCCCCCACTGTTACAGAATATAAAGACACTGGTGAGTTACAAGGGACCATAAAAAAAAAAAAGAAATGTTCAATTACAAAATAGAAAACAAGGCTTTAGAGTAGGATTTTATAAACGTAAGTCTGCAAATCTTTCTTTTAAAGAAGGCTGCAAGGCAGACTACTTGGTACACTTCACTGTTAAGTGAAGAATGGCTACTTCCCAATAGTAACCACAATTTCTTGAGACTCTTCAATCAGTCTAGACTATTTTCAGGACACGTGCATGATGATTTTTCCTTCTGAGAAGCAATTTACAGGGAGACAACATACGTTTCTTTAATCATTCTCCTGCACTAAGACACGAAAGTTAAGACAGTCACAGAACTCCTTTAACCTTGCAATACAAAAGCTGCACTGTCTCAGGAGCCCAGGTACCGACTCCTAGAAAGGGGATCTAACAATCTGTATCCTGCCTCAAGAACCACTAAAATTATTTGAAAAAACACAGATATTTTTCATTAAGTATGTATCCTTGTCTGGGCGCAGGTCTAACCACATAAATAAATCTCAGATACACTAGTTACAAAAGGCACCAGACAAGGTAAGTTAATTTGCACAATTACAATTCAAAGTACCAAATCTTTTCCGCAATATAAATCAGAATACATTTCACAATTAAACCAAAGATACTGCTACTTGCCTCAGTGGAAGGGGTGATGACACAGGTTGGCTAAGAATCAGGTTATCATGTGGAGATAGCTAGAAAAAGATTTTAAAATACATTCTTTTTATTCTTAACTTTGGAAATATTTATTAGAAATTACACAACTATAACAAAGAACACCTAAAAATAAAATTTAAACTAAGCTGAACCGTATCTACCCCAGTTGTATAGCACTGCAAGAAGTGGTGTACAATGCTATGCATCAGTATCTTTCAGTAAAAAACAGGCAAAGCACAATCTTCCTTTCTTGGTCAGAATTGAATACCTTGCATATTCATAAAGACTATGAATAAAATTTAAATTAGCTAATACTGCAAAAAATTGAATATATTAACTGCTAAAAAATGAAGCCTTCTGTATTTTAAGAGAAGTGAGGACCCATAGCTCATACACAGCTTTCAGGGGCCAAGGGGGGATTCCTTCTGGATTTAGGGGGAGAGAGAGAGATAAAATGCACGAAGGGGAGAGATGGCAGATCATAATGTAAAGTAATATTTTCTTCAGAAGACATGAGAATTAGGCTCTTAGCTGGTAGAAATGGCTCAGCTCAGCTTTGACAGAATCTTTAAAATTTGCATTAGTTGAAGATCCAAGACAAAGATCTTATTAATTCACATTTCTTTCTTACAGTGATATGACATCAAGAGAAATCATTCATATATTGACCATGAATAAGAGGATTCAAATGAGTACAAGAATACAGATACACAATCTATTTGTCAAAGCTCAGCTGATGTTTTCAGCCATAGTAAATCCAAGGTAACAAGAGAGCAGTTAGCTTAACTCTCCCCGCTAAGTGGTCATGCATTTTCTGTCTATCATATAAAAGCAGACATACAAGTAGCAGTAGTAATTCAGTAAGTCACAGTAACTTGTACAACTAAGCTGCAAGTTCAGACAACGTTTAGTAATATTAATTTTTGAGTATGTTTCACCTTAGACCCCACTGCAGATGAGCAGACAATAGAAGTTAGAAGATCAGATGAATTAGTAATACAAATGCTGAAGCACTAAGTCACTTAACACTGTGCCTGGACAGACACACAAAACATACGACATTAAGGAGAGTCTATGCAATACTGCTTCCTTGCATATTTCACATACCAGAGCTTTTGAAGGCTGATGCTACATTTAGCTTCAAGACAAATGAGGATGGCCACACCACCTACATGCTAGATTTGTCTTCAAGTAAGTCACCTTGTAACAACCGCCACCATTAGCTTGTTCCGTGAAAGAATTCAGAGACCTCATCTTTTCAGCCTGAGGTAACCTTCATATACTACCCTCAGAAAGGAAGCATCAGCCTAATGTCCTACAAGTTCTGTGTTTCAGCAAAAGCAGATAAACACAATCAAGCATCTATTCAAAGAGCACATCTCCCTTAGGCAGAAGGGGAACTTACTGCCCCCATTCTTCAGAGCGAGAAACATATTACTCGATGTGCTCTTGAAGTTTGCACATTGTGAATACATCATTAGAACAGGAACACCTGTGTAATAAGGGGATGTAGGACATGGAGAACAGAGACTAGCAGATTGCAAATCAGAAACAACCTATCAACAATGGCAGCTGGAAACTGGCAATCGGGAACATTCCTGAATGTTTTACTAATGGCTGTAATTTCTTTGAAACTTAAAATTTGTCAGACACGTGCCATGTTCTCTCTCGCTTGTAACAGATGCTAAGAAGGATCTAAGAATGGGTTACACATCCAGACTGGCACACATGTAGTTACTGAAATATATCAGGTCTCATTTTCAGAAAACGTATAGGCACTTGTGAGACATTCTACAGCAACACATTCAGAAGGATTTGCTATACTAATCATTTAGCAGAAGACGACCATGTTTTACATTAACAAGCTTCAGAGAGAAATTACTATTTCTTCAATGAAATGGAATCCTAAAAGCTTATAATTTTCAAGAATAAAGGCATTTGCCATACTATTTTTGGGAAAACATCTTAGATACAATCACCTGTAATTTTATTCAGTGCAGTATCAAACATAACTCAGACCCTGAAAGCAGCTTGAAGGAAGTATTATTCATAGACCTCAACTACCACTGCCTACTTTAAAAGCAGAGTGTTCTCCATCTGTACTATCAGCCACTAAAGTTGTACTAACTTGACACATTACAGCATATTGAAAATACGATATAAAAGGCATAATTTCACATCACTTACATCTAGGTCCTCAGACTTTGTTCCAGCATATACATGCATGTATACTTTGACAGAGTTCAGACTAAAAGAATTAAATGTTTTTCTCTAAACTCACTTATAGATCTCTGTAAATGTGTGTTTCATGTTCCCTAGCACAAATATTTTATTGAATGTGAATACAAAAAAACCACCCCCACAATGTAAAACTACTGTGTTTTGCATTGAACTTTAAAATCATAATACAAGTGACAGAAGTGTCAGATACAGTTTCAGTATAACTGTTCTCCAACTCCTTTTCAGTAACAGTAATAAATGTCACTTCTTTAGAATATCCAAGGATAAAGGAGGATCTTTAATGTTAAATACATTCTATAAAGACAAAATCCAAGATAGTATTTACTCTGAAAGATTTCACTAGCATATGGGCTACTACGTTAAGACTTGAAAACTGCACAGGGCTCTCTGTATTTTATTTCATACAAGTAGTAACAGAGAGTAACATCATTTTGTAACAACTTGTTCAAAACCACAGGATTGGTAGAATAACTACAACTGGAATAGAGATGTCTTTTCTCAGCAATAAAATTTTAACATGTCTCTACTCGTTTTGCCTCTTCGGAGGAAAAAAAATATGAAGATTTAATAACACTTCACTTAAGAAATCTCTGAGATAGGGATTTCCTCTCTCCTACCAATAGTGACATGGGTGAAATCTCAAATAACAGGTAACCTAATCCTAGCAATTATACCATTTCACTCACACACAGTAAAATATACTAGGTCTTGCAGGTAGGACAGAGTAAGGGTCATATTTGATAAAGTATGCCTCTGTTGAATGTGCATGGCTCTTGCAGTTTTCAGTAAGAGCTATCCATTAGGTAGAGGACAGCATGAAGCCCTTTGGGAAAACGGGTAATCATGAATATACTCTTCACATCTGCTTTTAATCTTATTTATTTATTTTACACTCAGCCTTCATACAGTAGCAAGAAGAAAACAGTTCAAAAGCTATTGCAAAAAATCAAACCAGATGCCGACTTTGAGTATTTTTTCATTAATTTCTATATACTCTGAAAAAAAAAAAAAATTAAGTTCTAAGCTCACTGAAGAGTATCTTGTAATAGCTCATTAAAGTCCTTAACTAAACTGGAAACAACAGTGAGAAATCTAAAAATTAAGTGTATGAATTTAGGAAAAAAATCCTGAACAAAAAAAAAATCTGACATAAAAATTACATTTTCCATTTACTAACCTGTTCAACAGCTCTTTTGTCTTCTCTTAAGACATAGCTATTAAGAAGAAATTTACACTTACCTGAACTAGAATTCTTGGCCTCTGAGGAGATGGAAAAGGAACTTTATGCATGAAATGGGAAATGTGTCTAGAGGAAAAGAAAAATACTGATTTAGTAAAAATTATAAGCTTAAATTGCTTTACCTCAAGGCAAAATTATTACCAGTAAGAGAAATTATTATATAAAAACGGCACATACTTATTCAGAAGACAGAGAGAAAAAAAAACTAGCCCCCAAATCCTACAGGGATATTCTGACCTTGAAAACCTATTTTTCTACTCATGACAACCAAAATGGCAGGCCAGATTATCCTTCAGACTACAAGCTTGGTCTGTGAGAGTGAAAAATTACAAGGAGGTTTTTTGTTTTGGTTTTGTTTGTTTGTTTTTAATTGTAAGATAGAAATACTGATATTTGAGTACCACAATACCATTTCACAATCCTGCTTCTGAGACTGGCTTGAAATAGCACTATACCTCAGAGACTAGCACTGGTTATTTGCAAAAAAATATTCACAGCTGAGTATCAAGGAGAATCATTAAGTTCATCCATTTCTTCACATCCATTTTCTTCACTTCCAAGTACAAAATGTTATGTAAGGTTTCTGATGAAAAAAGTGTTAAAGTTTTTCCATATACTAAAAATACAGAAAAATGTTTTTAAAATTGGAATAAGTTTTATAAATTGATTAAACTTACAAAAGTTCTAGAAGCGTAGAAGTTCTACATAATACACACTTTCACATTAAAAGAAACTACACGCAATCAGTAGCAACTCAGGAAGAAACAGGTAATCCATTATAAACTGCATGCTACAGCACATACTTTACTGTGATCTCTGCAACTTTTACCATTATTATGATGCAGACAACAATCAAATTTTGAAGAAATTCAGAGAAACCCACAAATAAGCATTGATTTATATAGAAGACTCTATATAAAAGTTTTACATGTTTCTGATTCAAAGCTATATATTTCATACATACATTTCAATGTAGCTGCATATTACACCATTAGATGTATGCAAAAAATCCCATTTTTACTGTGTTTAATTTTGTGTACTTGTGCTAGGCTTAACTTTTTGTTGCAGTTCTATAATCACATAACTGGCATTAACGAGGAGCAGTCTTGTGCCTCCTCTTCGCCACTCCTCAACTGACCTCCCTTGTGTCAGCACCAATGTCTGTGCAGCCAAACGGCAATGAGAACAGTAAAGGAATCAGGCTGACAACGAATTTGGGGCTTTGTCTTTATTATCAATGTATGAAGATGGTGGCAGAAATATGGAACATACAGCAAACATCAAGGGAAAGGCCTGCTGCTTGCAGAAGCAGGGGTAACTGGAAATGTTCAAATACAAATGTATGGCACAGACAACATTCATCATCACTAAAATAGCCAAAGAAACTAGGCTAGATACTATATTAACTTCATGCAAAACAGTGTAGCTCTATTTAAATTATCCACAGTAAGTTGACCAGTCAGTTTACAAATCAGAATAAGCAAATAAATCTGTAAAATCAAAATGAATAAAACATTTATTATGCTTACTTCTCATTTTATTCATTCACGAAACTCAAAACCAAAAATAGTTCTCAGGTTAAAAAAAAAAATCTTTTCATTATTGGAAGTTTACACTATCAGAATTTACAACAAGTATAGTAGACATGAAGTGGAATAACAAAGTGGATAAACAATCACAAAAAACACTCAATCCACAAGTCAAAGTCTCATACAACTTAATACTGAAGTTTAATCAGAAGAAAGATTGATGTGTAATAAAATAAAAAAGCAAATACTGCATTTGAAATCTGATGCATTAAATTTACATTAGCCTAGAAATGTTAAACGGGTTAAAACAGTATTACATATCAATTATTACATATCAATTACAGATATCAACCAGTTCTTGGATGTAAGGATTTCCTCTGCATTTAAAAATGTGAAATCCTTTATGTAAGAAGGGAATTAAGTTTATTTATCACAAATAGAAGAGGATTACTAGTGCAAAAAATTCAATCTGCTTTATTATCTCTCATTACATAACAAATAGGCATTTGAAAAAATGCAAAACTATGTATTTCATTCTCCTAACTTAATGTATGCAACATTAAGAAAGGATTTATAATCTTGCTCCTCCTAATCACTACGCTAAAGGGTGCAAAGCTAATTAAAAAAGGCTTTCAGAGATACCTTTGCAGGCACTTAAATCACAAATAAAAATGTAGTCTTTTTCAGGAAATAGGTGAAGATACATTTAATCAATGGAGAAAAGTGCTTAATCTACTGTAACCATTATACTTAATGTTTGATGACTAAAGTAAAAAGGATATTATAGGAAACTTAGAAGTAAAAAAAGAGTTCTCATCAACTGAAATTACTGTTACGAATTTTTGAAATTACTTACTTCTCAATGGGTAGGACATGTGGACCAGAAATGGAGTAACGATACAGAAAGGTAAGAAACTTCTTGAAAGCATCAAAGAAAGGCCAGTGAGAGAGCAGACAGATGCATTTATTTGTTTGAACTGTTCTGCATGTGTCTGACTTTCCCTCAACAGCAGCTGCTAATCCCAGTTGAGATTTTTGTTTCTCTGTGAGATTCTCTTCAGGATACAGTTCATAAAACTGAATAGCAGCACCATATACCTGCAAACAACATTGTTGATTTGAAGTCAATAAATCTGCCTCAACCTTCAAAGCAATCTAACAAATGCCAAACATGCAAGGAAAATCAAGTCTATGTTATTCTTTGAAGAGTTACATTAATGAACCATCTTTTGAAGCAATCTATTCTGGAATATTCTTACGGCTGTGAAAATCCAGACTGTCTATTATTTATTTAAAACACTTAATGTCATATGAGAAAGAGTTATTTATGAAACGATTTAAGTTACAGAAAAATAATGATTATACAGAGGACAACTATAGTCAACTGCTCCTACAATTGCCTTTAAAGCTATTTTAGGAATCCTTCATAAGCAACTCAAAGCAGTATTCCTCTGACATCCAATTTACTTTTTAGAACAAGTATTTACATGCAAGGTTATTTCCATGTTTACAATAAAAATAGTATACTTGCATGCATATGCAATCAGAGTTTTTATAGCTCTGTAGTTTCAAAGGCTAACATGATTGGAAAACAAAGGAGTACAGGTTTATATGATCAACAGTCCAGCAGTGAAATAAATGCAAGTCACTCTTTAAAGTAGTCTTTGAATTAAGCCCAAACGAATAGATTCAAGTTTGTCCATGAAGGTATGCATTATCATCATCCTGAAAAGATGAACAACCACGGTTTTTAACTTAAATTATTAACAATGATTTTTTTTTTAAGCTTTCAAAATACCTTTTCTGCAGAAGCTCCAGTTAGTACAAATGTAGAAAAAACCGGGAGAGGGTATTTACTGTTAGATGGCCAACATTCAATTGTTGCACCCATAGGTAGACAAAAGAGAGGCACAGATTCTGGTAATGGGAATGATTCATAGTCTTCTTCGGGATATCTGCATATTAAACCTATAAAGGCAATTTGTAAAGAGGCAGTTATGTAAGGAATAGCAGAAACACATTTGTAATAGCTCGTTCCATAAAAACATGCCCAGAAAAATCGTATATGAGCATACACTAACTTCAGAAGATCAGTAAAGGAAAGTTGTAAATAATCATGCACAGCAAATAGCTGGAAAGGGGCAGCATGCTTCCAAGGCCTAAGGAAGAATCACCTAAAACACTGGTCTGAAGTCCTACTTACTATTCTAGGAACTATTCATAACTAATTTATCTTTTTCTGTTTGCAGGTTGTGTGCATCTCAGCTATTATTACAATAGTTCACATTTATCATTAGTGTGAGTAGAGATTTAAAATTTAGTTAAAAAAATGGTAACCTGAATCATTGAGAAATAAGACTGATGTTTTCAATTATGAAAGCAATTAATTCTTACCAACAAAAGTTTCCTGAAAAATCTGATAGTATGTTAGATATTAGATACGGTTTTTTAACATCGAACCAATTAATTATGCTGATCCACCTCAGCTGAGGATTCAGCTAATGTGCTATCAGACTAATGTGTTTACACTTAAATTTAAACATAGCTGTAAAACACAAAGTTCTAAAGCAGAAGCTCTTAACATACAGGTCTTCAATTACATCATACGGCTGTAGCAATCTATCATTTCTTATTGCCAACCCAGGGGACTCCAAACTGAGAATGAATATCGCGTGAAGGGATTTAGGATTTCTCTGCATTAGAGAACACAATCACTACACATTCTTTTCTAATATAGAGTGAAATATTAATAAGCAATAAAAACTGGTAATCAAGAAGGGCAGCGTTCCCCTCCACCCTGCCGCCAAGAAGCAAAATTTTGTGCAAGCTACTACCAGATGTGGGGCCTTTTAAAATTTTTATTTATTTATAAATTTATTGTCCACCTCTTAGTTAGTCCTAAACTACTGTTGTTTACAGAGAGCAGCATCTCAAAGGGATATAAGTGAATTAAAGCTTAAGTCTGAATCATGCTCATGACTTGTACGCAAACAAAATCAGGGATTTAAAAAAAAAAAAAGAAAAAGAAAAACCAACACATTTTATCAGAGCCATAGCAAATCTAATTCTGTCTTATAAATAAAACAACAAAATAAAGATGATACACAATCCAAAAATACTTGAAGAGCTCAATGCTGCTAATGTTCAGGGCAGCATGGAAGTCTGCAGTATTCTTCAAAATGTTTCTTAAAGAAAGTGATCATGAAAATGCAGCAAATAATTTTTGCGGTATTTTCTTCTGCATATATATGTACACATACACACACACACGTATCCTTAAGAGACAGTATCAGCAACAAAAACAGAGGTGGGAGACGCACAGGTTTGTAGAGACCTATCAAAACACAACTGAGCTTCCAATTAAAAGCAAATTTTAAAACAAAATGGTCATGATACATAATTCTAAGGCTTATTTTAGGACATTATTTTAAAAGAATTTTTCAGGGAAAGATTCCTTTTTGGATAATGCCAAGACAGTGTCTTTGTGAAATAATTCTTCGATAAAAAATGTATTACGTTACAAATAAGCCTGTACATCCTGAATTGAAGATGAAAAAAGCTAAACAGTAGTTACATACCAGCTTTATATGATATGGTGTTGGTTTTTGCCACAGACTTTTTATAACATAAATATACTGCTGAGCCCCACTGTAAAACAAAAGAAATTATTGGATTACATAATGAAGTATAACAAAAGGACGTAACAGAAAAGAGTGGAGGAAAACCTCCTCTTCCTTGTTTACAAAGAACTATAATCTACACACAAAAATACAGAGCATTAAAGATATAGGAATTTTGGGCCTACTACGCTACCCTTTCCAACAACGGCCGCAAACAGATAAAGTACTATGTTAGCTCTGAGCCATGGCAGGCATCAGCCTGACCTCTAAAACTGAACTGGTTTATAGACTGAAGCATGACATCTATAAATTCTTTTCTAAAACATTTGTTAACACAACTACAGAATTGTAAGTACAATTG
Source organism: Calonectris borealis (assembly GCF_964195595.1). Taxonomy (NCBI): domain Eukaryota; kingdom Metazoa; phylum Chordata; class Aves; order Procellariiformes; family Procellariidae; genus Calonectris; species Calonectris borealis. Next base: position 3,192,417 of record NC_134322.1, on the reverse strand, counting down.
TCATCCATGTAAATATTTAAACCTTTCTCCATTTTGTTAAACTTCTGGCTTAAATATCTGTATAGACAGATATACATACATACATGCACACGTTTATGTATACACACACACACAGAGTGCAATGTTTCTGTGATTCACTACATTGTGTATTACTTTAAGTTAATAATTAACAATCTTTCTTTTGTGCCTGCATTTTTATTTTAATCATGCTAATCTTTAAGCACAATTCCTTATTCCATCTGTGATTTCATAGACTGTGAAAAGCTGCAGCATCATGTCATAGTTTTTGCAGCTTCTAAACGACAATTTCCTTTCTGGCACGGTTAATGTTTTAAAATATTTTTTAAGTTCTCAATTTCTGGACATGAGAATAAAGAACATGGAAAGCCACAGAATGGAAAAGACCGGCGCCCTTGAAGGGCACATAAAGCTTTTAGGGATGGGAGAAAGATACAGCAATTTCCGTAAGACAGCACTCCCATAACCCAGTCAATACAGGGACTGGTAGAACTGAAAAAATCCATTTGTTAATGTCCACAGGCATGTATTTAAAAACAAGTACAGATCAATTTCCATGATCTTTTTTGCATGATACTACGCACATGAGGACCCTACAAAAGCCAGCACTTAGGGCTGCAGATTCAACCAGGAGACACCTAAATATTAAGTTCTGCAAAACAAAGTGCTGTGACGCCTGTGTATTTTAGCAGGTCTAGCTTTGGAACCATATTAAGCATTTAGACAGGCTTACAGCAACAGCATCCAACATCGCTTATATGCAACTTTCTTCAGAGAAAAAGTTTGTGAAAATACTGAGGAGAATGACACTTATAAAAGAGCATTGTAGGTAATAGGGGAGTTTAAAAACAAAACAGAAGACAGTTGTTAGATACAGAATTCCCATCACAACAGTAAAATCAGTGTCAGAAACAGCCACATCTGTGAAACCTTCAGTTATACTCATGGTGACACATGAGGTTCTAAGGACTAATTGAAAGCTGCTGAAGTCAGCATTTCTAAGTCAGCACTAAAAAGACTATTTGCTCCAAGACTTCCAAAAAGACTTTTTTTTTTTTACAAGCAGGAACAAAGAAATGTAATCCTCCAACTCTTCCAAGATTTGATTTATTTTTGGAGAGTGCTTATCAAAATTTTTCACCAGGTACTCTCAGAACCGTCACAAATACTCCACAAACATTACATTATTGAATATCAAGTGTTCAAAATCCAGATTTTGAATCTTACCATACTATTATTAAGATTCTTGTCAACCTTGCAGAATGTATGTGGAGGGGTTTCTCCTTTACTTGGTATGATTATACATATGTCCGTAACAGCCAACGTATTTTGTGTCATGTTTTCGGATGCTCTTCGGTAAGTGATGTACACTCTTTGTGATGAGGCACTGCCACTAATATTTGCAGGCCGACCATATGGAGTAGTTTGAATTATTTCACAGCCTTGCTTTACTCTTTCTTTCCCATCATATAAAACCCTGGTTAAAATGGGATGAACAAAAGTCAGAAGACAATTTTTTTTTTAACACTTACAATACTAATACTATACTAAGAATTATAACTGAATAGTACTAGTTTAACAGCAGCTCTTGTCTCATCTCCAATCAAAACATTTTTACTGACAAGTTCAAATTGCATTCTAACAGAAAAGCTTCATGATGAAACTATACTACTTTTCCTCACATATAATTGCTTTTAAGTGTTTTGTTTACTGCAAAATAGTGTTATTTTTAATTCCATTAAAGATTCATTGCCTGATCCTAAAAACATCATACAACTCACCTCCTTTCAATCTGTATTAAATAGGTTAAGCATCTTATCTCAACCAAAATATATACATTGAAAATCATAAACGGCTTTGAAAACTCCAAAATGCAAAGGACTACACTGGTCACTAAAATCCACTCGGCATGCATTTTTCCCCCCATACTGGGTTACAGTATGCTCAAGTCAAGAAATATCTTCCTGTTTAGAATTTTGCCTTATATTAAAGAAGTATGGTATTTCAATAAACCTCATCGGTCAAATAACACTGCCAAAATCACTTACTGGAACAGAAAATACACTCACCCCAAATCAGTGAGTGGGGGCTTATCCCTTCCTCGGCGATAACAAAGGTATATTTGCGGTCCTACAAGACTGCCATTATTAAGATCTGCAGACAGTCCTGAGGGAGTAACATCTATGCATTTATATCCCTGAGGAACTTCCTCCCCCAGAGATTTATTAATTACTGTTACATCTGTAATAGGTTCTTTTGGTTTAGCGATTTTATGGCAAGCATCATTGAAGTGGATTTCTTCCTCTAGTGGTTTTGAAATATCTGTTAATCCTGCGACAACAAAGTAGTCAGCAACACGAGCCCCTTTGTCTTCCATCTTCCATTACAAGACGTTATAGCTGGTAAGAAAGAAATATATATCAGTATTTTTAAAGGAAATTACAAGATATCAGAAATAATAAAATTTGTTTATTTTCAAAAACAGAAAACTTGCAATAATATAAATGAAAATACAATAGAAGAATACAAAAGAAATAGAGAAATCCATCATCGGATCATGTAACGTTTTTCATTTGTAATCATGATCTTTCCAATTTGGAATTCTGAGCCACAATCATGAGAGTTTATTGTTAAATCTTGGAATGGAAAACCCAAGTGGCCTCGTTTTGTTAACTTACTAGAGTAGCTGAATCAACAGGAACAGTAACAGCAAAATACTGTGCAAAGTTTTGCAAATAGTTCACTACTTAAAGCTCATGGCTGAGCCAAAAAGTAGTTCTCATGTTTTGCATATAGACTATTACTGCACTCTATTCACCACGACAATGGATCTTCTGAGGCATAATCTGCAATTAATTTGCTTTCTGAGTATTAAATATATATATATATATGCAAAGGCTGTCTTGATTATTCTAAAGATACAACTATAATATTTGCAGCCATCTTACCCTATGGGGTTTTATATCAGATACCAAGGCCAGATCTTCTTGGAGCATTTTGCAGGCTAAAAGTTGATACCATTTTATTTTACAGTGTTTTGGGGCTCAGATCCTTGATATGCAACCCATCCGTAGCCAGCAACATACTAGCTTTTATACAAGACATTCAAACCAAGTCCACTTCAATGGACTACAGACCACTGTGAAACAAAAACATTCAAGACCACATGAAGTTTTTCATAATGAAAAGGAATACAGGCTTGCTGTTCCAGCCAAATTGTGTTGGGAAATTACATTCTTTCTCCCTGGAACATATTGATAACAAAAATTCTTTACATATGAATTCTTTCTGTATAGTATTTTTTTGCAGTGTTTGCTACGAATGTTGTAAATTAACTTCAGCACAGGACAAAGTAATATCTGTAGGACGAAAAGATGGCCTTGCAAACAATGCAGTGCACTGCAGATTCAGTTTCCTCTTTGTCAGAGACTCTTGAATACCTCTGCAAGTCACTTAAACCCCATGTCTTATTTAATAGCTTGATTTTGCAAATAAAGAAAATACTTTCTGCTCTTTCATGGAACATTGGGAAACGGGCTAAAAATGTTTATCTAAGTCACCCATATGTGCTGGAACCTCGTTAAAGTAGCTTCAGGAAGTTTACTGTCATCAAGTTCCAGACTTTTTAAACCAGACAAGCTCTTTAAGACTCCTTTTTGTTGAATTAATTTTGTTTGGGTGTAAAATTTTATTGCAAGAGAAACTGTTACAACACAGAACTTTCAAGAACTTGCTAGTATTCAGAAACCCAACAAGCAGAATTTAAAACAGTTTGAATGGTTGGTACAAGGCTTCAGTTTTCATGCCACCTTTATTCTGGTTGCTTTATCTCCCTCTATTTTTTGCTTTAGGTAGCAAGTATTAAGCCTTCATACCATCATGATTCTTGGATTTTACCAACAAATCTTCATTAAAACAAGCAAAATAAATTTGGACATCTCTCACTGGTAATTAGGGAAATTATGTCCTAAGCTGATACTGTGCATTTAATCAAATTGTTCCAAGCTGACCTCAGATTTCCAGCACCAGACCCTGCTCAAGAAGGAAGAATGTCAGCCTGCGCCTAATCACCACTATCAACCTCATCCACCAGTGCAAGAAAGGTAGTTCCATCTTCGTGCTCTTATTTTGCAGATTGTTTGTATTTTGCTGGAGTAACTGACTTGACTAGCTTCTAAAGTCACAAGGACATGAGTAACAGTTTTTATTTTAAGGTTATTTACATTATTCAAGAAAACGCAAAGAAAAACCCCCAAACTATCCAACCTTTATTTCTTTCTATATGGTTAATAAGCAGCACGGGACACTTTAGAACACATGATTACTGGGAAACAACCATCAATATATAGCAGCGTAACAGTTTGTAAATAACTGTTCAGCTTGTTTTCTGAGAGAAGAGAGAATGCAGTTACAAAACTAAGCTTAATTTGACCTATATTCAGTTATTTCAAAAACATCTGGAAGAGGTTACTCAATTAGCAGTATATGAGTGTAGTTAGCTACAAACTCAAACTTCTCCTTGAGTGATACATTCAAAGACACACAAATTCAACCACTACATATGCTGCCTATTATTTCACTGTACATCTGGCTTCAGCAAATCCAGAATAGGCTAGCAGCAAATGCATGAAGAGATAAAGAAGTTTCATAAAGCATCTTTAAACTCTAACATAAGACCAAACACTAACAACTTTTAGCTAACGTGACTGAAGTTCTAAATATTTTGTAACATTAACAATTCTCTGTAAAACTTAACTATGGTATACCACATTTTAACTATCATGAAAACTTTCTATCTTTATCAACCAGCACTCACTCTAAATCAATGGATAAGCTGTAACAGTTTTTTTAAAGCTACAATACACTGGGCAAGCATTTGCTCTTAAGTTAAAAAAGAAAAAGATATATATACACATCAGACTATAAGCAGTTGCTTTTAAAAAGTATCATCTGAAAATGCACCAAGAAATGTAGAAAGAAAACAATGAATATTTCATAACATATCTCAGAAAAGAGCTATATGTTCAAAGGCTGCTCAGAAGATAGAGGGGGAAGATATATGTAAAAAATATAAACCCCAAAATATTCCTCAAGAACTGCTGAGGAAGAAAGCGCTGGCTAAGTAAAAGCTACCAACCAAGCCATTTAAACTCAACGCTTACCCCATCATGAGCTCTGGCGAAAAAGTTTTCCATTAAAAGACTTGAAGAGAGAAGGTAGACTGAAAGCTGGCTAAGTTTTGCACTGTTGTGTATGAAAAATGCCCCGTAACCACAGGCTCAGTACAAAGCAGCAGAAACACTACAAAACTGAACTTTGCCTTAAAGATTCTGAGTTAGAAAAATATTAAGTTTTGTTCCTTTTCTCATTAGCATTATTTCACAAAACTACACCAATTTCTGGAGTGCTTCACAATGCCTTTTAAGTTGAAAAGACAAAAATATCTTAGTAATCAAAAATTATACAAGCTATGACTGTTAAAATTGCAAGTAAGCCTTATAACTTCAGTGTATTAGCAGCACACTATTTCAGTTTAATTAGCCAAGACAGCATTACAAATAAACAGAAAGATATATATATTATACTGAAGAATCATACCTATCTCACAATTTAAGCCTCGCTATTAATTATTTCATACTAAGTTTATACCAAAAGTCTTAAATTCAAACATTCATTTATTCCCAAAAGCACTTTGAAGAAAAACTGGGACAAGCTCTCCTCATTTAGAGCTGGTTAAAATTAGAATCCCCTACATACAAACACCTGCTATCACACAAATTTGCTTCCTAAGGTTATAGCAAGTAATACACAAGTCAGCAAGACTTTGATAATTTAATGCAGCTTTTACAGAAGGGAGAAGAAAAACACCTAGCTGATGATGCATCATCCCTTCAGATCTTTGCCTTCTGATACAAAGGCTTGCAGCTAAAAATGGGATAAAAATGCAGAAGATAAGAACAATTCAGTGGTATTTTATTCAAGCCAACTTAGACTGTACTAGAGCTACTGTGATACTCAAATTTTCAATATCTGTTTACTGTGAGAGCAGATTTATGCAAACTTTATGTTAACAGACCCCAGAAAGAAGGTATATAGTGTGAGCTAATTCAGTGACAAGTAATCATTCTGTGACAAGCAATTTCACATAAACTGACAGATATGAATAATTTCTGTAGAAACTCTTACCATGAAAGTATTCCAAAGCATGTTTAATTATATACATCACACATTGCTGCAAGTCAACTTCCAGGAAAAAAAAAAAAACAAAAACACCACACAACAGAAAAAGTCAAACTGCAGAAGAGTGAAGTGCAGGTCCCAGGTGAAATTCAACAACATTAACAGTGCCACACTGAGAAGCAGCTACTATTGCTTCTCTACACTTCAGTCATCTGGGGATGAAAGGCTGTGCTTTGAAGATAATGCCATGGGATCATAAACATAACCTCTTACAAAAGGCCCTGGAAACAAGTGCAATGCATGGTCTTTGAGGCATCTCATGACAATCATTTTCAATGGACTGCATACAATTAATACCACTATAAATTAAATACCATAAACATCAGTAAGAAACAAAATATCCTTGCAAATAGCAAACTGACTGTAAGAGCATATTAAAAACACACACAGACTTTGCAAATCATGACTATATAAATGTGGGAGAAAAGAGGGCTTTTTGTTTCCCCTGTTCCCATATTTTTAGAAATAGCAATCTCATAATCCTGCCACAGATCCACAAACTATTAGCTTGATTACTTTGCTGAAAGACAACAGGTAAACTCAGTTTCATTGTTTATTTAACTTAATTTTTTAGTATCATCATATTTCTTCAGAAACATTTAGGAAATACTAATCAATAATTTTCACTGTCTAACTGTCACCACTGTTGTAATTCATAGGTGCTGGCATTTTAGCAACTGTGCAAGAGATTAATCTGAAAAATTAGCTTTGCGATCTAACACTATAGGATCTATTGCTAGTGTTAAAAGAGAACCAGTTTGCTGCAAAGTGCAAAACAATCTGCTATTACATGAAAGATAATCAGGAGGTTTACAGGAGTTCCACGTGGCTGACTTTTGTGATAAAATACTGGTGGGACTTAGATCTAACCCTGAATTCAGAACACTAACTTATTTTGCTTCCAACAAAGTGTTTTTCTATTTGCTATAAGCTATCTGCAACTCTCATACAGAAAGCAAACAAAAAATCAAAAGACATGATTTTATTCCAGCTCACATACTTCCAGGTAAAACAACTAAATCAGTGTCCAAGCTTTTTGAACAGATCGCATTTTTCATTCAAATACTACAAAACGGAAGTAAACATCAGCTTTTTCCTCACCACATGACCAGAACTAATGCGGATGTGCCATATATTCCATCTGTGCACCAGCAACAGGCATCACGCTTCATGAAGTACAGAGTTTACTACAGATGCACTATACCATTTCCAAGGGAAAAAATACTGATATTCAATCTGCTCCTACCCACAGACTTTTGTAGAGGTAACTTGTAAGTGGGCTGCAGACCAGAAGAACTGCTCTACCAGTGCCAGCTTCTTTCCAGGAGCCAGCTTTCCCAGAGAGCAAAAAGGGTTTACTTGTATGCTTTTTGCATGTGCAAGAGATACATGACCCATGAAAGATAGCAGTAAGGACCATCCAACACCCCTAGAACAGTTTTGCCAGTCCACCTCCAGCAGATAGAAACACAACAACTGCCTTGCAATCTTTTAATCTTCCTTGTCTTCATTCCCATTGCATCCCATGTTTTCCTTTGAGAATATTAAATCACTTATTAATTTGAGTTCCTTATCAGGTCCATTAGCTGTCTAAAGCAGGTGACATTTTACTTTGTTAACCTGACTCCAAAGAGATGTTCTGTTTGTAAATAAGGAACAAATGTCTCTTAGTGTAGGTTGGAAACCAATGCAGGGCTCTCCATTTTTTAAAAATAGCTCAAAGCTTTATTAAAAATGGTGATTTTTTTTTTTTAAAGCATTCATCATATAATCACATTCCAAGAACTTCCTTCCTTTGAAGGCACAGGAAGAGTAGACAGATAGACAAATCAATGACCAATTTTAAAAAACTGCCATTAAAGTTTTAACAGCCCCCAGCATTTCAGTCTCATGTGCTGCGTTATCCTGTTGAAGTACGCTGCGAACACACAGAAATGTGGCAGCTAGTCATGCAAGAGCAAAATGAAGTTAACTGGATCAGTCAGTCCTGCTATGGCTACTCAGAACCATTTCTCAGCCATGACACTGCACAAATCACATGAGAGCTCAACAGTCTAGAGAACATGTGAATAACTGCAGTTACCCAGAGAAAAACCTTCCATCCCTGTACTTCCAAAGTTGCCTGCCAAAAGCAATGGACAAGCCTTTTTTCCCCCCAGTATTTTCTTCATAGCAAGAAAACAATCCTGGGAACAAAGCAGAAGCACTTCAAATATCTCAAGTCAGAAGACAAGCCTTTTGGAAACTCTTTCAATGTGTTCCCTACCTTTTCATCAGGGCATTGCTTCTACACTTTGCCTTTCTTGCTGTTAGCCAGGCTTTAACAGAGACTTCTTGTTAAAGTTTCATTCCCTATAGAAACAGTAAAAACAAAAATTAAACAATGTACATATATATTAAAACTTAACTACTGCACACTCTGCTGTGCCAGCCACATTAAACAAACATTGTGAATTGTTGTAGGACTTGCTTACGAAGACAAGGTTACATGTCACAACTGTTAAAAAAAGTATATGAAACCAGATTTTAAACTTAAGAAACAAAATATCAAGTTTTATGCTGCATTGATATTTTAAGAATGGAATCAACACACATTTAATGTTTTAAAGAAACAAAACCAAAGAATGGTTGAGCCAGCCACTTCAAATTATTTCAACTCTTCCACTATTTTCTGATAATAAATACCTTCCATGTCTATTCATAGAAAGGTGCCAGCCAGCTATGAAAGTGCTCTTTTATCTCAATAACCTTTCAAAGTCTACTTCAAAATACTGTTCCTCTTTGCAAGATTCCGATATTTAAGCAGATCCTTCTCACTCCACAATCAGCAATACACGTACTCTTCCATCTAGCCACCTTACTCCAATTCCCCGTTCTTGCAGTTACATTTACAGTCTCCTTGCCATTTACCCTCACAATTCACTGTTTTTCTTCAGGTATGGTATACTTAGCTTGTAAATACCAGTATGACCACTTTTAAACATTGGTATGACCATAGATAGCTTGAGCTTGTGTTTTATACTGAGGCATGTGCAAGCCAGGCAGCCTGTGCTACAGTTAAGCACTTTGAAGCAACAGCTTTCCACCATGGGATTGAGGAGAATACCTCACTGGTGACACTCTCAGACTTCAATCTCCCAGAAAGACTCATTAGCATCAGCAAGGCTGTAGTCAAAAATAAATTTTGTCTAACGAGGCTTCTATTTGCCAAGACTTGGAGAACACTCTTAGAAGATTACTGTGAGAAGACTTCAGAAAACAAGTGTAACATGCGCAAGGCTGGGAAGAAACACATCTCAGGAGGGTTTATGCAAACCATGAAAGATTTGCTTCCAGTCCTGCAGTGATAAAAAATTTGGGAAAAAACCTTACACTAGGTTATATTTTTGGGAGCACAAAGTTCAAGGCTCTGTTCATAACCTCAAAGTACAGGACAACTTATTTCAGATCATGCAGAAGCAATCAGCACTGTTAGTTCATTACTCCTACAGCAAGGAGTGGGGGGTGACAGCCTAGGATTTAACCCAGCCCCTGGTGCAAGTCTTTCTAATCCATACAGCTCTATGGACTAGTACTAGTTAAAGTCAGTTACTCTCCAGTAACTGACTTTAAACATTTTTACACCAGACTACAAAGTAAGAAAGCATGCAGCAGCAGCACTACACATTTTTGTCTAATGACCTGATCTGTAAAATAAAGTTTCCACGAGTGTCAGAAATTATAATTTTAGGGATCACCTGCAGACCTCAAGCACAGCTGCAAAAAGTCTAAGAAATAAGCAGCATTAACAAATGAATAATTTCCCCATGGACACTTCAAAAAACATCTTTCCTAGTCAATTATCTGGAAAGCCAACGAGGAGAGTTAAAGGAAAGAAAAATATACTTTTAAGCATCACAAGGAACACAACAAGAACCGCTGCCAGTGTACTTGCAGCTCTATTTCGTAGTACTTGCAGCTTGTAGAATGTATTTACAACTAGTTTGTTGTCCTCCATCTATAAAGTAAAAGATCTACTTGTTCAAGAAACAAGGTGCACAGGACTGACATTATTACCCCAATACAGCTGGGACTTCTCATAGCATTTTTATTTTTTAGTAGGACATTGCCTGTACTTTCTTTTCTTCACATTTCCTACTACCACAGCTAAACAAATGACAGCAACAGAGAAAGTTACTAACAAATAGGGTTAAAGTGATAAATTGCATTACTTTTTAGATCCTATGGCATACATCTGCGCTCAATAATGTTAGACAACGCAGTAATTAGTGAGAAGCCACTAGCCTCCACTAAGCTCCCTTTGGTGCTGCATCAATAGTAGTACCAGTGCTAAGAAACATATTGGCATATAAAAAAAAACCAAAACAAACAAAAAACCCCAACATTGTTCTGCCCCTACATCACTGACCGGAATTGCTATCAAGTTTTTTGCAGGCCCATTCACAATCATCTGTACCAACTCACGGTTAACATACTCTCATCCAAACAGCAGAGGAGATAAATCAAGAGAGTTCAGAAAACTTGGCAACAAAGGATCTCCAAGAGGTGCCCGGGAAACAGTAAAGTGCTGGATAAGAGCGCAGGGACAGAACACAAGACTATGAGTTTGGGAGCAGAAAATAGGAATGCAGGCCAAGAACTGAGGGACAAGCAGATTTGTTCAGCAATGCCTAGGAAGAAAGAAAAATTAGGCTTAAATTCAGAGGCTAATCTAGATTCAGTGGGATCGCTGCAGTCAGTGAGCAAGAACTAGCCATCTAGAGTATCAGAGCTTAGAGGAGGAAGCAGAATAACTAGCAGAGAGAAGGCAAGAAGGCACAGGCTTCACCCCGAGGGAGAGATCAGGCATTTTCTACATCTCCTATACTCTCCACCATCGCCCACCAAGTCTTCCATTTGTTTGTTCTTCATTGCTATTTTTAGTCTCAATAAACTAAAACCATTTACTAAGAGGGTCTAACAAGACACAGGCTGCTTAGGTGTTCATTACTGTTGTGCCACAGCAAAATCTCACGATATTCAACTCTGACTACAAAAATTCAAGAAAGTGATGTTCAAGTATCCCATGAGATTCATGACAGAGACAAATCTTAACAAGGCCAGTTTTAAAACTTCCACTTTTCTTTCTACATTACAGTGTTTATGGCCAAAAAGCACAACCAAAGAATGGAAACAATTTCTGAAGTACAACTGTTTGTAGGGAGGGATGCAGAAAACAATTTATAGCAAATGAGGGGGAGGGAAGCCAAGGTAAGCACTATAAAATGTAAACATTACTTCATCCAAAACACAGTTCAGGAGGGCAGCTAGCCGATGTTTTTTGTACAACTACTTATTATACAACAACTTTTTAAAAGGAGAAGTCCCCCAAACAGAATGTTCTGTTTTCCTTGGCACAGCAGATAAAGGCAAATGAAAGCAGCAAATCTTCCAATATTGAGCTTCAAACCCAAAATCTGTCACTGAAAATGTCAAAGTGCATCAACCAAGATTGACAGAAGTGGCCTGCTTTCACCCAGCCATGTTTGGGCACACATGCCAACCTCAGTTTAGTTTTGAAGCCATTCTCTACCCAAATTAAAATTTTGAATTCAGGTGTGGTGGAGGGAAAGACAGGTGGGAATTGTTTCTAACATTTTTTTGCTACATTTAAAAACGCACTGTAATTGTGACTTAGAACATTTGACATTCTTTTTTTTTTCCGGCCAGCAAAAATGTCCTGTAAGGTAAGAAAACTGGACTCAGCCATGCTGCAAATTATAGACTCCAAGTGGATGACATGCATAGACTGCAACTGCAGGGCTGTAACTGCCGCTTGCAGATGATCTACACCACACTGGAAAGGTTTAATGGTGAGATAACACCTCCCTCATCTAGTAAATCTCTACATCCAGTTAGCAAAATGTTCATCATATACCCCACAGAAGAATGTCTGAATGTACTGCTACCAGTTCAGCTACAAATATATCTATCAACTAACATGTATTGCTGTGACAGTTTCCTAGCTAGGTTAGCTAACAAAGCAACATAAAGCAACATTAGGGTATCCCCCCGATAATCACAGTAAATTAGCTGAAATGCAATGATATGCCAAGGTAACTACTGCTTCAGGATTCCAAAGCCAGCTCAAAATACCTCTTTGTAACATAGAGCAGACATATCTTAAAAACCCTTCCCCATCTTTTGGACCAAAATTATTAAATAACCACACCCTTAAAAGAAAGGCTGGAGCGTACTGAGTCAGGGAGAGTCACCTCATGTGCTAAATATTATGAGAAAAGTACTCACAGAAGGGCTTGCCCTGGCGCTCTACATAATGAAGTCTCACTGTCCCGAATAGGAGCTTAGCATACAAGGTAACTACAAAGTTGTACAATTTGTGAGAACACTGCTCCTGTACTGGCATTTAACTGACAGCACTGTGCTGCACCTGATTACTTTTGCACTTGCAGGATCTGGCCAGCATTGGCTCTTTCACTGTAATTTTATAGTCAAAATATCATGCAAACTCGCTGACATACAGAAGCTACCGGAGCTGGACCAGATCCTGATCTTAGTTGTACAACTGAGAATAATTCCTTAAGCCCACAAGTTTCTTCTGAAGCTCAAGACAAAACCAAAACTCCAGAGTCCAGTCCACAATTCCCTCCTCTTTGTTTGCATAACCCTTGCACACAAAAAAAAGTGGGGGTTTCCTCTTGGGACTTTCTCATTTGCACGTATGTACATACAACGTATACAACACACTTACTGCTTGTCCACTTTTATTTTAGATGGCTAAATTGAAAGAATTTGATTAATTAGTATTAATGATTTTTTTCTGACCCAAATTAAAAAAAAGTCAAATTTTAAAGTAAAAATTAAGTAGTGAGGATATAATTGGCTAACTTACTTCTAACACTCCTCTTTACTCTTTGCATCCTATTTTTATACCATTGTTCCTTATTCTTTCACTCCCTGCCCCCCGTTATTGCTTACTTCAATTTCACTCTACTTCAGCCCCTACAGTATCCCTGGATCTAATACATGAAAATACACTTTGAAAAGGTAAAAATATACCATTTAAAAAAGTAGGGCCAACACTTTCTGAAGTCTTTTGTTTCCACTTCTCCTCCACAATTTCCTCCTGGTACTGTTTCTGAGCTCTTTAGGGAACTACCAATGACTATTTCTGCATCATAGACTTCTACTAAAACGACTGCTATAGATCAAACCTCTCAGCATCACTGCCTCACATAGCCTTCACTGTACCTTTTAATTTTGACTCTATAGTCTGTGGGGGCACTCTATAAGCATACATGCATCAGCAGAGTATTTTCAGATCAGTCATAGACCAAGCTTCCAGACCAGGCATAGACTAAGTCTGAACTGAAGGACAGCAGAAAATATCCAAGGCTTATTAAGCAATATAGCAAACAACCTCGTTCACTTGAAGTAATTACTTGGTCAGTACCACTGTTAGAAATAGCTGATTTTAAATAGTTGAACAGTGGTGATGCATTCACTGTTTATACATATTCATCTCCTACCTGTTAGCTAGCCTCAATTAAACCAAGGCTTTAGCTTGCAGAGGATTTGCAAGGATTTGCTGTTTTTAGTATGGCATAAAACTCCTATCATGATTTGTGCTGCAGTAGCAAGTATTATTTGTATACAGAATTAATATATAAGGAAATAGATGCAGGGTCTTTTCTGTGCTCTTGCCTAAGATCACCCAGTGAGGCTACAGCAGAAGGATGAGGGACAAGTACAACTCCGCCCTCTAAACCACACCTCTACCCTTGCTTTTTGTGCAGGCTCAACCTAAACTTTCTTCAAAGGTGCTAAATCTTTACAGGGTTTGGTTTGGGGGGGGAATTGTGAAGGGGGGGGCAGGCTGGGGTTTGGGGTTTTTTTGGAGAGTCAGCATGAAAAAAAATTTGAAATTTCAATACATCACAGAGAAGACTGATTTAAACACTTTCTCTTTAGCAAAAAGGAGAATTGTACTGGAAATACACCAGTCCACATAAATTGCATCATGTTTTGTTAAGGCACTTAAATAGAAATTATTTTGGTGTCTTTTTTTGGTCCTTTCCCTCTCCTTTTAAGAAGTATTACTGTTCTTTCCTGGAAACTTCAGAACAAATACTTTAAATCCACAGTTACAAATATATCAAAATCTGAGCTACTGGAACCCTTTGTCAGACAGCAAGGTACTTGGAAATCACCAATACCTCAAACATTATGTTTGAACAAGGTTACATTGACTTTTTTTTTTTAATCCATTATAAATTGTGCAATGTTTTAGCCTCCAACTTTTTGGTCATGCCGACACCATATTTAAAAACTAAGGTCAAAGTTGAGTAAAGGACAGTGAATGGAAAGAAGACTTCCTACAAGTCGTCATTTTGGGAGATATTTAAGATTGAGAAAGGTTTTAACTAAGTAGCTATTGTACTATTCCCTTGCCAAACCTGCCAGTGTTTGACCATGAATGAAACTGTTTCTACAGCCACTACAGCAGGAATTTACCTAGAAATTAGTAAACCCTTCAATGCAAAATCCTGTAGATTAAAAATTGCCAGTCTGGCTTCTGAACAGTGGTGCCCACAATTCCTTTGCAAGAGTGACACAGAACAGTAGTATTAGTCAGACACCTTCCTGAGACAACCTCATTCTCTTTAGAGCACCAGCTGGGCTCTACTCACTACCTTGCTACTTTCCCTTTCAAGCATATATCTTAAATAGGACCAGGTTATTTACATTGTTCCTAATGCTTGACCTGAATCAGCTACGCTCACCTGAGCCCTATAGTATGTGCCAGGCTAAGTCAATATTTATGCTTTTACTAACTAATAATTAACTCTGGCTATGTAACTACAAAATTGCTAATATTGCCATTACCACATATAGAAATTCCATTAAGTGCCATACCAGTGTTATATCCAAGTAAAGCATATAGAACAAGCCATTCACCAGAAATGCAGACCTGCAACCACACTGCTACAAAAAGTATGAAAACTCACATGTATGAACATCCTTAATACTGGAAAAACATTTCTAAGTAAGCCTGTATTTTAAAAAACGGTCCTAATGCCTTTTGGCTTACTGCTTGCAGAAACAGGTCTTGTCTTTTCTGCTACTTTCTAGTAAATTCACTGTTTAGAAGAGGCCGTTGGGTAAAGTCTGTTCCAAAGGAGCAGAAGCCGCTCATAAACTTGAGGAAAGTACCTCATCCAGCTGGACCCTAATGTTTCTAGAATAAGTAAAACATGTACAGCACACAAGCTTTTAAGGCTGTAGAGAAGCTTAATCTTTTTTGTTCTGTCTTTAAGGCTCCATGCAATTTTCCCCTTCCCCAAAAGCTAACCACAAAAACTCTAATGCTCTATTTTTGATAATGAAACAATTTCAATGCCAACTCACGATTACCCCTAGAAAACTTAGCTTCCTTTACCAGAGATGCAGTTCCCCTTTAATGTTCACTTTAAATGAACTTACAGACACCTCAATACTCTAAAAGTAAGACAGAATTTCACAAATACTCTAAATATATGAATTTTTTAAAAGAAGAGAGAAATGGGAGACTCTTACAAAGTAAGACTTGTATGCTAGACACACAAACCAGAAATAATCCATTTACTCCCCCTCGATCTTCCTTGGCTAGACTAAGTCAATTAGTTTTCCTAAACCATCACAGATACTTGCCAAGATTAAATATTTGTGTTTAATCATTCAGAAAGTGAAAGATTATGTACCGTAATGTAACACCCTTTACGGAAACCTCTAGTTGAGAAACAGTTCCAGAAAAAATTGTGAAATGAAGTAAGAAGCTGTCCAGAACACCACGCTTCTACTCAGTTAATTCAAAAAAATTAAACTTCAGAACTAAGCGCCAAGACCTCATTTTTAGCAAATCAACATTCTCAGAGGCGGCACATTTTTAAATGCAGCCCGTTTGAAATTACTCCAGAATAACAACCATCGCTAGGAAGTTATTAAATATTATCATCCCCTGACCAGCAGCTTATGCTACATGCAGACATCATGACGGAACAAAGATAAAAACATCAGGGCTAATTTTTACCATCATATCCAGCGCGTCGCATTAATCCAGGTATACAGTAACCCAGGCTGTGGGAGCCAACGGGAAAGTCGCAATAAAAATACGCACGCACAAGGCTGAACACTACCTGTGCAATTCCAGCTGACGCAGCGCACGCTGCATGGAAAAATTGCTCATTTATTTGGGGAACACACACCTCGGCCGGTTTCTCCCCGAGCAGCTCTCCAAGCACGCTCCTGCCCTGCCTTTGTAACATGGCAGGTCAGCAGGGAGAGCTCAGCCCAGGCGCAGGCAGCTCTCCGCCCTGGGGAGCGCCTGCCTCGGCGGCCCCGCAAGCCGGGCCGGGGGTGCGCTCCTCCGGCCCGGCCATGGCCGCGGCGGGGGGCTGGCGGGAAGCGTCGGGCTGACGGGGAAAAGGAGAAAGTTTTCCCCCTCCCGCCGCGGCCCAGCGGAAAGTTACCGCCGCCCCTGCGCTCCCCTCAGCCCCTCGCCCGGCCTCCCGCCGGGCCCCCTCGCCCCCGCCCGGTACTGACAGCCCCGCGCGCCGCCGGCCCCGCCGCGGGCCGGGGGAACCGCGGGCAGGCGGACGCCCCTTCCCCACCGGCCCAGGCTCGCTATAGCGCCCGGCCCGCGACATCCCCCCCCGCCCCCGGCGCCCCACCGCGGTGACAGCCCGGCGCGCTCCCTCGCCGCCCCGCAGCCCTCACCTCAGGCGGGGGCCGCGCTCCCCGGGGCAGGGGAAACGGCCGCCGGCGCCGAGGAGCGGGAGGGTGAAGGGGGGTAGGGGGGAGAAGCACACTCGGTCCCCGCGCCCTTATCTCATCCTAGCGGAGCCCGACTCGCCTTCGCCGCCTCCCCGCCGTGTGGGCGTCTCAGGCGGGATCCCCCCTCCCCTCCGCACCGCCTCCTCGCGCCGCCATCTTGGCTGTCACGGGGGGTGGGTGGGGGGGAGGGAGGCGGGCGCAGACTCGTGACCGCGGGGAAGGCGCGGGAGGGCGCCCGCCGGGTCCTGCTGCTCCGCGGCGGGAGGCGGTCGTGTCCCGCCGCGCCTGAGGCGGGCCCGGCGCCACCGCGCTGCATAACGGCCGTGTGCGGGCCCCCCCCGGCGCCCAGCTCGCCTCTGAGGACTCCCTCGGGCCGGGCGGGCCTGTCGGCGAGGGACCTCGGTCCAGCGGCCCCCGCCTGCCTCCTTCCCCCCTCAGGGAGCGGCGAGGCGCCGGCGGCTCTGAACCGTGAGGGGGGAGCGGGACGCGCTCAGTGAAACCCCCTCAGCACAGGCTAAAACACGACGCGCAGACCATGGGCTCGACTCTACCCTCCCCGCCGCTCCGCCTTACAGCGTCTCCCGCCCGCCGGCAGCACCTTTAATTTAAACAGAAATTAATTCCGGCCCAAATAGACCAGTCTTTCGCTCACCTGCGGCGCCCGTCGCCAGGTCCCGGAGGAGGTGCCGGCTGTCTGGAAAACAAGGGAAGCGAAAGGGGGGGATTTTCTGCAGGCTTGATGTAACCCGCATCAGGTTGTTGCATCAAAGACTAGAAAAGAACCCGAGACAAAAATAATCTTTTAAGAACGTGCGGCTAAGATTAGTGCAGCGTGTCAAGATGTTGCTGAGCACAACACAATGAGTCCTCCTGCTTGTACCGACACACAAATACTACTTTTCTGGCACCTTGTGTACTGCAACCCTGGGTTTCAAAATTTTATACCCATGTGCTATTTTTGAAGTGATGTTTAGGGATAGGCTCCAACCATACAATTTTGGCTTTGAATTCAAGCTTCCCTCAGTCCGTTTGGCTCGAGGGTTTAGATGTGGCTCGTTATAAAGACAGAAAATTCATATGAAGTTCTGAATTTGGACCGTAAATGCTTACGTATGTTCAAACCTACTGTATTGACTTACCTCATCCCTCTGAAAAATCTGACCAAATAGGAGAATATACAAGCAAAAAGTACAAAATAAGACTTTTTTTCCCCACATGCTTTTATTAATAGGACTGTTTACAGCAGAAATGCTGCTCCTCCTACCCCCCATGTAGGAAACAGAGCGGCTGACACAAGCCGGTCTCTACCCAGGCAGAAGCACCCATGTGCAAGCCCGCACATGCAGACGCAGCTTTGCGCTGCCAGGTCTGATATTTGCGAGCTGAGTCTGTCTCTTTTTTTTCTCAACAGACAGCATACTGACTAAGGAATGTGTCAAACCCCTATCCCAGGCAGAGACTACAAGAACAACATCGCCCATTCCTTGTATTTCTACATAAAATGCGTTTCTAGCCACACCCATAAAGACGTTTTCTCTCTCAACAATGTACAGGGGAGTGAGAGATCAAGCACCCAGAACCTCAGTATTTTTTGCAGCAAGCTGGTTTGTGTTCTGCAGTGAGCCCTTAAATTATGTAGTGTGCTGGTAGAAATTTTTCTAAATCGTTTGACAGTTTCAGGTACATTTTAATGCTGGAAATGTTTTTCAAATAAATAGCAATAATGAAGTCCATCTTCTGGCTTGTGCTAGTAATTTTGATATTCAAACTATTCTGTGCTCTCTGCCCTTGCCCGTTTTTCATGTAGGCATAATTTTTAGGCCTCAGCATTAACATTCAAGATGAATGGGTCTGTTCCTACTTCTAAGAGTATTGTTTCAGCTGCATGTATACTAAGGCAAAATCACTGCATTGAGGTATGAATAGTTCACCTCTCACAGTTTAGGTTCATAACCATTAAAATATTCCTGACTATTTCTACTGGAAACTTAACTTTCACAGCAACGTAATTCTTAATCATTCTGTGGCAGTTTTCATACTTTTCAGCTCATGTCATAGGTAAAACTTTGTGTAGACGTCTCTTTGATTTGCTGTTAATTTATAGCTCGACCTGTTTATTTCCATGCACCATTTCTGTCCTTCTAGGACTTACCTGCATTTAATTACATATTGTGTCAATGTCAACAAATCGCAGTCAGGGATACGATCTCACCGTGCAAGGCCTGATACAGACACCAAACAAAGTAGGTTCTGCCCAGTCCTACCACCCCAGCTAACACAGTGCCTATCTCTGTCCTGTCCTTCTTGTTCTTGCATCTCCCCCTCCTTCCCACTCTATTCCATCAAGCCTCTTCTGCTTTCTCTCCATGACCCACCTGCTGCTCGCTCTCTTGGCTGTGGCACACTTTCTTCCCCACCAGCACATTTAATTGCAATGTTCCATTTCATTATTAGCTTGTCACCACCTCTATCGAGTCACCTTTCCTAACATATCTAGCCACAGAGCTTTCCTGCATAGCTTGTCATCAATTTTCCACATTAAGGCTTGTCTAAAGCCATGTGCGAAAGGGTCTACGAAAAATAATTACTATAGTGCTGTGTTTATTTCTGAATAAAGAGCAGCATCAGTGAATAGTGTTACTGTACAGGCAGAGACAGATTTACTGTGTGCCCAGCTCCTGCAGGCTCATTGCACAGAAACGTATCTGTGTGTCAGTCAAACAAAGCCTTTCCCTTCGTGGGGACTTTAGGGATCTCTAGGCAGTGGTCTCTGCATGCATACGGAGACCAACCCCAAGATCATGAAGTCAACAGAAATCTTCCTATTATTAATTCCAGTTAGTGTTGGAGCAGATTCTTGTTGTGCATAGTGAGTTAATTAAACAAGTTAACAACTGCAGGTGGGCAGGCATCATGCATGCTTAATGTGGTATTCTGCTGCCTCTCAAGTGCAGGGTGGAGCACCGTCAGCCAGATTTAGCCTCTCCAGGAGTGCGGCCAGGGAGACGCGCTGGGTTTCTATGGACTGGCAACCACGGAACCATTTTTTTCCATGTTGCAACCCCAAATTTCTAGCTTGTGGCACTAAAGTAATTTTCCAAGTATGGCTTAGCTTATTTTAAGCGCATTTTACACATGGGTAAACTCAAGCAAGGCAGAGGACAAGTGGCAGATGGTCAGTGACAGAGCCAGGAATGGAATGGAGAACTTCCCTGTCCCAGGACATGGTTTTAACAGACTTTGTCCCAGGATTGTGAGATTTGACTACTTACAATTCATGAGGCTTCAGCAGTGCTCAAAAAAAAAAAAAAGGAAAAAAAAAAAGAGCAGCTATTGCTATTTCGCAGTATTTCCTAGCAGAGACTGGCTTCCATAGGCAAAATTATTTCAGTTTCTTAAGTATGCAATTTGGGGCTTCATCTGTTCACTTTCTTACCAATTTTATTCCTTTTGAACTCACTTGGCTGTGCTATGTGCACTGCTCATTTATGTCTACAGGGGGGAAGAATGAGTCTCCAAAAGAACCCAACAGAACATCTTTCAAATAGACACGGCATATCTGTAACCTTGGTAAAAATAAAGATAATGATAATGGATAATTATAAACCATGTAACTGGCAAAACAACACTCTGCATTTCAGAGGATGAATTGCCTTACCCTGTCCAGTAACCCACTTTATGGCGCAGTAATGGATCTACATCCGGAAGGTTACGCGATGAAATGGAGCCTTTGGCACGCTGGAATCACGCTGAGAACAAAGCAACGTCTTTGTGGGTTTTTTATATATATGCATATTTGAAAATCTAGAACTTACCCCTTTTGACATCAAGAGACCATCCCTGCTTGGAATGATTAAATTCTATGAAATTAGATTATGAAATAATAAAGTATTTAAATATTGTGATGCAGCAGTACAACAGTGCAGTTACCCTTCCTTTTACTGCTTCGAGTATAGTATGTCTGAAAAGCTTTTTGCACTCCAGGGAAACTACTTATTATAAATTATAAAAGAGGCAATAGAATATCATGCATATATGTGAAAAAAAAAGAGGTTTCAGAACCTTCTCTAGATAAAGAACTTACTGAAGCAGCTAAAAATATTGGTAAATGAAGCGAACAGAGGGTCTGATCCAAAGGCCACTGAACTCGGCAGAAGCACGGCAGGGGGGTTCATTAGGTGTCAGTCATGTATGTCATGAATTACAATTCACAAAATGCAAATAAAGAATTTTATTGTGTATGAGTAAGGATGAAGTCTAATTGCAGTGTCTAGGTATTCCACTTGGGTAAAATGAGCAGGTTTTTCTCCAGCAGGTAGACTTTCTCAGCAAGGATTTATTGCAAAAATTATGTGAGGTATTGCAAAAGTTATGTATGGGAAATAAAAAGGAAAGTAAGTGTATCCAAAGAGGAGACCCAAATGTTTCCAAGTCATTTTGATAACTAAAAATCTGATGCAAACTCATTATCATTTCACTTTTCAGTGCTGATTTGCCTCCTCAGAATTGTGCATCTGCGAATGTAGACTGTGCATCATGAAGTTTCCCTCA
Source organism: Calonectris borealis (assembly GCF_964195595.1). Taxonomy (NCBI): domain Eukaryota; kingdom Metazoa; phylum Chordata; class Aves; order Procellariiformes; family Procellariidae; genus Calonectris; species Calonectris borealis. The sequence goes on along the minus strand of NC_134322.1, from coordinate 3,170,796 downwards.
GCGCATGCTAAAACTATTCTCAAGGCATTGCAGCATTGCAGCAACTATCAAATGTCGAATGATAAGAGACCCACTGGATGGCCATTGGTATTAATCGGTGTGAAAACATTGCGCTTTGCTGTGTTGCTGCAGGCAGGGGTATCAAGCAAGCGATGCCGTACCTCTTCTCCTGTTGTTAGTAGGCAAATAAGTATGTACAGCTGGAACATATTTCTGGAGTGGCTCTTCCCGTAGACACTGGAAGCTCCGAAACAAATATTTGCAGCAGATTTTTTGAGAACGGGACAGCAGAAGGGTTGCTTGAGGATGGTCCGAGTGCTAGTGCCTGTACCAAAACCCAACTTCTTGTCTGTTCCAACACTAACTCGTTTTAAGTATTGCTCTCATCGGTAAAGCAAGATAACAAAAGCTTCTCTTGGTGGAGTAATATCAGGAAGGAAATTATGCATGCAGATTCGCCAGCAAAAATAACAGTCTCGGGCTGTAAATGTACACACTGATACTGCTGTTTTGTTGCTATTTTCAGCAGCCCCTGTACCCTCAGGGGGAGAGTAAGGACTCGACTGTTATCACTGTTGTTCATCAGTGGCATCAGCCTTAAAGGTTCGATTCGGACTCGCCCTCTTTGGCCCATCTGGAGGTGATTTCTGCAAATAGCAGTCTTTTCTCTGAATCAGTCCAATTCATCATCCAGAGTCACACCACGCGATACTGTGGTGCTGGGGGTATCTTCTCTCACATCAGGTATAAAACCGCTTTTCCTCACTAAAGAGCTCAGTTCCTTAGTTTTTGCACTTTTATTTATCTTCACACCATGCCTAGGCCAAGTAATTGCATTCCATGCATCTAAACATTCCCCACAGTTTTATCTGGCTAAGATACTGGCTTCAGGCTCTAAACTCTTGTGTAGTGCTGCTGTTTAAAGTTTTTGAATTTTGTTCTAGAGATCACTTGTATCATGATGGGTTACGTGAAGTATATCTTATCAGTTAACCACTTCTCAGGAGTACTATTAGGCTTAATTAATGTTTGTAGAACACTGCTGAGATTCTCAAGAGAAGCAGCTATAGAAGTGCAAAGGATTATAATTAATTTAAAACTATCTCACTTTTAAGTAAATGGCTAACAACTCCTAAGCTGAGATTTTCCAAGTAAAACTAATTTATTTGATTCTTAAACAAAAACATTCTGAAATCTGGGTTTCCATTTACTGCTACCAGTGTATGATGCATTTTGATTTTTATTGTCCTTCAATATCCTTTGATACATCCAGGTACATAACATAGCTTGCTTTAGTTCAGGAAACACTGTCCAACGTATGTAAGTCAGGTTAAAATAAAACAAAACACCAAAATAACTAAATTAATAAAGACAATCCACATCACCATTTGCCTTTAATATATTAAGTATTTGAACCATAAAGCCTGTAATTAATATTATGGGATAATTTCCATACTTATTTATAAGACATCTCATTTACATAAATAGTCACTATCTGGAAATAAACCCAGATCATTAAAATTCAGAAAACTGCCAAGTCAGATTGAGATCAGTCAAGATGTACCGAAGAGATTTGCTGGACTCCCTGTTTGAAACTGTTCAGAGAGAAGAATCTCTGCTCCCAAACAAGCTTAAACAGGACACTGCTTTGGAAATACAAGCAGTGCTTCATCCACATGACATCACCAAACAGAACAGTTGTTTCGTACGGTGAGCAAACATTGGGTCACTCTTCTCATCAACTGTCATGGAGGGTTTCCAAGAAAATGCATCTGATGCATCTGCACTGAAAATTTGACCCAGATTATAGCTGATGTTTTCATAACACAGCTTTACTGCTTTTCTGAAACACTACAGCATTTCAAAATACTTCTTTCTTTCAAAATACTTTCAATACTCACAGCACTTCCAAAATTTTGCATCTAGTCAGAAAACTCATTATGCAGAAAAGAAAAAGAAGAAAAAAATGGCACTTCCATGTTTCTATTTGCAAGCTAGATTCATCGCTCCTCAACTATTAGCTAGAGGGTCACAGGTATGTAAAAATATGTCCTGGTTGACTAAAAGTACGGATCTCAGGCCCTGCTGACAGTGCTTTTGTCACTCAAGATCCAGAGCGTTCATTATTAGAATTTTTTTCTAGGTAGAAATAAAACCACCAATTTTTAAAAAGCTACAGCTACAGAACATACTCAAAAAAATACTGCAATTGCCCTGTTAAGTCAGACCTGTGTCTATCCTTTTTCAGCACAAGATACTTCTTTGAAGTGTGAGTAAAAGCCCACCAGAGTAAGGCAATACACCACAATTTATCCTGTTTGGATGATTTTCTTACTAATTCCTAGAGAATGAAGGTTGGCTCAAGTACCGAGTCATGAGGGTTTCATCTCAATACAGATATTTTTAGTATCTGTTATTTTATCTTGGGTACTTTTAAAATCTGTATCACTGCCCAACTCCTCTCCTAATTATCTGAAATTCTTTTCTTCTGTAACTGCTTTGGAATGTTCCCTTATGTTCTTACAAATACTGCCCTTATTATATTGGGTCCTAATTATACTCATCTATCGACTCGGTTAGGTAAGAGTGTACTTGTTTAAATGTGAGCAACTGCTGAGAAACAGAGGCAAAAGAGAGTCACAACAGTAAATCTCACCGGTGAGTCACCATCAATATAGGTCAGGCCAAGCTTCTGCCCTTCTCTGACCTCTCTGAGGATTTGGTCCAGCTTACCCGAAGAAGCCCTTAACCTCAACAGACCCCTCGTGCAGTCAGAACCCAAACTTACGTTTGTATTCCTTTGCTGTAACGCCACTGCCACTTCAACACGGAAGTTTAGAGGGGATGAACACTTTCTTAGCAACTGGAGCTAACAAAGGAGTCCACAACCTGGAGCTGACGAAGGAGATGAGAGTGAACACAAACCCAAGCACCTTGAGAATAAAACACAAAACTTATTTGTTTAACCCAAGCTGCCCCAAATCGTACCATGGACCTGCCCCTTCTCATCAGCTTCAGTCTCAAAATCAATGTGCTGACAGCAGAAGAGGGAGAGTAACATCTGATCTGCTTCACACTCGGGGGAGGCCCTCTGCTGCAACAGTATATACCTCTGTATAATGAGGTAGACAGAGAGAACCGTGGTTAATTAAACTGCTTGATCACCTACTTGAAAAAGTATGACCAAATGTTGATGCAATGGAAGTAATTCACGTAATCAAGTTTGAATTTGACTCAGATTTGAATTTGACAGTACAAGACTATCTTAATAGATGGCAATTTTTTTTAAATCACACTGAGTCTTAATACAAAAAAGAATACTTCCAGTTTAAATAATGAGATTGGAGGAAATGTCCTTGGCAAGTCAATTTGTTCCATGCTGCTGATGGTTCCTGTTAGTTAGAAGGATTTTTTTCAAGAAGGAAACAATGGAAAACAGATGCAAAAGCATTTACCAGAAGGCCAGGGAATGGCAGCTTTTCCAAAATGTCAAGTGTGCAGAGCAGAGTCAATTTAAAAGAGAATTAATTATTTAAACGGAATTAATTTGACTACAATGAAGCCCTATTAAACCATCTCATCCATCCTGCTTCCTACTGTGCTACCCCTTACAGTATGAGTCTAAATACTGACCTCTATTTTCAAATACTTCAACTGAAAAATCCCCTACCTAGTCATAGTACCAATATGTTGCTTTTTTAATATATTTACTGCATCCCTTCCAGGAACTCACCCAAAGAATTGTGCTCACCTTGTCCACATTCCCAACTCATACGAGTGTAATCCCCGGGTCCTCTTTTTTCCCCTTTCCTCTTTCAGCTTCGTACTTTTTGTGGTGTTTTCCCAGGTACTTCAGGCAATTTCCATCACTGCATTCATCAGATCCATCTTTTGCCTGCAAATCTATCCTTTGTGTAAAGGATATCTTCATTTTCAACAACTTTTCTCTTTTGCTCCTGTGCTGGTTTTGGCTGGCGTAGAGTTAATTTTCTTCACAGTAGCTAGTATGGGGCTGTGTTTTGGATTTGTGCTGGAAACAGTGTTGGTAACACAGGGATGTTTTCGTCACTGCTGAGCAGGGCTTACACACAGTCAAGGCCTTTTCTGCCTCTCACCCCACCCCACCAGCGAGGAGGCTGGGGGTGCACAAGAAGCTGGGAGGGGACAAGGCTGGGACAGCTGACCCCAACTGACCAAAGGGATATTCCACACTATATGACGTCATGCTCAGGGGAAGAAGAAGGAAGGGGGGACGTTCGGAGTGATGGCATTTGTCTTCCCAAGTAACCGTTAGGCGTGATGGAGTCCTGCTTTCCTGGAGCTGGCTGAACACCTGCCTGCCGATGGGAAGGAGTGAATGAATTCCTTGTTGTGCTTTGCTTGCGTGCGCGGCTTTTGCTTTACCTATTAAACTGACTTTATCTCAACCCATGAGTTTTCTCACTTTTACCCTTCCGATTCTCTCCCCCATCCCACCAAGGGGGAGTGAGCGAGCGGCTGCGTGGTGCTTAGTTGCCGGCTGGGCTTAAACCACAACAGCTTCATGTGTTGCCTTGTTGTTGCTTGCTTTTGGGGAAAGGAAGGTGACTGAATTTTAGGTCTACAGCTTTCAGATGGAAGCTCATTTTCTCAAAAGAATATCCTACTTTCCCTGGAATCAATCATCCCAGTGCTTCATTTCCTTCGAGGACATGGGCCTTAACGTTGTAATACAACAGATTATCACCTGTAGAAGGACTACTCAAGGAACCACTGTGCCCACTATTGGCATTTTCCAGGTCAACACAGATTTGCAATGCTATCAACATTTAAAAGTGGCAATAATGGTTACCTAGTGCTCTTTTCCCTTGATAGCGTTATATGAAAGGTGGCAAACACCAGCAGAGCCACTGTTGCTGTGAAACCTTTTGTTTCCCATGGGAATGTCTATGTCCATGTCTACCAGTGAGAGGCCAAAGCTGTCACTTTTGGTTTCCAGTTTCAACATGGGCAGAGGAACCATTCCAAAACCATCCTTTTCTGTTACTGTTAAAAACTTAAAGCAAAAACATCTGTGCTAGGATTTGCGTAAAGTAAATGTCTTTATTTCTTCTATTTCATGCAGGAAAAAGAACTCCGGTCTATTAAGCAATAAAACCAATTGCTCTGGGTCTTGCCTGTACTGGGAATGCATATCAACGTAAATGCAACAGTGTAAAAATCAGTCTCATTAAACTAGCTCAAAGCCCTAAAATAGAATACTGTTTTAACACTTGCATATTAAAGTTATAATTTACAGGAGCTCATAATGAACATAAACAGGAATTAAACCAGCTGAGATGCACCTAGATTACTCAACAAAAAATGTTTAGTGTAACCGATTTTTAAATTGACAGTTAAGAACTCTTCTGTCACATATTGAAGGCCTTGGGGGAATACAGTCAGTCAGGATATACCACTCCTTATTTCATGGTGTACTAGAAACAACATACAAGGCGTGAACACACTGAGGCCAAACTAACATCTTCACTCTGCCCATTATACAAAGGATGTGAACTGAAGTGGATGAAGAATTTCACCACGGAACTGTAACCCAGCAGATGCTAACTCACTTTTTTTTTTTTTTAATAAAGCCGGCAACTAACATCAAGCACGGCACGTAACTCTTGTTCAGTTGGTGTAACGTAAATGCGTTGCATGGACTCCCCTCTGACAACAGTCCCAACTGAAAGGGCAGGTCAAACTGGAAAGGATCCTATGGAAGGTCCAATGAGCAACAATTCATTAATGATATTTAGATTAATCTTTATAGAGCTGCAGTAATGTAGTCTTTCTTAAACTATTTTGTACACTGTCATTTTCATGTCGTGCGAGGGGAATGACTAATGTACATACGGAAAAATTTGAGGCAGTTCTTAGAAACCATAATATTTTGCTTGATCATTCATAACCAAATACGTAAAGAACTATTCACCGTATCGCAGTTGTGCAGCTTGTATTAGATCTCCATAGTTACACTTGGCATAACAAGTACAAAACCGAAGTGTCTTTGCAGGGCTGATAAGCAGACAGGAAGCAAGCGAACATCTGCTACAGCTTTAGATGGTTTTGCCTTCAGCAACCGCTGAAAAACTTCAGGCTCTGCATTCCACGTACTGCTTGCTTGGCCTTTGACACTAGCAGCTGTTGAACAGGAGATGTAAAATGTTATACCTCCAGAAAAGGAGGTGCATTGTTTTCTAAAGGAGTATTGGGATATTTAATGGGATTTTTTTCTTTCCATTTTCTGATCACTAGAAATGCTGGATAGCAGACACTGCAGATGGAGTTACCTCCTGAAGGTCCACCACTTCCTATTTCACAATTATTTTTTTCTAATGTTGTTTTCTAATGTTTTCCTTTCCAAAACTGCTTTGT